>NC_135197.1:0-332916 GCF_050948175.1 Xylocopa sonorina
ACACTTCGCAATGAATATTATCTTACCATGAAACATAGAAATGAGATGCGATTTCGCGTTTTAAGAAGCATTAGAAATCTATTGCTACGATACGTAGACATCTGCAATCGCTATTTCTTTGCAAGGAAGTGTCGCATTTACATTCATTTGAAGTGTAGACGAGGAATACGTAACACTTCGCAAATCATATTATATCTTACCATGAAACATAGAAATGAGATGCGATATCGCGTCTTAAGAATCACATGAACTCTATTGCTACGATACGTAGACATCTACAAACGCTATTTCCTAGCGAGGAAGTGTCGCATTCACATTCCTTGGATGTGTAGACGAGGAATACATAACACTTCGCAAATCATATTATATCTTACCATGAAACATAGAAATGAGATAAGATATCGCCTTTGAGAATCATAAGAACTCTATTGCTACGATACGTAGAAATCGGCAAACGCTATTTCCATGCAAGGAAGTGTCGCATTTACATTCATTTGAAGTGTAGACGAGAAATATATAACACTTCGCAAATCATATTATATCTTACCATGAAACATAGAAATGAGATGCGATATCGCGTTTTAAGAATCATAAGAACTCTATTGCTACGATACGTAGACATCTGCAAACGCTATTTCCTTGCAAGGAAGAGTCGCTTTTACATTCATTTGAATCGTAGACGAGGAATGCATAACACTTCGCAATGAATATTATCTTACCATGAAACATAGAAATGAGATGCGATTTCGCGTTTTAAGAAGCATTAGAAACCTATTGCTACGATACGTAAACATCTGCAAACGCTATTTCCTTGCTAGGAAGTGTCGCATTTACATTCATTTGAAGTGTAAACGAGGAATACATAACACTTCGCAAATCATTATATCTTACCATGAAACATAGAAATGAGATACGATATCGCCTTTGAGAATAACCAGAACTCTATTGCTACGATACGTAGACATCTGCAAACGCTATTTCCTAGCGAGGAAATGTCGCATTCACATTAATTTGAATCGTAGACGAGGAATACATAACACTTCGCAAATCATATTATATCTTACCATGAAACATAAAAATGAGATGCGATATCGCGTTTTAAGAATCATAAGAACTCTATTGCTACGATACGTAGACATCTGCAAACGCTGTTTCCTTGCAAGGAAGAGTCGCATTTACATTAATTTGAATCGTAGACGAGGAATGCATAACACTTCGCAATGAATATTATCTTACCATGAAACATAGAAATGAGATGCGATATCGCGTTTTAAGAAGCATTAGAACTCTATTGCTACGATACGTAGGCATCTGCAGACGCCATTTCCTAGCAAGGAAGTGACGCATTTACATTCATTTGAGGTGTAGACGAGTAATACATGTCACTTCGCAAATCATATTATATCTTACCATGAAATATAGAAATGAGATGCTATATCGCGTTTTAAGAAGCATTAGAAATCTATTGCTACGATACGCAGACATCTGCAAACGCTATTTCCTAGCGAAGAAGTGTCACATTTACATTCATTTGAAGTGTAGACGAGAAATATATAACACTTCGCAAATCATATTATATCTTACCATGAGGCATAGAAATGAGATGCGATATCGCGTTTTAGGAACCATTAGAAATTTATTGCTACGATAGGTAGACATCTGCAAACGCTATTTCCTAGCAAGGAAGTGTCGCATTTACATTCATTTGAAGTGTGGGCGAGGAATACATAACACTTCGCAATGATTATTACATCTTATCATGAAACATAGAAATGAGATGCGATATCGCGTTTTAAGAAGCATTAGAACTCTATTGCTACGATAGGTAGACATCTGCAAACGCTATTTCCTAGCAAGGAAGTGTCGCATTTACATTCATTTGAAGTGTAGACGAGGAATACATAACACTTCGCAATGATTATTACATCTTATCATGAAACATTAAAATGAGATGCGATATCGCGTTTTAAGAAGCATAAGAACTCTATTGCTTTGATACGTAGATATCTGGAGTCGCTATTTCCTAGCAAGGAAGTGTCGCATTTACATTCATTTGAATTGTGGACGAGGAATACATAACGCTTCGCAAATCATATTATATCCTACCATGGAACATAGAAATGAGATGCGATATCGCGTTTTAAGAATCATAAGAACTCTATTGCTGCGATACGTAGACATCTGCGAACGCTATTTCCTTGCATGGAAGTGTCGCATTTACATTCATTTGTATCGTAGACGTGGAATGCATAACATTTCGCAATGAATATTATATCTTATCATGAAGCATAGATATGAGATGCAATATCTCGTTTTAAGAAGCATTTGAACTCTATTGCTACGGTACCCAGACATCTGCAGACGCTTTTTCCTAGCAAGGAAGTTTCGCATTTACATTCATTTGAAGTGTAGGCGAGGAATACATAACACTTCGCAAATCATATTATATCTTACCATGAAACATAGAAATGAGATGCAATATCACGTTTTAATAAGCATTTGAACTCTACTGCTTCGATACGTAGACATCTGCAAACGCTATTTCCTTGCAAGGAAGTGTCGCATTTACATTCATTTGAATCGTAGACGCGGAATGCATAACACTTCGCAATGAATATTATATCTTATCATGAACATAGATATGAGATGCAATATCTCGTTTTAAGAAGCATTTGAACACTATTGCTATTATACCTAGACATCTGCAGACGCTATTTCCTAGCAAGGAAGTGTCGCATTTACATTCATTTGGAGTGTAGACGAGGAATACATTACACTTCGCAAATCATATTATATCTTACCATGAAACATAGAAATGAGATGCGATATCGCGTTTTAAGAAGCATAAGAAACTCTATTGCTTGGATACGTAGACATCTGCAAACGCTATTTCCTAGCAAGGAAGTGTCGCATTTACATTCATTTGAATTGTGGTCGAGGAATACATAACACTTCGCAAATCATATTATATCTTACCATGAAACATAGAAATGAGATGCGATATCGCGTTTTAAGAAGCATTAGAACTCCATCCCTACGATACGTAGATATCTGCAAATGCTATTTCCTTGCAAGGAAGTGTCGCATTTACATTCATTTGAATCGTAGACGAGGAATGCATAACACTTCGCAATGAATATTATATCTTATCATGAAACATAGATATGAGATGCGATATCTCGTTTTAAGAAGCATTTGAACTCTATTGCTCCGAAACGTAGACATCTGCAAACGCTATTTCCTTGCAAGGAAGTGTCGCATTTACATTCTTTCGAAGTGAATAATAGGTATACATAACACATCGCAATAAATACTATACCTTGTCATGAAACTTACAAATGAGATGCGTTATCGCGTTCTAAGAAGCATTAGAACTCTATTGCTACGATAGGTAAACATCTGCAAACGCTATTTCCTAGCAAGGAAGTGTGCATTTACATTCATTTGAAGTGTAGACGAGGAATACATAACACTTCGCAAATCATACTATATCTTACCATGAAACATAGAAATGAGATGCGATATCGCGTTTTAAGAATCATAAGAACTCTATTGCTATGATAGCTAGACATCTGCAAACGCTATTTCCTTGCCAGGATGTGTCGCATTTACATTCTTCTGAAGTGAATACGAGGTATACATAACACTTTACAATGAATATTATATCCAATCATGCAACATACAAATGAGATGCGATATCGCGTTTTAAGAAGCATTAGAACACTATCCCTACGATACGTAGACATCTGCAAATGCTATTTCCTAGGTAGGAAGTGTCGCATTTACATTCATTTGAATCGTAGACGAGGAATGCATAACACTTCGCAATGAATATTATATCTTATCATGAAACATAGATATGAGATGCGATATCTCGTTTTAAGAAGCATTTGAACTCTATTGCTCCGAAACGTAGACATCTGCAAACGCTATTTCCTTGCAAGGAAGTGTCGCATTTACATTCTTTCGAAGTGAATAATAGGTATACATAACACATCGCAATAAATACTATACCTTGTCATGAAACTTACAAATGAGATGCGATATCGCGTTCTAAGAAGCATTAGAACTCTATTGCTACGATAGGTAAACATCTGCAAACGCTATTTCCTAGCAAGGAAGTGTGCATTTACATTCATTTGAAGTGTAGACGAGGAATACATAACACTTCGCAATGAATATTATATCTTATCATGAAACATAGCTATGAGATGCGATATCTCGTTTTAAGAAGCATTAGAACTCTATTGCTACGATAGGTAGACATCTGCAAACGCTATTTCCTAGCAAGGAAGTGTCGCATTTACATTCATTTGAAGTGTAGACGAGGAATACATAACACTTCGCAATGATTATTACATCTTATCATGAAACATAGAAATGAGATGCGATATCGCGTTTTAAGAAGCATTAGAACTCTATTGCTACGATAGGTAGACATCTGCAAATGCTATTTCCTAGCAAGGAAGTTTCGCATTTACATTCATTTGAAGTGTAGGCGAGGAATACATAATACTTCGCAAATCATATTATATCTTACCATGAAACATAGAAATGAGATGCAATATCACGTTTTAATAAGCATTTGAACTCTACTGCTTCGATACGTAGACATCTGCAAACGCTATTTCCTTGCAAGGAAGTGTCGCATTTACATTCATTTGAATCGTAGACGCGGAATGCATAACACTTCGCAATGAATATTATATCTTATCATGAACATAGATATGAGATGCAATATCTCGTTTTAAGAAGCATTTGAACACTATTGCTATTATACCTAGACATCTGCAGACGCTATTTCCTAGCAAGGAAGTGTCGCATTTACATTCATTTGGAGTGTAGACGAGGAATACATTACACTTCGCAAATCATATTATATCTTACCATGAAACATAGAAATGAGATGCGATATCGCGTTTTAAGAAGCATAAGAACTCTATTGCTTGGATACGTAGACATCTGCAAACGCTATTTCCTAGCAAGGAAGTGTCGCATTTACATTCATTTGAATTGTGGTCGAGGAATACATAACACTTCGCAAATCATATTATATCTTACCATGAAACATAGAAATGAGATGCGATATCTCGTTTTAAGAAGCATTAGAACTCTATTGCTACGATAGGTAGACATCTGCAAACGCTATTTCCTAGGAAGGAAGTGTCGCGTTTACATTCATTTGAAGTGTAGACGAGGAATACATTACACTTCGCAAATCATATTATATCTTACCATGAAACATAGAAATAATATGCGATATCGCGTTTTAAGAGGCATAAGAACTCTATTGCTTTGATACGTAGATATCTGGAGTCGCTATTTCCTAGCAAGGAAGTGTCGCATTTACATTCATTTGAATTGTGGACGAGGAATACATAACGCTTCGCAAATCATATTATATCCTACCATGAAACATAGAAATGAGATGCGATATCGCGTTTTAAGAATCATAAGAACTCTATTGCTGCGATACGTAGACATCTGCGAACGCTATTTCCTTGCATGGAAGTGCCGCATTTACATTCATTTGAATCGTAGACGTAGAATGCATAACATTTCGCAATGAATATTATATATTATCATGAAACATAGATATGAGATGCAATATCTCGTTTTAGGAAGCATTTGAACTCTATTGCTACGGTACCCAGACATCTGCAGACGCTTTTTCCTAGCAAGGAAGTTTCGCATTTACATTCATTTGAAGTGTAGGCGAGGAATACATAACACTTCGCAAATCATATTATATCTTACCTTGAAACATAGAAATGAGATGCAATATCACGTTTTAATAAGAATTTGATCTCTATTGCTTCGATACCTAGACATCTGCAAACGCTATTTCCTTGCAAGGAAGTGTCGCATTTACATTCATTTGAAGTGTAGACGAGGAATACATAACACTTCGCAAATCATATTATATCTTACCATGAAACATAGAAATGAGATGCGATATCGCGTTTTAAGAAGCATAAGAACTCTATTGCTTGGATACGTAGACATCTGCAAACGCTATTTCCTAGCAAGGAAGTGTCGCATTTACATTCATTTGAATTGTGGTCGAGGAATACATAACACTTCGCAAATCATATTATATCTTACCATGAAACATAGAAATGAGATGCGATATCGCGTTTTAAGAAGCATTAGAACTCCATCCCTACGATACGTAGATATCTGCAAATGCTATTTCCTAGCAAGGAAGTGTCGCATTTACATTCAATTGAGTCGTAGACGAGGAATGCATAACACTTCGCAATGAATATTATATCTTATCATGAAACATAGATATGAGATGCGATATCTCGTTTTAAGAAGCATTTGAACTCTATTGCTCCGAAACGTAGACATCTGCAAACGCTATTTCCTTGCAAGGAAGTGTCGCATTTACATTCTTTCGAAGTGAATAATAGGTACACATAACACTTCGCAAATCATATGATATCTTACCATGAAACATAGAAATGAGATGCGATATCGCGTTTTAAGAAGCATAAGAACTCTATTGCTTGGATACGTAGACATCTGCAAACGCTATTTCCTAGCAAGGAAGTGTCGCATTTACATTCTTTCGAAGTGAATAATAGGTATACATAACACATCGCAATAAATACTATACCTTGTCATGAAACTTACAAATGAGATGCGATATCGCGTTCTAAGAAGCATTAGAACTCTATTGCTACGATAGGTAAACATCTGCAAACGCTATTTCCTAGCAAGGAAGTGTGCATTTACATTCATTTGAAGTGTAGACGAGGAATACATAACACTTCCCAATGATTATTACATCTTATCATGAAACATAGAAATGAGATGCGATATCGCGTTTTAAGAATCATAAGAACTCTACTGCTGCTATACGTAGACATCTGCAAACGCTATTTAATTGCATGGAAGTGTCGCATTTACATTCATTTGAATTGAGGTCGAGGAATACATAACACTTCGCAAATCATATTATATCTTACCATGAAACATAGAAATGAGATGCGATATCGCGTTTTAATAAGCATTTGAACTCTATTGCTTCGATTCGTAGACATCTGCAAACACTATTTCCTTGCAAGGAAGTGTCGCATTTACATTCATTTGAATCGTAGACGAGGAATGCATAACACTTCGCAATGAATATTATATCTTATCACGAAACATAGAAATGAGATGCGATATCTCGTTTTAAGAAGCATTTGAACCCTATTGCTACGATACCTAGACAACTGCAGACGCTATTTCCTAGCGAGGAAGTGTAGCATTTACATTCATTTAATTCGTAGACGAGGAATGCATAACACTTTGCAATGAATATTATATCTTATCATGAAACATAGATATGAGATGCAATATCTCGTTTTAAGAAGCGTTTGAACTCTATTGCTACGATACCTAGACATCTGCAGACGCTATTTCCTAGCAAGGAAGTGTCTCATTTACATTCATTTGAAGCGTAGACGAGGAATACATAACACTTCGCAAATCATATTATATCTTACCATGAAACATAGAAATGAGATGCGATATCGCGTTTTAAGAAGCATTATAACTCTATTACTACGATAGGTAGACATCTGCAAACGCTATTTCCTTGCCAGGAAGTGTCGCATTTACATTCATTTGAAGTGTAGACGAGGAATACATAACACTTCGCAAATCATATGATATCTTACCATGAAACATAGAAATGAGATGCGATATCGCGTTTTAAGAAGCATTTGAACCCTATTGCTTCGATACGTAGACATCTGCAAACGCTATTTCCTTGCAAGGAAGTGTCGCATTTACATTCATTTGAAGTGTAGACGAGGAATACGTAACACTTCGCAAATCATATTATATCTTACCATGAAACATAGAAATGAGATGCGATATCGCGTTTGAAGAATCACAAGAACTCTATTGCTACGATACGTAGACATCTGAAAACGCTATTTCCTTGCAAGGAAGTGTCGCATTTACATTCATTTGAATCGTAGACGAGGAATGCATAACACTTAGCAATGAATATTGTATCTTATCACCAAACATAGAAATGAGATGCGATATCTCGTTTTAAGAAGCATTTGAACTCTATTGCTACGATACCTAGACAACTGCAGACGCTATTTCCTAGCGAGGAAGTTTCGCATTCACATTCATTTGAATTGTGGACGTGGAATACATAACACTTCGCAAATCATATTATATCTTACCATGAAACATAGAAATGAGATTGCGATATCGCGTTTTAAGAAGCATTAGAACTCTAATGCTACGATAGGTAGACATCTGCAAACGCTATTTCCTAGCAAGGAAGTGTCGCATTTACATTCATTTGAAGTGTAGACGAGGAATACATAACACTTCGCAATGATTATTACATCTTATCATGAAACATAGAAATGAGATGCGATATCGCGTTTTAAGAAGCATTAGAACTCTATTGCTACGATAGGTAGACATCTGCAAACGCTATTTCCTAGGAAGGAAGTGTCGCATTTACATTCATTTGAAGTGTAGACGAGGAATACATTACACTTCGCAAATCATATTATATCTTACCATGAAACATAGAAATGAGATGCGATATCGCGTTTTAAGAAGCATAAGAACTCTATTGCTGCGATACGTAGACATCTGCGAACGCTATTTCCTTGCATGGAAGTGTCGCATTTACATTCATTTGAATCGTAGACGTGGAATGCATAACATTTCGCAATGAATATTATATCTTATCATGAAACATAGATATGAGATGCAATATCTCGTTTTAAGAAGCATTTGAACTCTATTGCTACGGTACTCAGACATCTGCAGACGCTTTTTCCTAGCAAGGAAGTTTCGCATTTACATTCATTTGAAGTGTAGGCGAGGAATACATAACACTTCGCAAATCATATTATATCTTACCATGAAACATAGAAATGAGATGCAATATCACGTTTTAATAAGCATTTGAAATCTATTGCTTCGATACGTAGACATCTGCAAACGTTATTTCCTTGCAAGGAAATGTCGCATTTACATTCATTTGAAGTGTAGACGAGGAATACATAAAACTTCGCAAATCATACTATATCTTACCATGAAACATAGAAATGAGATGCGATATCGCGTTTTAAGAATCATAAGAACTCTATTGCTACGATACGTAGACATCTGCAAACGCTATTTCCTTGCAAGGAAGTGTCGCATTTACATTCATTTGAATCGCCGACGAGGAATGCATAACACTTGGCAAATCATATTATATCTTACCATGAAGCATAGAAATGAGATGCGATATCGCGTTTTAAGAAGCATAAGAACTCTATTGCTTGGATACGTAGACATCTGCAAACGCTATTTCCTAGCAAGGAAGTGTCGCATTTACATTCATTTGAATTGTGGTCGAGGAATACATAACACTTCGCAAATCATATTATATCTTACCATGAAACATAGAAATGAGATGCGATATCGCGCTTTAAGAAGCATTAGAACTCCATCCCTACGATACGTAGATATCTGCAAATGCTATTTCCTAGCAAGGAAGTGTCGCATTTACATTCAATTGAGTCGTAGACGAGGAATGCATAACACTTCGCATTGAATATTATATCTTATCATGAAACATAGATATGAGATGCGATATCTCGTTTTAAGAAGCATTTGAACTCTATTGCTCCGAAACGTAGACATCTGCAAACGCTATTTCCTTGCAAGGAAGTGTCGCATTTACATTCTTTCGAAGTGAATAATAGGTATACATAACACATCGCAATAAATACTATACCTTGTCATGAAACTTACAAATGAGATGCGATATCGCGTTCTAAGAAGCATTAGAACTCTATTGCTACGATAGGTAAACATTTGCAAACGCTATTTCCTAGCAAGGAAGTGTGCATTTACATTCATTTGAAGTGTAGACGAGGAATACATAACACTTCGCAATGATTATTACATCTTATCATGAAACATAGAAATGAGATGCGATATCGCGTTTTAAGAAGCATTAGAACTCTATTGCTACGATAGGTAGACATCTGCAAACGCTATTTCCTAGGAAGGAAGTGTCGCATTCACATTCATTTGAATTGTGGACGAGGAATACATAACACTTCGCAAATCATATTATATCTTACCATGAAACATAGAAATGAGATGCGATATCGCGTTTTAAGAGGCATTAGAACTCTATTGCTACGATAGGTAGACATCTGCAAACGCTATCTCCTAGCAAGGAAGTGTCGCATTTACATTCATTTGAAGTGTAGACCAGGAATACATGACACTTCGCAAATCATATTATATCTTACCATGAAACATAGAATTGAGATGCGATTTCGCGTTTTAAGAAGCATTAGAAATCTATTGCTACGATACGTAGACATCTGCAAACGCTCTTTCCTAGCGAGGAAGTGTCGCATTCACATTCATTTGAAGTGTGGACGAGGAATACATGACACTTCGCAAATCATATTATATCTTACCATGAAACATAGAAATGAGATGCGATTTCGCGTTTTAAGAATTATAAGAACTCCATTGCTACGATTCGCAGACATCTGCAAACGCTATTTCCTTGCATGGAAGTGTCGCATTTACATTCATTTGATTCGTAGACGAAGAATGCATAACACTTTGCAGTAAATATTATATCTTATCATGAAACATAGATATGAGATGCAATATCTCGTTTTAAGAAGCGTTTGAACTCTATTGCTACGATACCTAGACATCTGCAGACGCTATTTCCTAGCAAGGAAGTGTCGCATTTACATTCATTTGAAGTGTAGACGAGGAATACATAACACTTCGCAAATCATATTATATCTTACCATGAAACATAGAAATCAGATGCGATATCGCGTTTTAAGAAGCATTATAACTCTATTACTACGATAGGTAGACATCTGCAAACGCTATTTCCTTGCCAGGAAGTGTCGCATTTACATTCATTTGAAGTGTAGACGAGGAATACATAACACTTCGCAAATCATATGATATCTTACCATGAAACATAGAAATGAGATGCGATATCGCGTTTTAAGAAGCATTTGAACTCTATTGCTTCGATACGTAGACATCTGCAAACGCTATTTCCTTGCAAGGAAGTGTCGCATTTACATTCATTTGAAGTGTAGACGAGGAATACATAACACTTCGCAAATCATATTATATCTTACCATGAAACATAGAAATGAGATGCGATATCGCGTTTGAAGAATCACAAGAACTCTATTGCTACGATACGTAGACATCTGAAAACGCTATTTCCTTGCAAGGAAGTGTCGCATTTACATTCATTTGAATCGTAGACGAGGAATGCATAACACTTCGCAATGAATATTGTATCTTATCACGAAACATAGAAATGAGATGCGATATCTCGTTTTAAGAAGCATTTGAACTCTATTGCTACGATACCTAGAGAACTGCAGACGCTATTTCCTAGCGAGGAAGTGTCGCATTCACATTCATTTGAATTGTGGACGTGGAATACATAACACTTCGCAAATCATATTATATCTTACCATGAAACATAGAAATGAGATTGCGATATCGCGTTTTAAGAAGCATTAGAACTCTATTGCTACGATAGGTAGACATCTGCAAACGCTATTTCCTAGCAAGGAAGTGTCGCATTTACATTCATTTGAAGTGTAGACGAGGAATACATTACACTTCGCAAATCATATTATATCTTACCATGAAACATAGAAATGAGATGCGATATCGCGTTTTAAGAAGCATAAGAACTCTATTGCTGCGATACGTAGACATCTGCGAACGCTATTTCCTTGCATGGAAGTGTCGCATTTACATTCATTTGAATCGTAGACGTGGAATGCATAACATTTCGCAATGAATATTATATCTTATCATGAAACATAGATATGAGATGCAATATCTCGTTTTAAGAAGCATTTGAACTCTATTGCTACGGTACTCAGACATCTGCAGACGCTTTTTCATAGCAAGGAAGTTTCGCATTTACATTCATTTGAAGTGTAGGCGAGGAATACATAACACTTCGCAAATCATATTATATCTTACCATGAAACATAGAAATGAGATGCAATATCACGTTTTAATAAGCATTTGAAATCTATTGCTTCGATACGTAGACATCTGCAAACGCTATTTCCTTGCAAGGAAGTGTCGCATTTACATTCATTTGAAGTGTAGACGAGGAATACATAACACTTCGCAAATCATACTATATCTTACCATGAAACATAGAAATGAGATGCGATATCGCGTTTTAAGAATCATAAGAACTCTATTGCTACGATACGTAGACATCTGCAAACGCTATTTCCTTGCAAGGAAGTGTCGCATTTACATTCATTTGAATCGTCGACGAGGAATGCATAACACTTCGCAATGAATATTATATCTTATCATGAAACATAGATATGAGATGCAATATCTCGTTTTAAGAAGCATTTGAACTCTATTGCTATTACACCTAGACATCTGCAGACGCTATTTCCTAGCAAGGAAGTGTCGCATTTACATTCATTTGAAGTGTAGACGAGGAATACATTACACTTCGCAAATCATATTATATCTTACCATGAAACATAGAAATGAGATGCGATATCGCGTTTTAAGAATCATAAGAACTCTATTGCTACGATACGTAGACATCTGCAAACGCTATTTCCTTGCATGGAAGTGTCGCATTTACATTCATTTGAATCGTAGACGTGGAATGCATAACATTTCGCAATGAATATTATATCTTATCATGAAACATAGATATGAGATGCAATATCTCGTTTTAAGAAGCATTTGAACTCTATTGCTACGGTACTCAGACATCTGCAGACGCTTTTTCATAGCAAGGAAGTGTCGCATTTACATTCATTTGAAGTGTAGACGAGGAATACATTACACTTCGCAAATCATATTATATCTTACCATGAAACATAGAAATGAGATGCGATATCGCGTTTTAAGAAGCATAAGAACTCTATTGCTTGGATACGTAGACATCTGCAAACGCTATTTCCTAGCAAGGAAGTGTCGCATTTACATTCATTTGAATTGTGGTCGAGGAATACATAACACTTCGCAAATCATATTATATCTTACCATGAAACATAGAAATGAGATGCGATATCGCGTTTTAAGAAGCATTAGAACTCCATCCCTACGATACGTAGATATCTGAAAATGCTATTCCCTAGCAAGGAAGTGTCGCATTTACATTCAATTGAGTCGTAGACGAGGAATGCATAACACTTCGCAATGAATATTATATCTTATCATGAAACATAGATATGAGATGCGATATCTCGTTTTAAGAAGCATTTGAACTCTATTGCTCCGAAACGTAGACATCTGCAAACGCTATTTCCTTGCAAGGAAGTGTCGCATTTACATTCTTTCGAAGTGAATAATAGGTATACATAACACATCGCAATAAATACTATACCTCGCCATGAAACTTTACACTTATTGCTACGATAGGTAAACATCTGCAAACGCTATTTCCTAGCAAGGAAGTGTGCATTTACATTCATTTGAAGTGTAGACGAGGAATACATAACACTTCGCAATGAATATTATATCTTATCATGAAACATAGCTATGAGATGCGATATCTCGTTTTAAGAAGCATTAGAACTCTATTGCTACGATAGGTAGACATCTGCAAACGCTATTTCCTAGCAAGGAAGTGTCGCATTTACATTCATTTGAAGTGTAGACGAGGAATACATAACACTTCGCAATGATTATTACATCTTATCATGAAACATAGAAATGAGATGCGATATCGCGTTTTAAGAAGCATTAGAACTCTATTGCTACGATAGGTAGACATCTGCAAACGCTATTTCCTAGCAAGGAAGTGTCGCATTTACATTCATTTGAAGTGTAGACGAGGAATACATTACACTTCGCAAATCATATTATATCTTACCATGAAACATAGAAATGAGATGCGATATCGCGTTTTAAGAAGCATAAGAACCCTATTGCTTTGATACGTAGATATCTGCAGACGCTATTTCCTAGCAAGGAAGTGTCGCATTTACATTCATTTGAATTGTGGACGAGGAATACATAACGCTTCGCAAATCATATTATATCCTACCATGAAACATAGAAATGAGATGCGATATCGCGTTTTAAGAATCATAAGAACTCTATTACTGCGATACGTAGACATCTGCAAACGCTATTTCCTAGCGAGGAAGTGTCGCATTCACATTCATTTGAAGTGTGGACGAGGAATACATGACACTTCGCAAATCATATTATATCTTACCATGAAACATAGAAATGAGATGCGATTTCGCGTTTTAAGAATTATAAGAACTCCATTGCTACGATTCGCAGACATCTGCAAACGCTATTTCCTTGCATGGAAGTGTCGCATTTACATTCATTTGATTCGTAGACGAGGAATGCATAACACTTTGCAGTGAATATTATATCTTATCATGAAACATAGATATGAGATGCAATATCTCGTTTTAAGAAGCGTTTGAACTCTATTGCTACGATACCTAGACATCTGCAGACGCTATTTCCTAGCAAGGAAGTGTCGCATTTACATTCATTTGAAGTGTAGACGAGGAATACATAACACTTCGCAAATCATATTATATCTTACCATGAAACATAGAAATGAGATGCGATATCGCGTTTTAAGAAGCATTATAACTCTATTACTACGATAGGTAGACATCTGCAAACGCTATTTCCTTGCCAGGAATTGTCGCATTTACATTCACTTGAAGTGTAGACGAGGAATACATAACACTTCGCAAATTATATGATATCTTACCATGAAACATAGAAATGAGATGCGATATCGCGTTTTAAGAAGCATTTGAACTCTATTGCTTCGATACGTAGACATCTGCAAACGCTATTTCCTTGCAAGGAAGTGTCGCATTTTCATTCATTTGAAGTGTAGACGAGGAATACATAACACTTCGCAAATCATATTATATCTTACCATGAAATATAGAAATGAGAAGCGATATCGCGTTTGAAGAATCACAAGAACTCTATTGCTACGATACGTAGACATCTGAAAACGCTATTTCCTTGGATGGAAGTGTCGCATTTACATTCATTTGAATCGTAGACGAGGAATGCATAACACTTCGCAATGAATATTGTATCTTATCACGAAACATAGAAATGAGATGCGATATCTCGTTTTAAGAAGCATTTGAACTCTATTGCTACGATACCTAGACAACTGCAGACGCTATTTCCTTGCGAGGAAGTGTCGCATTCACATTCATTTGAATCGTCGACGAGGAATGCATAACACTTCGCAATGAATATTATATCTTATCATGAAACATAGATATGAGATGCAATATCTCGTTTTAAGAAGCATTTGAACTCTATTGCTATTATACCTAGACATCTGCAGACGCTATTTCCTAGCAAGGAAGTGTCGCATTTACATTCATTTGAAGTGTAGACGAGGAATACATTACACTTCGCAAATCATATTATATCTTACCATGAAACATAGAAATGAGATGCGATATCGCGTTTTAAGAAGCATAAGAACTCTATTGCTTGGATACGTAGACATCTGCAAACGCTATTTCCTAGCAAGGAAGTGTCGCATTTACATTCATTTGAATTGTGGACGAGGAATACATAACGCATCGCAAATCATATTATATCCTACCATGAAACATAGAAATGAGATGCGATATCGCGTTTTAAGAATCATAAGAACTCTATTGCTGCGATACGTAGACATCTGCGAACGCTATTTCCTTGCATGGAAGTGTCGCATTTACATTCATTTGAATCGTAGACGTGGAATGCATAACATTTCGCAATGAATATTATATCTTATCATGAAACATAGATATGAGATGCAATATCTCGTTTTAAGAAGCATTTGAACTCTATTGCTACGGTACTCAGACATCTGCAGACGCTTTTTCATAGCAAGGAAGTTTCGCATTTACATTCATTTGAAGTGTAGGCGAGGAATACATAACACTTCGCAAATCATATTATATCTTACCATGAAACATAGAAATGAGATGCAATATCACGTTTTAATAAGCATTTGAAATCTATTGCTTCGATACGTAGACATCTGCAAACGCTATTTCCTTGCAAGGAAGTGTCGCATTTACATTCATTTGAAGTGTAGACGAGGAATACATAACACTTCGCAAATCATACTATATCTTACCATGAAACATAGAAATGAGATGCGATATCGCGTTTTAAGAATCATAAGAACTCTATTGCTACGATACGTAGACATCTGCAAACGCTATTTCCTTGCAAGGAAGTGTCGCATTTACATTCATTTGAATCGTCGACGAGGAATGCATAACACTTCGCAATGAATATTATATCTTATCATGAAACATAGATATGAGATGCAATATCTCGTTTTAAGAAGCATTTGAACTCAATTGCTATTACACCTAGACATCTGCAGACGCTATTTCCTAGCAAGGAAGTGTCGCATTTACATTCATTTGAAGTGTAGACGAGGAATACATTACACTTCGCAAATCATATTATATCTTACCATGAAACATAGAAATGAGATGCGATATCGCGTTTTAAGAATCATAAGAACTCTATTGCTACGATACGTAGACATCTGCAAACGCTATTTCCTTGCAAGGAAGTGTCGCATTTACATTCATTTGAATCGTCGACGAGGAATGCATAACACTTCGCAATGAATATTATATCTTATCATGAAACATAGATATGAGATGCAATATCTCGTTTTAAGAAGCATTTGAACTCTATTGCTATTACACCTAGACATCTGCAGACGCTATTTCCTAGCAAGGAAGTGTCGCATTTACATTCATTTGAAGTGTAGACGAGGAATACATTACACTTCGCAAATCATATTATATCTTACCATGAAACATAGAAATGAGATGCGATATCGCGTTTTAAGAAGCATAAGAACTCTATTGCTTGGATACGTAGACATCTGCAAACGCTATTTCCTAGCAAGGAAGTGTCGCATTTACATTCATTTGAATTGTGGTCGAGGAATACATAACACTTCGCAAATCATATTATATCTTACCATGAAACATAGAAATGAGATGCGATATCGCGTTTTAAGAAGCATTAGAACTCCATCCCTACGATACGTAGATATCTGAAAATGCTATTTCCTAGCAAGGAAGTGTCGCATTTACATTCAATTGAGTCGTAGACGAGGAATGCATAACACTTCGCAATGAATATTATATCTTATCATGAAACATATGAGATGCGATATCTCGTTTTAAGAAGCATTTGAACTCTATTGCTCCGAAACGTAGACATCTGCAAACGCTATTTCCTTGCAAGGAAGTGTCGCATTTACATTCATTTGAATCGTCGACGAGGAATGCATAACACTTCGCAATGAATATTATATCTTATCATGAAACATAGATATGAGATGCAATATCTCGTTTTAAGAAGCATTTGAACTCTATTGCTATTACACCTAGACATCTGCAGACGCTATTTCCTAGCAAGGAAGTGTCGCATTTACATTCATTTGAAGTGTAGACGAGGAATACATTACACTTCGCAAATCATATTATATCTTACCATGAAACATAGAAATGAGATGCGATATCGCGTTTTAAGAAGCATAAGAACTCTATTGCTTGGATACGTAGACATCTGCAAACGCTATTTCCTAGCAAGGAAGTGTCGCATTTACATTCATTTGAATTGTGGTCGAGGAATACATAACACTTCGCAAATCATATTATATCTTACCATGAAACATAGAAATGAGATGCGATATCGCGTTTTAAGAAGCATTAGAACTCCATCCCTACGATACGTAGATATCTGAAAATGCTATTTCCTAGCAAGGAAGTGTCGCATTTACATTCAATTGAGTCGTAGACGAGGAATGCATAACACTTCGCAATGAATATTATATCTTATCATGAAACATAGATATGAGATGCGATATCTCGTTTTAAGAAGCATTTGAACTCTATTGCTCCGAAACGTAGACATCTGCAAACGCTATTTCCTTGCAAGGAAGTGTCGCATTTACATTCTTTCGAAGTGAATAATAGGTATACATAACACATCGCAATAAATACTATACCTCGTCATGAAACTTTACACTTATTGCTACGATAGGTAAACATCTGCAAACGCTATTTCCTAGCAAGGAAGTGTGCATTTACATTCATTTGAAGTGTAGACGAGGAATACATAACACTTCGCAATGAATATTATATCTTATCATGAAACATAGCTATGAGATGCGATATCTCGTTTTAAGAAGCATTAGAACTCTATTGCTACGATAGGTAGACATCTGCAAACGCTATTTCCTAGCAAGGAAGTGTCGCATTTACATTCATTTGAAGTGTAGACGAGGAATACATAACACTTCGCAATGATTATTACATCTTATCATGAAACATAGAAATGAGATGCGATATCGCGTTTTAAGAAGCATTAGAACTCTATTGCTACGATAGGTAGACATCTGCAAACGCTATTTCCTAGCAAGGAAGTGTCGCATTTACATTCATTTGAAGTGTAGACGAGGAATACATTACACTTCGCAAATCATATTATATCTTACCATGAAACATAGAAATGAGATGCGATATCGCGTTTTAAGAAGCATAAGAACCCTATTGCTTTGATACGTAGATATCTGCAGACGCTATTTCCTAGCAAGGAAGTGTCGCATTTACATTCATTTGAATTGTGGACGAGGAATACATAACGCTTCGCAAATCATATTATATCCTACCATGAAACATAGAAATGAGATGCGATATCGCGTTTTAAGACTCATAAGAACTCTATTACTGCGATACGTAGACATCTGCAAACGCTATTTCCTAGCGAGGAAGTGTCGCATTCACATTCATTTGAAGTGTGGACGAGGAATACATGACACTTCGCAAATCATATTATATCTTACCATGAAACATAGAAATGAGATGCGATTTCGCGTTTTAAGAATTATAAGAACTCCATTGCTACGATTCGCAGACATCTGCAAACGCTATTTCCTTGCATGGAAGTGTCGCATTTACATTCATTTGATTCGTAGACGAGGAATGCATAACACTTTGCAGTGAATATTATATCTTATCATGAAACATAGATATGAGATGCAATATCTCGTTTTAAGAAGCGCTTGAACTCTATTGCTACGATACCTAGACATCTGCAGACGCTATTTCCTAGCAAGGAAGTGTCGCATTTACATTCATTTGAAGTGTAGACGAGGAATACATAACACTTCGCAAATCATATTATATCTTACCATGAAACATAGAAATGAGATGCGATATCGCGTTTTAAGAAGCATTATAACTCTATTACTACGATAGGTAGACATCTGCAAACGCTATTTCCTTGCCAGGAATTGTCGCATTTACATTCATTTGAAGTGTAGACGAGGAATACATAACACTTCGCAAATTATATGATATCTTACCATGAAACATAGAAATGAGATGCGATATCGCGTTTTAAGAAGCATTTGAACTCTATTGCTTCGATACGTAGACATCTGCAAACGCTATTTCCTTGCAAGGAAGTGTCGCATTTTCATTCATTTGAAGTGTAGACGAGGAATACATAACACTTCGCAAATCATATTATATCTTACCATGAAACATAGAAATGAGATGCGATATCGCGTTTGAAGAATCACAAGAACTCTATTGCTACGATACGTAGACATCTGAAAACGCTATTTCCTTGGAAGGAAGTGTCGCATTTACATTCATTTGAATCGTAGACGAGGAATGCATAACACTTCGCAATGAATATTGTATCTTATCACGAAACATAGAAATGAGATGCGATATCTCGTTTTAAGAAGCATTTGAACTCTATTGCTACGATACCTAGACAACTGCAGACGCTATTTCCTTGCGAGGAAGTGACGCATTCACATTCATTTGAATCGTCGACGAGGAATGCATAACACTTCGCAATGAATATTATATCTTATCATGAAACATAGATATGAGATGCAATATCTCGTTTTAAGAAGCATTTGAACTCTATTGCTATTATACCTAGACATCTGCAGACGCTATTTCCTAGCAAGGAAGTGTCGCATTTACATTCATTTGAAGTGTAGACGAGGAATACATTACACTTCGCAAATCATATTATATCTTACCATGAAACATAGAAATGAGATGCGATATCGCGTTTTAAGAAGCATAAGAACTCTATTGCTTGGATACGTAGACATCTGCAAACGCTATTTCCTAGCAAGGAAGTGTCGCATTTACATTCATTTGAATTGTGGTCGAGGAATACATAACACTTCGCAAATCATATTATATCTTATCATGAAACATAGAAATGAGATGCGATATCGCGTTTTAAGAAGCATTAGAACTCCATCCCTACGATACGTAGATATCTGCAAATGCTATTTCCTAGCAAGGAAGTGTCGCATTTACATTCAATTGAGTCGTAGACGAGGAATGCATAACACTTCGCAATGAATATTATATCTTATCATGAAACATAGATATGAGATGCGATATCTCGTTTTAAGAAGCATTTGAACTCTATTGCTCCGAAACGTAGACATCTGCAAACGCTATTTCCTTGCAAGGAAGTGTCGCATTTACATTCTTTCGAAGTGAATAATAGGTATACATAACACATCGCAATAAATACTATACCTCGTCATGAAACTTTACACTTATTGCTACGATAGGTAAACATCTGCAAACGCTATTTCCTAGCAAGGAAGTGTGCATTTACATTCATTTGAAGTGTAGACGAGGAATACATAACACTTCGCAATGAATATTATATCTTATCATGAAACATAGCTATGAGATGCGATATCTCGTTTTAAGAAGCATTAGAACTCTATTGCTACGATAGGTAGACATCTGCAAACGCTATTTCCTAGCAAGGAAGTGTCGCATTTACATTCATTTGAAGTGTAGACGAGGAATACATAACACTTCGCAATGATTATTACATCTTATCATGAAACATAGAAATGAGATGCGATATCGCGTTTTAAGAAGCATTAGAACTCTATTGCTACGATAGGTAGACATCTGCAAACGCTATTTCCTAGCAAGGAAGTGTCGCATTTACATTCATTTGAAGTGTAGACGAGGAATACATAACACTTCGCAAATCATATTATATCTTACCATGAAACATAGAAATGAGATGCGATATCGCGTTTTAAGAAGCATAAGAACCCTATTGCTTTGATACGTAGATATCTGCAGACGCTATTTCCTAGCAAGGAAGTGTCGCATTTACATTCATTTGAATTGTGGACGAGGAATACATAACGCTTCGCAAATCATATTATATCCTACCATGAAACATAGAAATGAGATGCGATATCGCGTTTTAAGAATCATAAGAACTCTATTACTGCGATACGTAGACATCTGCAAACGCTATTTCCTAGCGAGGAAGTGTCGCATTCACATTCATTTGAAGTGTGGACGAGGAATACATGACACTTCGCAAATCATATTATATCTTACCATGAAACATAGAAATGAGATGCGATTTCGCGTTTTAAGAATTATAAGAACTCCATTGCTACGATTCGCAGACATCTGCAAACGCTATTTCCTTGCATGGAAGTGTCGCATTTACATTCATTTGATTCGTAGACGAGGAATGCATAACACTTTGCAGTGAATATTATATCTTATCATGAAACATAGATATGAGATGCAACATCTCGTTTTAAGAAGCGTTTGAACTCTATTGCTACGATACCTAGACATCTGCAGACGCTATTTCCTAGCAAGGAAGTGTCGCATTTACATTCATTTGAAGTGTAGACGAGGAATACATAACACTTCGCAAATCATATTATATCTTACCATGAAACATAGAAATGAGATGCGATATCGCGTTTTAAGAAGCATTATAACTCTATTACTACGATAGGTAGACATCTGCAAACGCTATTTCCTTGCCAGGAAGTGTCGCATTTACATTCATTTGAAGTGTAGACGAGGAATACATAACACTTCGCAAATTATATGATATCTTACCATGAAACATAGAAATGAGATGCGACATCGCGTTTTAAGAAGCATTTGAACTCTATTGCTTCGATACGTAGACATCTGCAAACGCTATTTCCTTGCAAGGAAGTGTCGCATTTTCATTCATTTGAAGTGTAGACGAGGAATACATAACACTTCGCAAATCATATTATATCTTACCATGAAACATAGAAATGAGATGCGATATCGCGTTTGAAGAATCACAAGAACTCTATTGCTACGATACGTAGACATCTGAAAACGCTATTTCCTTGGAAGGAAGTGTCGCATTTACATTCATTTGAATCGTAGACGAGGAATGCATAACACTTCGCAATGAATATTGTATCTTATCACGAAACATAGAAATGAGATGCGATATCTCGTTTTAAGAAGCATTTGAACTCTATTGCTACGATACCTAGACAACTGCAGACGCTATTTCCTAGCGAGGAAGTGTCGCATTCACATTCATTTGAATCGTCGACGAGGAATGCATAACACTTCGCAATGAATATTATATCTTATCGTGAAACATAGATATGAGATGCAATATCTCGTTTTAAGAAGCATTTGAACTCTATTGCTATTATACCTAGACATCTGCAGACGCTATTTCCTAGCAAGGAAGTGTCGCATTTACATTCATTTGAAGTGTAGACGAGGAATACATTACACTTCGCAAATCATATTATATCTTACCATGAAACATAGAAATGAGATGCGATATCGCGTTTTAAGAAGCATAAGAACTCTATTGCTTGGATACGTAGACATCTGCAAACGCTATTTCCTAGCAAGGAAGTGTCGCATTTACATTCATTTGAATTGTGGTCGAGGAATACATAACACTTCGCAAATCATATTATATCTTACCATGAAACATAGAAATGAGATGCGATATCGCGTTTTAAGAAGCATTAGAACTCCATCCCTACGATACGTAGATATCTGCAAATGCTATTTCCTAGCAAGGAAGTGTCGCATTTATATTCAATTGAGTCGTAGACGAGGAATGCATAACACTTCGCAATGAATATTATATCTTATCATGAAACATAGATATGAGATGCGATATCTCGTTTTAAGAAGCATTTGAACTCTATTGCTCCGAAACGTAGACATCTGCAAACGCCATTTCCTTGCAAGGAAGTGTCGCATTTACATTCTTTCGAAGTGAATAATAGGTATACATAACACATCGCAATAAATACTATACCTCGTCATGAAACTTTACACTTATTGCTACGATAGGTAAACATCTGCAAACGCTATTTCCTAGCAAGGAAGTGTGCATTTACATTCATTTGAAGTGTAGACGAGGAATACATAACACTTCGCAATGAATATTATATCTTATCATGAAACATAGCTATGAGATGCCATATCTCGTTTTAAGAAGCATTAGAACTCTATTGCTACGATAGGTAGACATCTGCAAACGCTATTTCCTAGCAAGGAAGTGTCGCATTTACATTCAGTTGAAGTGTAGACGAGGAATACATAACACTTCGCAATGATTATTACATCTTATCATGAAACATAGAAATGAGATGCGATATCGTGTTTTAAGAAGCATTAGAACTCTATTGCTACGATAGATAGACATCTGCAAACGCTATTTCCTAGCAAGGAAGTGTCGCATTTACATTCATTTGAAGTGTAGACGAGGAATACATTACACTTCGCAAATCATATTATATCTTACCATGAAACATAGAAATGAGATGCGATATCGCGTTTTAAGAAGCATAAGAACCCTATTGCTTTGATACGTAGATATCTGCAGACGCTATTTCCTAGCAAGGAAGTGTCGCATTTACATTCATTTGAATTGTGGACGAGGAATACATAACGCTTCGCAAATCATATTATATCCTACCATGAAACATAGAAATGAGATGCGATATCGCGTTTTAAGAATCATAAGAACTCTATTACTGCGATACGTAGACATCTGCAAACGCTATTTCCTAGCGAGGAAGTGTCGCATTCACATTCATTTGAAGTGTGGACGAGGAATACATGACACTTCGCAAATCATATTATATCTTACCATGAAACATAGAAATGAGATGCGATTTCGCGTTTTAAGAATTATAAGAACTCCATTGCTACGATTCGCAGACATCTGCAAACGCTATTTCCTTGCATGGAAGTGTCGCATTTACATTCATTTGATTCGTAGACGAGGAATGCATAACACTTTGCAGTGAATATTATATCTTATCATGAAACATAGATATGAGATGCAACATCTCGTTTTAAGAAGCGTTTGAACTCTATTGCTACGATACCTAGACATCTGCAGACGCTATTTCCTAGCAAGGAAGTGTCGCATTTACATTCATTTGAAGTGTAGACGAGGAATACATAACACTTCGCAAATCATATTATATCTTACCATGAAACATAGAAATGAGATGCGATATCGCGTTTTAAGAAGCATTATAACTCTATTACTACGATAGGTAGACATCTGCAAACGCTATTTCCTTGCCAGGAAGTGTCGCATTTACATTCATTTGAAGTGTAGACGAGGAATACATAACACTTCGCAAATTATATGATATCTTACCATGAAACATAGAAATGAGATGCGATATCGCGTTTTAAGAAGCATTTGAACTCTATTGCTTCGATACGTAGACATCTGCAAACGCTATTTCCTTGCAAGGAAGTGTCGCATTTTCATTCATTTGAAGTGTAGACGAGGAATACATAACACTTCGCAAATCATATTATATCTTACCATGAAACATAGAAATGAGATGCGATATCGCGTTTGAAGAATCACAAGAACTCTATTGCTACGATACGTAGACATCTGAAAACGCTATTTCCTTGGAAGGAAGTGTCGCATTTACATTCATTTGAATCGTAGACGAGGAATGCATAACACTTCGCAATGAATATTGTATCTTATCACGAAACATAGAAATGAGATGCGATATCTCGTTTTAAGAAGCATTTGAACTCTATTGCTACGATACCTAGACAACTGCAGACGCTATTTCCTAGCGAGGAAGTGTCGCATTCACATTCATTTGAATCGTCGACGAGGAATGCATAACACTTCGCAATGAATATTATATCTTATCGTGAAACATAGATATGAGATGCAATATCTCGTTTTAAGAAGCATTTGAACTCTATTGCTATTATACCTAGACATCTGCAGACGCTATTTCCTAGCAAGGAAGTGTCGCATTTACATTCATTTGAAGTGTAGACGAGGAATACATTACACTTCGCAAATCATATTATATCTTACCATGAAACATAGAAATGAGATGCGATATCGCGTTTTAAGAAGCATAAGAACTCTATTGCTTGGATACGTAGACATCTGCAAACGCTATTTCCTAGCAAGGAAGTGTCGCATTTACATTCATTTGAATTGTGGTCGAGGAATACATAACACTTCGCAAATCATATTATATCTTACCATGAAACATAGAAATGAGATGCGATATCGCGTTTTAAGAAGCATTAGAACTCCATCCCTACGATACGTAGATATCTGCAAATGCTATTTCCTAGCAAGGAAGTGTCGCATTTATATTCAATTGAGTCGTAGACGAGGAATGCATAACACTTCGCAATGAATATTATATCTTATCATGAAACATAGATATGAGATGCGATATCTCGTTTTAAGAAGCATTTGAACTCTATTGCTCCGAAACGTAGACATCTGCAAACGCCATTTCCTTGCAAGGAAGTGTCGCATTTACATTCTTTCGAAGTGAATAATAGGTATACATAACACATCGCAATAAATACTATACCTCGTCATGAAACTTTACACTTATTGCTACGATAGGTAAACATCTGCAAACGCTATTTCCTAGCAAGGAAGTGTGCATTTACATTCATTTGAAGTGTAGACGAGGAATACATAACACTTCGCAATGAATATTATATCTTATCATGAAACATAGCTATGAGATGCCATATCTCGTTTTAAGAAGCATTAGAACTCTATTGCTACGATAGGTAGACATCTGCAAACGCTATTTCCTAGCAAGGAAGTGTCGCATTTACATTCAGTTGAAGTGTAGACGAGGAATACATAACACTTCGCAATGATTATTACATCTTATCATGAAACATAGAAATGAGATGCGATATCGTGTTTTAAGAAGCATTAGAACTCTATTGCTACGATAGATAGACATCTGCAAACGCTATTTCCTAGCAAGGAAGTGTCGCATTTACATTCATTTGAAGTGTAGACGAGGAATACATTACACTTCGCAAATCATATTATATCTTACCATGAAACATAGAAATGAGATGCGATATCGCGTTTTAAGAAGCATAAGAACCCTATTGCTTTGATACGTAGATATCTGCAGACGCTATTTCCTAGCAAGGAAGTGTCGCATTTACATTCATTTGAATTGTGGACGAGGAATACATAACGCTTCGCAAATCATATTATATCCTACCATGAAACATAGAAATGAGATGCGATATCGCGTTTTAAGAATCATAAGAACTCTATTACTGCGATACGTAGACATCTGCAAACGCTATTTCCTTGCATGGAAGTGTCGCATTTACATTCATTTGAATCGTAGACGAGGAATGCATAACTCTTCGCAATGAATATTATATCTTATCACGAAACATAGAAATGAGATGCGATATCTCGTTTTAAGAAGCATTTGAACCCTATTGCTACGATACCTAGACAACTGCAGACGCTATTTCCTTGCGAGGAAGTGTAGCATTCACATTCATTTGAATTGTGGACGAGGAATACATAACACTTCGCAAATCATATTATATCTTACCATGAAACATAGAAATGAGATGCGATATCGCGTTTTAAGAGGCATTAGAAATCTATTGCTACGATACGTAGACATCTGCAAACGCTCTTTCCTAGCGAGGAAGTGTCGCATTCACATTCATTTGAAGTGTGGACGAGGAATACATGACACTTCGCAAATCATATTATATCTTACCATGAAACATAGAAATGAGATGCGATTTCGCGTTTTAAGAATTATAAGAACTCCATTGCTACGATTCGCAGACATCTGCAAACGCTATTTCCTTGCATGGAAGTGTCGCATTTACATTCAATTGAGTCGTAGACGAGGAATGCATAACACTTCGCAATGAATATTATATCTTATCATGAAACATAGATATGAGATGCGATATCTCGTTTTAAGAAGCATTTGAACTCTATTGCTACGATACCTAGACATCTGCAGACGCTATTTCCTAGCAAGGAAGTGTCGCATTTACATTCATTTGAAGTGTAGACGAGGAATACATAACACTTCGCAAATCATATTATATCTTACCATGAAACATAGAAATGAGATGCGATATCGCGTTTTAAGAAGCATTATAACTCTATTACTACGATAGGTAGACATCTGCAAACGCTATTTCCTTGCCAGGAAGTGTCGCATTTACATTCATTTGAAGTGTAGACGAGGAATACATAACACTTCGCAAATTATATGATATCTTACCATGAAACATAGAAATGAGATGCGATATCGCGTTTTAAGAAGCATTTGAACTCTATTGCTTCGATACGTAGACATCTGCAAACGCTATTTCCTTGCAAGGAAGTGTCGCATTTTCATTCATTTGAAGTGTAGACGAGGAATACATAGCACTTCGCAAATCATATTATATCTTACCATGAAACATAGAAATGAGATGCGATATCGCGTTTGAAGAATCACAAGAACTCTATTGCTACGATACGTAGACATCTGAAAACGCTATTTCCTTGGAAGGAAGTGTCGCATTTACATTCATTTGAATCGTAGACGAGGAATGCATAACACTTCGCAATGAATATTGTATCTTATCACGATACATAGAAATGGGATGCGATATCTCGTTTTAAGAAGCATTTGAACTCTATTGCTACGATACCTAGACAACTGCAGACGCTATTTCCTAGCGAGGAAGTGTCGCATTCACATTCATTTGAATCGTCGACGAGGAATGCATAACACTTCGCAATGAATATTATATCTTATCATGAAACATAGATATGAGATGCAATATCTCGTTTTAAGAAGCATTTGAACTCTATTGCTATTATACCTAGACATCTGCAGACGCTATTTCCTAGCAAGGAAGTGTCGCATTTACATTCATTTGAATTGTGGACGAGGAATACATAACGCTTCGCAAATCATATTATATCCTACCATGAAACATAGAAATGAGATGCGATATCGCGTTTTAAGAATCATAAGAACTCTATTACTGCGATACGTAGACATCTGCAAACGCTATTTCCTTGCATGGAAGTGTCGCATTTACATTCATTTGAAGTGTAGACGAGGAATACATAACACTTCGCAAATTATATGATATCTTACCATGAAACATAGAAATGAGATGCGATATCGCGTTTTAAGAAGCATTTGAACTCTATTGCTTCGATACGTAGACATCTGCAAACGCTATTTCCTTGCAAGGAAGTGTCGCATTTTCATTCATTTGAAGTGTAGACGAGGAATACATAACACTTCGCAAATCATATTATATCTTACCATGAAACATAGAAATGAGATGCGATATCGCGTTTGAAGAATCACAAGAACTCTATTGCTACGATACGTAGACATCTGAAAACGCTATTTCCTTGGAAGGAAGTGTCGCATTTACATTCATTTGAATCGTAGACGAGGAATGCATAACACTTCGCAATGAATATTGTATCTTATCACGAAACATAGAAATGGGATGCGATATCTCGTTTTAAGAAGCATTTGAACTCTATTGCTACGATACCTAGACAACTGCAGACGCTATTTCCTAGCGAGGAAGTGTCGCATTCACATTCATTTGAATCGTCGACGAGGAATGCATAACACTTCGCAATGAATATTATATCTTATCATGAAACATAGATATGAGATGCAATATCTCGTTTTAAGAAGCATTTGAACTCTATTGCTATTATACCTAGACATCTGCAGACGCTATTTCCTAGCAAGGAAGTGTCGCATTTACATTCATTTGAATTGTGGACGAGGAATACATAACGCTTCGCAAATCATATTATATCCTACCATGAAACATAGAAATGAGATGCGATATCGCGTTTTAAGAATCATAAGAACTCTATTACTGCGATACGTAGACATCTGCAAACGCTATTTCCTTGCATGGAAGTGTCGCATTTACATTCATTTGAATCGTAGACGTGGAATGCATAACATTTCGCAATGAATATTATATCTTATCATGAAACATAGATATGAGATGCAATATCTCGTTTTAAGAAGCATTTGAACTCTATTGCTCCGAAACGAAGACATCTGCAAACGCTATTTCCTTGCATGGAAGTGTCGCATTTACATTCATTTGAATCGTAGACGTGGAATGCATAACATTTCGCAATGAATATTATATCTTATCATGAAACATAGATATGAGATGCAATATCTCGTTTTAAGAAGCATTTGAACTCTATTGCTCCGAAACGAAGACATCTGCAAACGCTATTTCCTTGCAAGGAAGTGTCGCATTTACATTCGTTTGAAGTGTGGGCGAGGAATACATAACACTTCGCAATGATTATTACATCTTATCATGAAACATAGAAATGAGATGCGATATCGCGTTTTAAGAAGCATTAGAACTCTATTGCTTCGATAGGTAGACATCTGCAAACGTTATTTCCTAGCAAGGAAGTGTCGCATTTACATTCATTTGAAGTGTAGACGAGGAATACATAACACTTCGCAAATCATACTATATCTTACCATGAAACATAGAAATGAGATGCGATATCGCGTTTTAAGAATCATAAGAACTCTATTGCTACGATACGTAGACATCTGCAAACGCTATTTCCTTGCAAGGAAGTGTCGCATTTACATTCATTTCAATCGTAGACGAGGAATGCATAACACTTCGCAATGAATATTATATCTTATCATGAAACATAGATATGAGATGCAATATCTCGTTTTAAGAAGCATTTGAACTCTATTGCTATGATACCTAGAAATCTGCAGACGCTATTTCCTAACAAGGAAGTGTCGCATTTACATTCATTTGAAGTGTAGACGAGGAATACATTACACTTCGCAAATCATATTATATCTTACCATGAAACATAGAAATGAGATGCGATATCGCGTTTTAAGAAGCATAAGAACTCTATTGCTTTGATACGTAGACATCTGCAATCGCTATTTCCTAGCAAGGAAGTGTCGCATTTACATTCATTTGAATTGTGGTCGAGGAATACATAACACTTCGCAAATCATATTATATCTTACCACGAAACATAGAAATGAGATGCGATATCGCGTTTTATGAATCATAAGAACTCTATTGCTACGATACGTAGACATCTGCAAACGCTATTTCCTTGCATGGAAGTGTCGCATTTACATTCATTTGAATTGTGGTCGAGGAATACATAACACTTCGCAAATCATATTATATCTTACCATGAAACATAGAAATGAGATGCGATATCGCGTTTTAAGAAGCATTAGAACTCCATCCCTACGATACGTAGATATCTGCAAATGCTATTTCCTAGCAAGGAAGTGTCGCATTTACATTCAATTGAGTCGTAGACGAGGAATGCATAACACTTCGCAATGAATATTATATCTTATCATGAAACATAGATATGAGATGCGATATCTCGTTTTAAGAAGCATTTGAACTCTATTGCTCCGAAACGTAGACATCTGCAAACGCTATTTCCTTGCAAGGAAGTGTCGCATTTACATTCTTTCGCAGTGAATAATAGGTATACATAACACATCGCAATAAATACTATACCTCGTCATGAAACTTACAAATGAGATGCGATATCGCGTTCTAAGAAGCATTAGAACTCTATTGCGACGATAGGTAAACATCTGCAAACGCTATTTCCTAGCAAGGAAGTGTGCATTTACATTCATTTGAAGTGTAGACGAGGAATACATAACACTTCGCAATGAATATTATATCTTATCATGAAACATAGCTATGAGATGCGATATCTCGTTTTAAGAAGCATTAGAACTCTATTGCTACGATAGGTAGACATGTGCAAACGCTATTTCCTAGCAAGGAAGTGTCGCATTTACATTCATTTGAAGTGTAGACGAGGAATACATAACACTTCGCAATGATTATTACATCTTATCATGAAACATAGAAATGAGATGCGATATCGCGTTTTAAGAAGCATTAGAATTCTATTGCTACGATAGGTAGACATCTGCAAACGCTATTTCCTAGCAAGGAAGTGTCGCATTTACATTCATTTGAAGTGTAGACGAGGAATACATAACACTTCGCAAATCATACTATATCTTACCATGAAACATAGAAATGAGATGCGATATCGCGTTTTAAGAATCATAAGAACTCTATTGCTACGATACGTAGACATCTGCAAACGCTATTTGCTTGCAAGGAAGTGTCGCATTTACATTCATTTCAATCGTAGACGAGGAATGCATAACACTTCGCAATGAATATTATATCTTATCATGAAACATAGATATGAGAGGCAATATCTCGTTTTAAGAAGCATTTGAACTCTATTGCTATGATACCTAGAAATCTGCAGACGCTATTTCCTAGCAAGGAAGTGTCGCATTTACTTTCATTGGAAGTGTAGACGAGGAATACATTACACTTCGCAAATCATATTATATCTTACCATGAAACATAGAAATGAGATGCGATATCGCGTTTTAAGAAGCATAAGAACTCTATTGCTTTGATACGTAGACATCTGCAATCGCTATTTCCTAGCAAGGAAGTGTCGCATTCACATACATTTGAATTGTGGTCGAGGAATACATAACACTTCGCAAATCATATTATATCTTACCACGAAACATAGAAACGAGATGCGATATCGCGTTTTAAGAATCATAAGAACTCTATTGCTGCGATACGTAGACATCTGCAAACGCTATTTCCTTGCATGGAAGTGTCGCATTTACATTCATTTGAATCGTAGACGTGGAATGCATAACATTTCGCAATGAATATTATATCTTATCATGAAACATAGATATGAGATGCAATATCTCGTTTTAAGAAGCATTTGAACTCTATTGCTCCGAAACGAAGACATCTGCAAACGCTATTTCCTTGCAAGGAAGTGTCACATTTACATTCATTTGAAGTGTGGGCGAAGAATACATAACACTTCGCAATGATTATTACATCTTATCATGAAACATAGAAATGAGATGCGATATCGCGTTTTAAGAAGCATTAGAACTCTATTGCTTCGATAGGTAGACATCTGCAAACGTTATTTCCTAGCAAGGAAGTGTCGCATTTACATTCATTTGAAGTGTAGACGAGGAATACATAACACTTCGCAAATCATACTATATCTTACCATGAAACATAGAAATGAGATGCGATATCGCGTTTTAAGAATCATAAGAACTCTATTGCTACGATACGTAGACATCTGCAAACGCTATTTCCTTGCCAGGAAGTGTCGCATTTACATTCATTTGAAGTGTAGACGAGGAATACATAACACTTCGCAAATTATATGATATCTTACCATGAAACATAGAAATGAGATGCGATATCGCGTTTTAAGAAGCATTTGAACTCTATTGCTTCGATACGTAGACATCTGCAAACGCTATTTCCTTGCAAGGAAGTGTCGCATTTTCATTCATTTGAAGTGTAGACGAGGAATACATAACACTTCGCAAATCATATTATATCTTACCATGAAACATAGAAATGAGATGCGATATCGCGTTTGAAGAATCACAAGAACTCTATTGCTACGATACGTAGACATCTGAAAACGCTATTTCCTTGGAAGGAAGTGTCGCATTTACATTCATTTGAATCGTAGACGAGGAATGCATAACACTTCGCAATGAATATTGTATCTTATCACGAAACATAGAAATGGGATGCGATATCTCGTTTTAAGAAGCATTTGAACTCTATTGCTACGATACCTAGACAACTGCAGACGCTATTTCCTAGCGAGGAAGTGTCGCATTCACATTCATTTGAATCGTCGACGAGGAATGCATAACACTTCGCAATGAATATTATATCTTATCATGAAACATAGATATGAGATGCAATATCTCGTTTTAAGAAGCATTTGAACTCTATTGCTATTATACCTAGACATCTGCAGACGCTATTTCCTAGCAAGGAAGTGTCGCATTTACATTCATTTGAATTGTGGACGAGGAATACATAACGCTTCGCAAATCATATTATATCCTACCATGAAACATAGAAATGAGATGCGATATCGCGTTTTAAGAATCATAAGAACTCTATTACTGCGATACGTAGACATCTGCAAACGCTATTTCCTTGCATGGAAGTGTCGCATTTACATTCATTTGAATCGTAGACGTGGAATGCATAACATTTCGCAATGAATATTATATCTTATCATGAAACATAGATATGAGATGCAATATCTCGTTTTAAGAAGCATTTGAACTCTATTGCTCCGAAACGAAGACATCTGCAAACGCTATTTCCTTGCATGGAAGTGTCGCATTTACATTCATTTGAATCGTAGACGTGGAATGCATAACATTTCGCAATGAATATTATATCTTATCATGAAACATAGATATGAGATGCAATATCTCGTTTTAAGAAGCATTTGAACTCTATTGCTCCGAAACGAAGACATCTGCAAACGCTATTTCCTTGCAAGGAAGTGTCGCATTTACATTCGTTTGAAGTGTGGGCGAGGAATACATAACACTTCGCAATGATTATTACATCTTATCATGAAACATAGAAATGAGATGCGATATCGCGTTTTAAGAAGCATTAGAACTCTATTGCTTCGATAGGTAGACATCTGCAAACGTTATTTCCTAGCAAGGAAGTGTCGCATTTACATTCATTTGAAGTGTAGACGAGGAATACATAACACTTCGCAAATCATACTATATCTTACCATGAAACATAGAAATGAGATGCGATATCGCGTTTTAAGAATCATAAGAACTCTATTGCTACGATACGTAGACATCTGCAAACGCTATTTCCTTGCAAGGAAGTGTCGCATTTACATTCATTTCAATCGTAGACGAGGAATGCATAACACTTCGCAATGAATATTATATCTTATCATGAAACATAGATATGAGATGCAATATCTCGTTTTAAGAAGCATTTGAACTCTATTGCTATGATACCTAGAAATCTGCAGACGCTATTTCCTAACAAGGAAGTGTCGCATTTACATTCATTTGAAGTGTAGACGAGGAATACATTACACTTCGCAAATCATATTATATCTTACCATGAAACATAGAAATGAGATGCGATATCGCGTTTTAAGAAGCATAAGAACTCTATTGCTTTGATACGTAGACATCTGCAATCGCTATTTCCTAGCAAGGAAGTGTCGCATTTACATTCATTTGAATTGTGGTCGAGGAATACATAACACTTCGCAAATCATATTATATCTTACCACGAAACATAGAAATGAGATGCGATATCGCGTTTTATGAATCATAAGAACTCTATTGCTACGATACGTAGACATCTGCAAACGCTATTTCCTTGCATGGAAGTGTCGCATTTACATTCATTTGAATTGTGGTCGAGGAATACATAACACTTCGCAAATCATATTATATCTTACCATGAAACATAGAAATGAGATGCGATATCGCGTTTTAAGAAGCATTAGAACTCCATCCCTACGATACGTAGATATCTGCAAATGCTATTTCCTAGCAAGGAAGTGTCGCATTTACATTCAATTGAGTCGTAGACGAGGAATGCATAACACTTCGCAATGAATATTATATCTTATCATGAAACATGGATATGAGATGCGATATCTCGTTTTAAGAAGCATTTGAACTCTATTGCTCCGAAACGTAGACATCTGCAAACGCTATTTCCTTGCAAGGAAGTGTCGCATTTACATTCTTTCGCAGTGAATAATAGGTATACATAACACATCGCAATAAATACTATACCTCGTCATGAAACTTACAAATGAGATGCGATATCGCGTTCTAAGAAGCATTAGAACTCTATTGCGACGATAGGTAAACATCTGCAAACGCTATTTCCTAGCAAGGAAGTGTGCATTTACATTCATTTGAAGTGTAGACGAGGAATACATAACACTTCGCAATGAATATTATATCTTATCATGAAACATAGCTATGAGATGCGATATCTCGTTTTAAGAAGCATTAGAACTCTATTGCTACGATAGGTAGACATGTGCAAACGCTATTTCCTAGCAAGGAAGTGTCGCATTTACATTCATTTGAAGTGTAGACGAGGAATACATAACACTTCGCAATGATTATTACATCTTATCATGAAACATAGAAATGAGATGCGATATCGCGTTTTAAGAAGCATTAGAATTCTATTGCTACGATAGGTAGACATCTGCAAACGCTATTTCCTAGCAAGGAAGTGTCGCATTTACATTCATTTGAAGTGTAGACGAGGAATACATAACACTTCGCAAATCATACTATATCTTACCATGAAACATAGAAATGAGATGCGATATCGCGTTTTAAGAATCATAAGAACTCTATTGCTACGATACGTAGACATCTGCAAACGCTATTTGCTTGCAAGGAAGTGTCGCATTTACATTCATTTCAATCGTAGACGAGGAATGCATAACACTTCGCAATGAATATTATATCTTATCATGAAACATAGATATGAGAGGCAATATCTCGTTTTAAGAAGCATTTGAACTCTATTGCTATGATACCTAGAAATCTGCAGACGCTATTTCCTAGCAAGGAAGTGTCGCATTTACTTTCATTGGAAGTGTAGACGAGGAATACATTACACTTCGCAAATCATATTATATCTTACCATGAAACATAGAAATGAGATGCGATATCGCGTTTTAAGAAGCATAAGAACTCTATTGCTTTGATACGTAGACATCTGCAATCGCTATTTCCTAGCAAGGAAGTGTCGCATTCACATACATTTGAATTGTGGTCGAGGAATACATAACACTTCGCAAATCATATTATATCTTACCACGAAACATAGAAACGAGATGCGATATCGCGTTTTAAGAATCATAAGAACTCTATTGCTGCGATACGTAGACATCTGCAAACGCTATTTCCTTGCATGGAAGTGTCGCATTTACATTCATTTGAATCGTAGACGTGGAATGCATAACATTTCGCAATGAATATTATATCTTATCATGAAACATAGATATGAGATGCAATATCTCGTTTTAAGAAGCGTTTGAACTCTATTGCTACGATACCTCGACATCTGCAGACGCTATTTCCTAGCAAGGAAGTGTCGCATTTACATTCATTTGAAGTGTAGACGAGGAATACATAACACTTCGCAAATCATATTATATCTTACCATGAAACATAGAAATGAGATGCGATATCGCGTTTGAAGAATCACAAGAACTCTATTGCTACGATACGTAGACATCTGAAAACGCTATTTCCTTTGAAGGAAGTGTCGCATTTACATTCATTTGAATCGTAGACGAGGAATGCATAACACTTCGCAATGAATATTGTATCTTATCACGAAACATAGAAACGAGATGCGATATCTCGTTTTAAGAAGCATTTGAACTCTATTGCTACGATACCTAGACAACTGCAGACGCCATTTCCTAGCGAGGAAGTGTCGCATTCACATTCATTTGAATCGTCGACGAGGAATGCATAACACTTCGCAATGAATATTATATCTTATCATGAAACATAGATATGAGATGCAATATCTCGTTTTAAGAAGCATTTGAACTCTATTGCTATTATACCTAGACATCTGCAGACGCTATTTCCTAGCAAGGAAGTGTCGCATTTACATTCATTTGAAGTGTAGACGAGGAATACATTACACTTCGCAAATCATATTATATCTTACCATGAAACATAGAAATGAGATGCGATATCGCGTTTTAAGAAGCATAAGAACTCTATTGCTTGGATACGTAGACATCTGCAAACGCTATTTCCTAGCAAGGAAGTGTCGCATTTACATTCATTTGAATTGTGGTCGAGGAATACATAACACTTCGAAAATCATATTATATCTTACCATGAAACATAGAAATGAGATGCGATATCGCGTTTTAAGAAGCATTAGAACTCCATCCCTACGATACGTAGATATCTGCAAATGCTATTTCCTAGCAAGGAAGTGTCGCATTTACATTCAATTGAGTCGTAGACGAGGAATGCATAACACTTCGCAATGAATATTATATCTTATCATGAAACATAGATATGAGATGCGATATCTCGTTTTAAGAAGCATTTGAACTCTATTGCTCCGAAACGTAGACATCTGCAAACGCCATTTCCTTGCAAGGAAGTGTCGCATTTACATTCTTTCGAAGTGAATAATAGGTATACATAACACATCGCAATAAATACTATACCTCGTCATGAAACTTTACACTTATTGCTACGATAGGTAAACATCTGCAAACGCTATTTCCTAGCAAGGAAGTGTGCATTTACATTCATTTGAAGTGTAGACGAGGAATACATAACACTTCGCAATGAATATTATATCTTATCATGAAACATAGCTATGAGATGCCATATCTCGTTTTAAGAAGCATTAGAACTCTATTGCTACGATAGGTAGACATCTGCAAACGCTATTTCCTAGCAAGGAAGTGTCGCATTTACATTCAGTTGAAGTGTAGACGAGGAATACATAACACTTCGCAATGATTATTACATCTTATCATGAAACATAGAAATGAGATGCGATATCGTGTTTTAAGAAGCATTAGAACTCTATTGCTACGATAGGTAGACATCTGCAAACGCTATTTCCTAGCAAGGAAGTGTCGCATTTACATTCATTTGAAGTGTAGACGAGGAATACATTACACTTCGCAAATCATATTATATCTTACCATGAAACATAGAAATGAGATGCGATATCGCGTTTTAAGAAGCATAAGAACCCTATTGCTTTGATACGTAGATATCTGCAGACGCTATTTCCTAGCAAGGAAGTGTCGCATTTACATTCATTTGAATTGTGGACGAGGAATACATAACGCTTCGCAAATCATATTATATCCTACCATGAAACATAGAAATGAGATGCGATATCGCGTTTTAAGAATCATAAGAACTCTATTACTGCGATACGTAGACATCTGCAAACGCTATTTCCTTGCATGGAAGTGTCGCATTTACATTCATTTGAATCGTAGACGTGGAATGCATAACATTTCGCAATGAATATTATATCTTATCATGAAACATAGATATGAGATGCAATATCTCGTTTTAAGAAGCATTTGAACTCTATTGCTCCGAAACGAAGACATCTGCAAACGCTATTTCCTTGCAAGGAAGAGTCGCATTTACATTCATTTGAAGTGTGGGCGAGGAATACATAACACTTCGCAATGATTATTACATCTTATCATGAAACATAGAAATGAGATGCGATATCGCGTTTTAAGAAGCATTAGAACTCTATTGCTTCGATAGGTAGACATCTGCAAACGTTATTTCCTAGCAAGGAAGTGTCGCATTTACATTCATTTGAAGTGTAGACGAGGAATACATAACACTTCGCAAATCATACTATATCTTACCATGAAACATAGAAATGAGATGCGATATCGCGTTTTAAGAATCATAAGAACTCTATTGCTACGATACGTAGACATCTGCAAACGCTATTTCCTTGCAAGGAAGTGTCGCATTTACATTCTTTCGCAGTGAATAATAGGTATACATAACACATCGCAATAAATACTATACCTCGTCATGAAACTTACAAATGAGATGCGATATCGCGTTCTAAGAAGCATTAGAACTCTATTGCGACGATAGGTAAACATCTGCAAACGCTATTTCCTAGCAAGGAAGTGTGCATTTACATTCATTTGAAGTGTAGACGAGGAATACATAACACTTCGCAATGAATATTATATCTTATCATGAAACATAGCTATGAGATGCGATATCTCGTTTTAAGAAGCATTAGAACTCTATTGCTACGATAGGTAGACATGTGCAAACGCTATTTCCTAGCAAGGAAGTGTCGCATTTACATTCATTTGAAGTGTAGACGAGGAATACATAACACTTCGCAATGATTATTACATCTTATCATGAAACATAGAAATGAGATGCGATATCGCGTTTTAAGAAGCATTAGAACTCTATTGCTACGATAGGTAGACATCTGCAAACGCTATTTCCTAGCAAGAATTGTCGCATTTACATTCATTTGAAGTGTAGACGAGGAATACATAACACTTCGCAAATCATACTATATCTTACCATGAAACATAGAAATGAGATGCGATATCGCGTTTTAAGAAGCATAAGAACTCTATTGCTACGATACGTAGACATCTGCAAACGCTATTTGCTTGCAAGGAAGTGTCGCATTTACATTCATTTCAATCGTAGACGAGGAATGCATAACACTTCGCAATGAATATTATATCTTATCATGAAACATAGATATGAGATGCAATATCTCGTTTTAAGAAGCATTTGAACTCTATTGCTATGATACCTAGAAATCTGCAGACGCTATTTCCTAGCAAGGAAGTGTCGCATTTACTTTCATTGGAAGTGTAGACGAGGAATACATTACACTTCGCAAATCATATTATATCTTACCATGAAACATAGAAATGAGATGCGATATCGCGTTTTAAGAAGCATAAGAACTCTATTGCTTTGATACGTAGACATCTGCAATCGCTATTTCCTAGCAAGGAAGTGTCGCATTCACATTCATTTGAATTGTGGTCGAGGAATACATAACACTTCGCAAATCATATTATATCTTACCACGAAACATAGAAACGAGATGCGATATCGCGTTTTAAGAATCATAAGAACTCTATTGCTGCGATACGTAGACATCTGCAAACGCTATTTCCTTGCATGGAAGTGTCGCATTTACATTCATTTGAATCGTAGACGTGGAATGCATAACATTTCGCAATGAATATTATATCTTATCATGAAACATAGATATGAGATGCAATATCTCGTTTTAAGAAGCGTTTGAACTCTATTGCTACGATACCTAGACATCTGCAGACGCTATTTCCTAGCAAGGAAGTGTCGCATTTACATTCATTTGAAGTGTAGACGAGGAATACATAACACTTCGCAAATCATATTATATCTTACCATGAAACATAGAAATGAGATGCGATATCGCGTTTGAAGAATCACAAGAACTCTATTGCTACGATACGTAGACATCTGAAAACGCTATTTCCTTTGAAGGAAGTGTCGCATTTACATTCATTTGAATCGTAGACGAGGAATGCATAACACTTCGCGATGAATATTGTATCTTATCACGAAACATAGAAATGAGATGCGATATCTCGTTTTAAGAAGCATTTGAACTCTATTGCTACGATACCTAGACAACTGCAGACGCTATTTCCTAGCGAGGAAGTGTCGCATTCACATTCATTTGAATCGTCGACGAGGAATGCATAACACTTCGCAATGAATATTATATCTTATCATGAAACATAGATATGAGATGCAATATCTCGTTTTAAGAAGCATTTGAACTCTATTGCTATTATACCTAGACATCTGCAGACGCTATTTCCTAGCAAGGAAGTGTCGCATTTACATTCATTTGAAGTGTAGACGAGGAATACATTACACTTCGCAAATCATATTATATCTTACCATGAAACATAGAAATGAGATGCGATATCGCGTTTTAAGAAGCATTAGAACTCCATCCCTACGATACGTAGATATCTGCAAATGCTATTTCCTAGCAAGGAAGTGTGCATTTACATTCATTTGAAGTGTAGACGAGGAATACATAACACTTCGCAATGAATATTATATCTTATCATGAAACATAGCTATGAGATGCGATATCTCGTTTTAAGAAGCATTAGAACTCTATTGCTACGATAGGTAGACATGTGCAAACGCTATTTCCTAGCAAGGAAGTGTCGCATTTACATTCATTTGAAGTGTAGACGAGGAATACATAACACTTCGCAATGATTATTACATCTTATCATGAAACATAGAAATGAGATGCGATATCGCGTTTTAAGAAGCATTAGAACTCTATTGCTACGATAGGTAGACATCTGCAAACGCTATTTCCTAGCAAGGAAGTGTCGCATTTACATTCATTTGAAGTGTAGACGAGGAATACATAACACTTCGCAGATCATACTATATCTTACCATGAAACATAGAAATGAGATGCGATATCGCGTTTTAAGAATCATAAGAACTCTATTGCTACGATACGTAGACATCTGCAAACGCTATTTGCTTGCAAGGAAGTGTCGCATTTACATTCATTTCAATCGTAGACGAGGAATGCATAACACTTCGCAATGAATATTATATCTTATCATGAAACATAGATATGAGATGCAATATCTCGTTTTAAGAAGCATTTGAACTCTATTGCTATGATACCTAGAAATCTGCAGACGCTATTTCCTAGCAAGGAAGTGTCGCATTTACATTCATTTGAAGTGTAGACGAGGAATACATTACACTTCGCAAATCATATTATATCTTACCATGAAACATAGAAATGAGATGCGATATCGCGTTTTAAGAAGCATAAGAACTCTATTGCTTTGATACGTAGACATCTGCAATCGCTATTTCCTAGCAAGGAAGTGTCGCATTTACATTCATTTGAATTGTGGTCGAGGAATACATAACACTTCGCAAATCATATTATATCTTACCACGAAACATAGAAACGAGATGGGATATCGCGTTTTAAGAATCATAAGAACTCTATTGCTGCGATACGTAGACATCTGCAAACGCTATTTCCTTGCATGGAAGTGTCGCATTTACATTCATTTGAATCGTAGACGTGGAATGCATAACATTTCGCAATGAATATTATATCTTATCATGAAACATAGATATGAGATGCAATATCTCGTTTTAAGAAGCATTTGATCTCTATTGCTCCGAAACGAAGACATTTGCAAACGCTATTTCCTTGCAAGGAAGTGTCGCATTTACATTCATTTGAAGTGTGGGCGAGGAATACATAACACTTCGCAATGATTATTACATCTTATCATGAAACATAGAAATGAGATGCGATATCGCGTTTTAAGAAGCATTAGAACTCTATTGCTTCGATAGGTAGACATCTGCAAACGTTATTTCCTAGCAAGGAAGTGTCGCATTTACATTCATTTGAAGTGTAGGCGAGGAATACATAACACTTCGCAAATCATACTATATCTTACCATGAAACATAGAAATGAGATGCGATATCGCGTTTTAAGAATCATAAGAACTCTATTGCTACGATACGTAGACATCTGCAAACGCTATTTCCTTGCAAGGAAGTGTCGCATTTACATTCATTTCAATCGTAGACGAGGAATGCATAACACTTCGCAATGAATATTATATCTTATCATGAAACATAGATATGAGATGCAATATCTCGTTTTAAGAAGCATTTGAACTCTATTGCTATGATACCTAGAAATCTGCAGACGCTATTTCCTAGCAAGGAAGTGTCGCATTTACATTCATTTGAAGTGTAGACGAGGAATACATTACACTTCGCAAATCATATTATATCTTACCATGAAACATAGAAATGAGATGCGATATCGCGTTTTAAGAAGCATAAGAACTCTATTGCTTTGATACGTAGACATCTGCAATCGCTATTTCCTAGCAAGGAAGTGTCGCATTTACATTCATTTGAATTGTGGTCGAGGAATACATAACACTTCGCAAATCATATTATATCTTACCACGAAACATAGAAATGAGATGCGATATCGCGTTTTATGAATCATAAGAACTCTATTGCTACGATACGTAGACATCTGCAAACGCTATTTCCTTGCATGGAAGTGTCGCATTTACATTCATTTTAATCGTAGACGAGGAATGCATAACACTTCGCAATGAATATTATATCTTATCATGAAACATAGATATGAGATGCAATATCTCGTTTTAAGAAGCATTTGAACTCTATTTTTACGATACCTGGACATCTCCAGACGCTTTTTCCTAGCAAGGAAGTGTCGCATTTACATTCATTTGAAGTGTAGACGAGGAATACATAACATTTCGCAATGATTATTACATCTTATCATGAAACATAGAAATGAGATGCGATATCGCGTTTTAAGAAGCATAAGAACTCTATTGCTTTGATACGTAGACATCTGCAATCGCTATTTCCTAGCAAGGAAGTGTCGCATTTACATTCATTTGAATTGTGGTCGAGGAATACATAACACTTCGCAAATCATATTATATCTTACCACGAAACATAGAAATGAGATGCGATATCGCGTTTTATGAATCATAAGAACTCTATTGCTACGATACGTAGACATCTGCAAACGCTATTTCCTTGCATGGAAGTGTCGCATTTACATTCATTTTAATCGTAGACGAGGAATGCATAACACTTCGCAATGAATATTATATCTTATCATGAAACATAGATATGAGATGCAATATCTCGTTTTAAGAAGCATTTGAACTCTATTTTTACGATACCTGGACATCTCCAGACGCTTTTTCCTAGCATGGAAGTGTCGCCTTTACATTCATTTGAATTGTGGTCGAGGAATACATAACACTTCGCAAATCATATTATATCTTACCATGAAACATAGAAATGGGATGCGATATCGCGTTTTAATAAGCATTTGAACTCTATTGCTTCGATTCGTAGACATCTGCAAACACTATTTCCTTGCAAGGAAGTGTCGCATTTACATTCATTTGAATCGTAGACGAGGAATGCATAACACTTCGCAATGAATATTATATCTTATCACGAAACATAGAAATGAGATGCGATATCTCGTTTTAAGAAGCATTTGAACCCTATTGCTACGATACCTAGACAACTGCAGACGCTATTTCCTAGCGAGGAAGTGTAGCATTCACATTCATTTGAATTGTGGACGAGGAATACATAACACTTCGCAAATCATATTATATCTTACCATGAAACATAGAAATGAGATGCGATATCGCGTTTTAAGAAGCATTAGAACTCTATTGCTACGATAGGTAGACATCTGCAAACGCTATTTCCTAGCAAGGAAGTGTCGCATTTACATTCATTTGAAGTGTAGACCAGGAATACATGACACTTCGCAAATCATATTATATCTTACCATGAAACATAGAATTGAGATGCGATTTCGCGTTTTAAGAAGCATTAGAAATCTATTGCTACGATACGTAGACATCTGCAAACGCTCTTTCCTAGCGAGGAAGTGTCGCATTCACATTCATTTGAAGTGTGGACGAGGAATACATGACACTTCGCAAATCATATTATATCTTACCATGAAACATAGAAATGAGATGCGATTTCGCGTTTTAAGAATTATAAGAACTCCATTGCTACGATTCGCAGACATCTGCAAACGCTATTTCCTTGCATGGAAGTGTCGCATTTACATTCATTTGATTCGTAGACGAGGAATGCATAACACTTTGCAATGAATATTATATCTTATCATGAAACATAGATATGAGATGCAATATCTCGTTTTAAGAAGCGTTTGAACTCTATTGCTACGATACCTAGACATCTGCAGACGCTATTTCCTAGCAAGGAAGTGTCGCATTTACATTCATGTGAAGTGTAGACGAGGAATACATAACACTTCGCAAATCATATTATATCTTACCATGAAACATAGAAATGAGATGCGATATCGCGTTTTAAGAAGCATAAGAACCCTATTGCTTTGATACGTAGATATCTGCAGACGCTATTTCCTAGCGAGGAAGTGTCGCATTTACATTCGTTTGAATTGTGGACGAGGAATACATAACGCTTCGCAAATCATATTATATCCTACCATGAAACATAGAAATGAGATGCGATATCGCGTTTTAAGAATCATAAGAACTCTATTACTGCGATACGTAGACATCTGCAAACGCTATTTCCTTGCATGGAAGTGTCGCATTTACATTCATTTGAATCGTAGACGAGGAATGCATAACATTTCGCAATGAATATTATATCTTATCATGAAACATAGATATGAGATGCAATATCTCGTTTTAAGAAGCATTTGAACTCTATTGCTCCGAAACGAAGACATCTGCAAACGCTATTTCCTTGCAAGGAAGTGTCGCATTTACATTCATTTGAAGTGTGGGCGAGGAATACATAACACTTCGCAATGATTATTACATCTTATCATGAAACATAGAAATGAGACGCGATATCGCGTTTTAAGAAGCATTAGAACTCTATTGCTTCGATAGGTAGACATCTGCAAACGTTATTTCCTAGCAAGGAAGTGTCGCATTTACATTCATTTGAAGTGTAGACGAGGAATACATAACACTTCGCAAATCATACTATATCTTACCATGAAACATAGAAATGAGATGCGATATCGCGTTTTAAGAATCATAAGAACTCTATTGCTACGATACGTAGACATCTGCAAACGCTATTTCCTTGCAAGGAAGTGTCGCATTTACATTCATTTCAATCGTAGACGAGGAATGCATAACACTTCGCAATGAATATTATATCTTATCATGAAACATAGATATGAGATGCAATATCTCGTTTTAAGAAGCATTTGAACTCTATTGCTATGATACCTAGAAATCTGCAGACGCTATTTCCTAACAAGGAAGTGTCGCATTTACATTCATTTGAAGTGTAGACGAGGAATACATTACACTTCGCAAATCATATTATATCTTACCATGAAACATAGAAATGAGATGCGATATCGCGTTTTAAGAAGCATAAGAACTCTATTGCTTTGATACGTAGACATCTGCAATCGCTATTTCCTAGCAAGGAAGTGTCGCATTTACATTCATTTGAATTGTGGTCGAGGAATACATAACACTTCGCAAATCATATTATATCTTACCACGAAACATAGAAATGAGATGCGATATCGCGTTTTATGAATCATAAGAACTCTATTGCTACGATACGTAGACATCTGCAAACGCTATTTCCTTGCATGGAAATGTCGCATTTACATTCATTTGAATTGTGGTCGAGGAATACATAACACTTCGCAAATCATATTATATCTTACCATGAAACATAGAAATGAGATGCGATATCGCGTTTTAAGAAGCATTAGAACTCCATCCCTACGATACGTAGATATCTGCAAATGCTATTTCCTAGCAAGGAAGTGTGCATTTACATTCATTTGAAGTGTAGACGAGGAATACATAACACTTCGCAATGAATATTATATCTTATCATGAAACATAGCTATGAGATGCGATATCTCGTTTTAAGAAGCATTAGAACTCTATTGCTACGATAGGTAGACATGTGCAAACGCTATTTCCTAGCAAGGAAGTGTCGCATTTACATTCATTTGAAGTGTAGACGAGGAATACATAACACTTCGCAATGATTATTACATCTTATCATGAAACATAGAAATGAGATGCGATATCGCGTTTTAAGAAGCATTAGAACTCTATTGCTACGATAGGTAGACATCTGCAAACGCTATTTCCTAGCAAGGAAGTGTCGCATTTACATTCATTTGAAGTGTAGACGAGGAATACATAACACTTCGCAGATCATACTATATCTTACCATGAAACATAGAAATGAGATGCGATATCGCGTTTTAAGAATCATAAGAACTCTATTGCTACGATACGTAGACATCTGCAAACGCTATTTGCTTGCAAGGAAGTGTCGCATTTACATTCATTTCAATCGTAGACGAGGAATGCATAACACTTCGCAATGAATATTATATCTTATCATGAAACATAGATATGAGATGCAATATCTCGTTTTAAGAAGCATTTGAACTCTATTGCTATGATACCTAGAAATCTGCAGACGCTATTTCCTAGGAAGGAAGTGTCGCATTTACATTCATTTGAAGTGTAGACGAGGAATACATTACACTTCGCAAATCATATTATATCTTACCATGAAACATAGAAATGAGATGCGATATCGCGTTTTAAGAAGCATAAGAACTCTATTGCTTTGATACGTAGACATCTGCAATCGCTATTTCCTAGCAAGGAAGTGTCGCATTTACATTCATTTGAATTGTGGTCGAGGAATACATAACACTTCGCAAATCATATTATATCTTACCACGAAACATAGAAACGAGATGGGATATCGCGTTTTAAGAATCATAAGAACTCTATTGCTGCGATACGTAGACATCTGCAAACGCTATTTCCTTGCATGGAAGTGTCGCATTTACATTCATTTGAATCGTAGACGTGGAATGCATAACATTTCGCAATGAATATTATATCTTATCATGAAACATAGATATGAGATGCAATATCTCGTTTTAAGAAGCGTTTGAACTCTATTGCTACGATACCTAGACATCTGCAGACGCTATTTCCTAGCAAGGAAGTGTCGCATTTACATTCATTTGAAGTGTAGACGAGGAATACATAACACTTCGCAAATCATATTATATCTTACCATGAAACATAGAAATGAGATGCGATATCGCGTTTGAAGAATCACAAGAACTCTATTGCTACGATACGTAGACATCTGAAAACGCTATTTCCTTTGAAGGAAGTGTCGCATTTACATTCATTTGAATCGTAGACGAGGAATGCATAACACTTCGCAATGAATATTGTATCTTATCACGAAACATAGAAATGAGATGCGATATCTCGTTTTAAGAAGCATTTGAACACTATTGCTACGATACCTAGACAACTGCAGACGCTATTTCCTAGCGAGGAAGTGTCGCATTCACATTCATTTGAATCGTCGACGAGGAATGCATAACACTTCGCAATGAATATTATATCTTATCATGAAACATAGATATGAGATGCAATATCTCGTTTTAAGAAGCATTTGAACTCTATTGCTATTATACCTAGACATCTGCAGACGCTATTTCCTAGCAAGGAAGTGTCGCATTTACATTCATTTGAAGTGTAGACGAGGAATACATTACACTTCGCAAATCATATTATATCTTACCATGAAACATAGAAATGAGATGCGATATCGCGTTTTAAGAAGCATAAGAACTCTATTGCTTGGATACGTAGACATCTGCAAACGCTATTTCCTAGCAAGGAAGTGTCGCATTTACATTCATTTGAATTGTGGTCGAGGAATACATAACACTTCGCAAATCATATTATATCTTACCATGAAACATAGAAATGAGATGCGATATCGCGTTTTAAGAAGCATTAGAACTCCATCCCTACGATACGTAGATATCTGCAAATGCTATTTCCTAGCAAGGAAGTGTCGCATTTACATTCAATTGAGTCGTAGACGAGGAATGCATAACACTTCGCAATGAATATTATATCTTATCATGAAACATAGATATGAGATGCGATATCTCGTTTTAAGAAGCATTTGAACTCTATTGCTCCGAAACGTAGACATCTGCAAACGCTATTTCCTTGCAAGGAAGTGTCGCATTTACATTCTTTCGAAGTGAATAATAGGTATACATAACACATCGCAATAAATACTATACCTCGTCATGAAACTTTACACTTATTGCTACGATAGGTAAACATCTGCAAACGCTATTTCCTAGCAAGGAAGTGTGCATTTACATTCATTTGAAGTGTAGACGAGGAATACATAACACTTCGCAATGAATATTATATCTTATCATGAAACATAGCTATGAGATGCCATATCTCGTTTTAAGAAGCATTAGAACTCTATTGCTACGATAGGTAGACATCTGCAAACGCTATTTCCTAGCAAGGAAGTGTCGCATTTACATTCAGTTGAAGTGTAGACGAGGAATACATAACACTTCGCAATGATTATTACATCTTATCATGAAACATAGAAATGAGATGCGATATCGCGTTTTAAGAAGCATTAGAACTCTATTGCTACGATAGGTAGACATCTGCAAACGCTATTTCCTAGCAAGGAAGTGTCGCATTTACATTCATTTGAAGTGTAGACGAGGAATACATTACACTTCGCAAATCATATTATATCTTACCATGAAACATAGAAATGAGATGCGATATCGCGTTTTAAGAAGCATAAGAACCCTATTGCTTTGATACGTAGATATCTGCAGACGCTATTTCCTAGCAAGGAAGTGTCGCATTTACATTCATTTGAATTGTGGACGAGGAATACATAACACTTCGCAAATCATACTATATCTTACCATGAAACATAGAAATGAGATGCGATATCGCGTTTTAAGAATCATAAGAACTCTATTGCTACGATACGTAGACATCTGCAAACGCTATTTCCTTGCAAGGAAGTGTCGCATTTACATTCATTTCAATCGTAGACGAGGAATGCATAACACTTCGCAATGAATATTATATCTTATCATGAAACATAGATATGAGATGCAATATCTCGTTTTAAGAAGCATTTGAACTCTATTGCTATGATACCTAGAAATCTGCAGACGCTATTTCCTAGCAAGGAAGTGTCGCATTTACATTCATTTGAAGTGTAGACGAGGAATACATTACACTTCGCAAATCATATTATATCTTACCATGAAACATAGAAATGAGATGCGATATCGCGTTTTAAGAAGCATAAGAACTCTATTGCTTTGATACGTAGACATCTGCAATCGCTATTTCCTAGCAAGGAAGTGTCGCATTTACATTCATTTGAATTGTGGTCGAGGAATACATAACACTTCGCAAATCATATTATATCTTACCACGAAACATAGAAACGAGATGGGATATCGCGTTTTAAGAATCATAAGAACTCTATTGCTGCGATACGTAGACATCTGCAAACGCTATTTCCTTGCATGGAAGTGTCGCATTTACATTCATTTGAATCGTAGACGTGGAATGCATAACATTTCGCAATGAATATTATATCTTATCATGAAACATAGATATGAGATGCAATATCTCGTTTTAAGAAGAATTTGAACTCTATTGCTCCGAAACGAAGACATCTGCAAACGCTATTTCCTTGCAAGGAAGTGTCGCATTTACATTCATTTGAAGTGTGGGCGAGGAATACATAACACTTCGCAATGATTATTACATCTTATCATGAAACATAGAAATGAGATGCGATATCGCGTTTTAAGAAGCATTAGAACTCTATTGCTTCGATAGGTAGACATCTGCAAACGTTATTTCCTAGCAAGGAAGTGTAGCATTTACATTCATTTGAATTGTGGTCGAGGAATACATAACACTTCGCAAATCATATTATATCTTACCATGAAACATAGAAATGAGATGCGATATCGCGTTTTAAGAAGCATTAGAACTCCATCCCTACGATACGTAGATATCTGCAAATGCTATTTCCTAGCAAGGAAGTGTGCATTTACATTCATTTGAAGTGTAGACGAGGAATACATAACACTTCGCAATGAATATTATATCTTATCATGAAACATAGCTATGAGATGCGATATCTCGTTTTAAGAAGCATTAGAACTCTATTGCTACGATAGGTAGACATGTGCAAACGCTATTTCCTAGCAAGGAAGTGTCGCATTTACATTCATTTGAAGTGTAGACGAGGAAAACATAACACATCGCAATGATTATTACATCTTATCATGAAACATAGAAATGAGATGCGATATCGCGTTTTAAGAAGCATTAGATCTCTATTGCTACGATAGGTAGACATCTGCAAACGCTATTTCCTAGCAAGGAAGTGTCGCATTTACATTCATTTGAAGTGTAGACGAGGAATACATAACACTTCGCAGATCATACTATATCTTACCATGAAACATAGAAATGAGATGCGATATCGCGTTTTAAGAATCATAAGAACTCTATTGCTACGATACGTAGACATCTGCAAACGCTATTTGCTTGCAAGGAAGTGTCGCATTTACATTCATTTCAATCGTAGACGAGGAATGCATAACACTTCGCAATGAATATTATATCTTATCATGAAACATAGATATGAGATGCAATATCTCGTTTTAAGAAGCATTTGAACTCTATTGCTATGATACCTAGAAATCTGCAGACGCTATTTCCTAGCAAGGAAGTGTCGCATTTACATTCATTTGAAGTGTAGACGAGGAATACATTACACTTCGCAAATCATATTATATCTTACCATGAAACATAGAAATGAGATGCGATATCGCGTTTTAAGAAGCATAAGAACTCTATTGCTTTGATACGTAGACATCTGCAATCGCTATTTCCTAGCAAGGAAGTGTCGCATTTACATTCATTTGAATTGTGGTCGAGGAATACATAACACTTCGCAAATCATATTATATCTTACCACGAAACATAGAAACGAGATGGGATATCGCGTTTTAAGAATCATAAGAACTCTATTGCTGCGATACGTAGACATCTGCAAACGCTATTTCCTTGCATGGAAGTGTCGCATTTACATTCATTTGAATCGTAGACGTGGAATGCATAACATTTCGCAATGAATATTATATCTTATCATGAAACATAGATATGAGATGCAATATCTCGTTTTAAGAAGAATTTGAACTCTATTGCTCCGAAACGAAGACATCTGCAAACGCTATTTCCTTGCAAGGAAGTGTCGCATTTACATTCATTTGAAGTGTGGTCGAGGAATACATAACACTTCGCAAATCATATTATATCTTACCATGAAACATAGAAATGAGATGCGATATCGCGTTTTAAGAAGCATTAGAACTCCATCCCTACGATACGTAGATATCTGCAAATGCTATTTCCTAGCAAGGAAGTGTGCATTTACATTCATTTGAAGTGTAGACGAGGAATACATAACACTTCGCAATGAATATTATATCTTATCATGAAACATAGCTATGAGATGCGATATCTCGTTTTAAGAAGCATTAGAACTCTATTGCTACGATAGGTAGACATGTGCAAACGCTATTTCCTAGCAAGGAAGTGTCGCATTTACATTCATTTGAAGTGTAGACGAGGAATACATAACACTTCGCAATGATTATTACATCTTATCATGAAACATAGAAATGAGATGCGATATCGCGTTTTAAGAAGCATTAGAACTCTATTGCTACGATAGGTAGACATCTTCAAACGCTATTTCCTAGCAAGGAAGTGTGCATTTACATTCATTTGAAGTGTAGACGAGGAATACATAACACTTCGCAATGAATATTATATCTTATCATGAAACATAGCTATGAGATGCGATATCTCGTTTTAAGAAGCATTAGAACTCTATTGCTACGATAGGTAGACATGTGCAAACGCTATTTCCTAGCAAGGAAGTGTCGCATTTACATTCATTTGAAGTGTAGACGAGGAATACATAACACTTCGCAATGATTATTACATCTTATCATGAAACATAGAAATGAGATGCGATATCGCGTTTTAAGAAGCATTAGAACTCTATTGCTACGATAGGTAGACATCTGCAAACGCTATTTCCTAGCAAGGAAGTGTCGCATTTACATTCATTTGAAGTGTAGACGAGGAATACATAACACTTCGCAAATCATACTATATCTTACCATGAAACATAGAAATGAGATGCGATATCGCGTTTTAAGAATCATAAGAACTCTATTGCTACGATACGTAGACATCTGCAAACGCTATTTGCTTGCAAGGAAGTGTCGCATTTACATTCATTTCAATCGTAGACGAGGAATGCATAACACTTCGCAATGAATATTATATCTTATCATGAAACATAGATATGAGATGCAATATCTCGTTTTAAGAAGCATTTGAACTCTATTGCTATGATACCTAGAAATCTGCAGACGCTATTTCCTAGCAAGGAAGTGTCGCATTTACTTTCATTGGAAGTGTAGACGAGGAATACATTACACTTCGCAAATCATATTATATCTTACCATGAAACATAGAAATGAGATGCGATATCGCGTTTTAAGAAGCATAAGAACTCTATTGCTTTGATACGTAGACATCTGCAATCGCTATTTCCTAGCAAGGAAGTGTCGCATTCACATTCATTTGAATTGTGGTCGAGGAATACATAACACTTCGCAAATCATATTATATCTTACCACGAAACATAGAAACGAGATGCGATATCGCGTTTTAAGAATCATAAGAACTCTATTGCTGCGATACGTAGACATCTGCAAACGCTATTTCCTTGCATGGAAGTGTCGCATTTACATTCATTTGAATCGTAGACGTGGAATGCATAACATTTCGCAATGAATATTATATCTTATCATGAAACATAGATATGAGATGCAATATCTCGTTTTAAGAAGCATTTGAACTCTATTGCTCCGAAACGAAGACATCTGCAAACGCTATTTCCTTGCAAGGAAGTGTCGCACTTACATTCATTTGAAGTGTGGGCGAGGAATACATAACACTTCGCAATGATTATTACATCTTGTCATGAAACATAGAAATGTGATGCGATATCGCGTTTTAAGAAGCATTAGAACTCTATTGCTTCGATAGGTAGACATCTGCAAACGTTATTTCCTAGCAAGGAAGTGTCGCATTTACATTCATTTGAAGTGTAGACGAGGAATACATAACACTTCGCAAATCATACTATATCTTACCATGAAACATAGAAATGAGATGCGATATCGCGTTTTAAGAATCATAAGAACTCTATTGCTACGATACGTAGACATCTGCAAACGCTATTTGCTTGCAAGGAAGTGTCGCATTTACATTCATTTCAATCGTAGACGAGGAATGCATAACACTTCGCAATGAATATTATATCTTATCATGAAACATAGATATGAGATGCAATATCTCGTTTGAAGAAGCATTTGAACTCTATTGCTATGATACCTAGAAATCTGCAGACGCTATTTCCTAGCAAGGAAGTGTCGCATTTACATTCATTTGAAGTGTAGACGAGGAATACATTACACTTCGCAAATCATATTATATCTTACCATGAAACATAGAAATGAGATGCGATATCGCGTTTTAAGAAGCATAAGAACTCTATTGCTTTGATACGTAGACATCTGCAATCGCTATTTCCTAGCAAGGAAGTGTCGCATTTACATTCATTTGAATTGTGGTCGAGGAATACATAACACTTCGCAAATCATATTATATCTTACCACGAAACATAGAAATGAGATGCGATATCGCGTTTTATGAATCATAAGAACTCTATTGCTACGATACGTAGACATCTGCAAACGCTATTTCCTTGCATGGAAGTGTCGCATTTACATTCATTTTAATCGTAGACGAGGAATGCATAACACTTCGCAATGAATATTATATCTTATCATGAAACATAGATATGAGATGCAATATCTCGTTTTAAGAAGCATTTGAACTCTATTTTTACGATACCTGGACATCTCCAGACGCTTTTTCCTAGCAAGGAAGTGTCGTATTTACATTCATTTGAAGTGTAGACGAGGAATACATAACATTTCGCAATGATTATTACATCTTATCATGAAACATAGAAATGAGATGCGATATCGCGTTTTAAGAATCATAAGAACTCTATTGCTGCTATACGTAGACATCTGCAAACGCTATTTCCTTGCATGGAAGTGTCGCATTTACATTCATTTGAATTGTGGTCGAGGAATACATAACACTTCGCAAATCATATTATATCTTACCATGAAACATAGAAATGAGATGCGATATCGCGTCTTAAGAAGCATTAGAACTCTATTGCAACGATACGTAGACATCTGCAAACGCTATTTCCTAGCAAGGAAGTGTCGCATTTACATTCATTTGAATCGTAGACGAGGAATGCGTAACACTTCGCAATGAATATTATATCTTACCATGAAACATAGAAATGAGATGCGATATCACGTTTTAGGAAGCATTGGAACTCTATTGCTACGATACGTAGACATCTGCAAATGCTATTTCCTAGCAAGGAAGTGTAGCATTTACATACTTTTGAAGTGAATGCGAGGTTTACATAACACTTCGCAATGAATATTATACCTTATCATGAAACATAGAAATGAGGTACGATATCACGTTTTAAGAAGCACTAGAACTCTATCCCTACGATAGGTGGACATCTGCAAACGCTATTTCCTTGCAAGGAAGTGTCGCATTTACATTCATTTGAAGTGTAGACGAGGAATACATAACACTTCGCAAATCATATTATATCTTACCATGAAACATATAAATGAGATGCGATATCGCGTTTTAAGAAGCATTAGAACCCTATTGCTACGATACCTAGACATCTGAAGACGCTATTTCCTAGCAAGGAAGTGTCGCATTTACATTCATTTGAAGTGTAGACGAGGAATACATAACACTTCGCAAATCATATTATATCTTATCATGAAACATAGAAATGAGATGCGACATCGCGTTTTAAGAAGCATTAGAACTCTATTGCAACGATACGTAGACATCTGCAAACGCTATTTCCTAGCAAGGAAGTGTCGCATTTACATTCATTTGAATCGTAGACGAGGAATGCGTAACACTTCGCAATGAATATTATATCTTACCATGAAACATAGAAATGAGATGCGATATCACGTTTTAGGAAGCATTGGAACACTATTGCTACGATACGTAGACATCTGCAAATGCTATTTCCTAGCAAGGAAGTGTCGCATTTACATTCATTTGAAGTGTAGACGTGGAATGCGTAACACTTCGCAAATCATATTATATCTTACCATGAAACATAGAAATGAGATGCGATATCGCGTTTTAAGAAGCATTATAACTCTATTACTACGATAGGTAGACATCTGCAAACGCTATTTCCTTGCCAGGAAGTGGCGCATTTACATTCATTTGAAGTGTAGACGAGGAATACATAACACTTCGCAAATCATATGATATCTTACCATGAAACATAGAAATGAGATGCGAAATCGCGTTTTAAGAAGCATTTGAACTCTATTGCTTCGATACGTAGACATCTGCAAAAGCTATTTCCTTGCTAGGAAGTGTCGCATTTACACTCATTTGAAGTGTAGAAGAGGAATACTTAACACTTCGCAAATCATATTATATCTTACCATGAAACATAGAAATGAGATGCGATATCGCGTTTTAAGACGCATTAGAACTCTATTGCTACGATAGGTAGACATCTGCAAACCCTATTTTCCTTGCAAGGAAGTCTCGCATTTACATTCATTTGAAGTGTAGACGAGGAATACATAACACTTCGCAAATCATATTATATCCTACCATGAAACATAGAAATGAGATGCGATATCGCGTCTTAAGAAGCATTAGAACTCTATTGCAACGATACGTAGACATCTGCAAACGCTATTTCCTAGCAAGGAAGTGTCGCATTTACATTCATTTGAATCGTAGACGAGGAATGCGTAACACTTCGCAATGAATATTATATCTTACCATGAAACATAGAAATGAGATGCGATATCACGTTTTAGGAAGCATTGGAACTCTATTGCTACGATACGTAGACATCTGCAAATGCTATTTCCTAGCAAGGAAGTGTAGCATTTACATACTTTTGAAGTGAATGCGAGGTTTACATAACACTTCGCAATGAATATTATACCTTATCATGAAACATAGAAATGAGGTACGATATCACGTTTTAAGAAGCATTAGAACTCTATCCCTACGATAGGTGGACATCTGCAAACGCTATTTCCTTGCAAGGAAGTGTCGCATTTACATTCATTTGAAGTGTAGACGAGGAATACATTACACATCGCAAATCATATTATATCTTACCATGAAACATAGAAATGAGATGCGATATCGCGTTTTAAGGAGCATAAGAACTCTACTGCTTTGATACGTAGATATCTGCAAACGCTATTTCCTAGCAAGGAAGTGTCGCATTTACATTCATTTGAAGTGTAGACGTGGAATGCATAACACTTCGCAAATCATATTATATCTTACCATGAAACATAGAAATGAGATGCGATATCGCGTTTTAAGAAGCATTATAACTCTATTACTACGATAGGTAGACATCTGCAAACGCTATTTCCTTGCCAGGAAGTGGCGCATTTACATTCATTTGAAGTGTAGACGAGGAATACATAACACTTCGCAAATCATATGATATCTTACCATGAAACATAGAAATGAGATGCGATATCGCGTTTTAAGAAGCATTTGAACTCTATTGCTTCGATACGTAGACATCTGCAAAAGCTATTTTCTTGCAAGGAAGTGTCGCATTTACACTCATTTGAAGTGTAGACGAGGAATACTTAACACTTCGCAAATCATATTATATCTTACCATGAAACGTAGAAATGAGATGCGATATCGCGTTTTAAGAAGCATTAGAAATCTATTGCTACGATACGTAGACATCTGCAATCGCTATTTCCTAACATGGAAGTGTCGCATTTACATTCATTTGAAGTGTAGACGAAGAATACATAACACTTTACAATGAATATTATATCCTATCATGCAACATAGTAATGAGATGCGATATCGCGTTTTAAGAAACAATAGAACTCTATTGCTACGATACGTAGACATCTGCAATCGCTATTTCCTAACATGGAAGTGTCGCATTTACATTCATTTGAAGTGTAGACGAGGAATGCATAACACTTCGCAATGAATATTATATCTTATCATGAAATATAGATATGAGATGCAATATCTCGTTTTAAGAAGCATTTGAACTCTATTGCTTCGTTACGTAGACATCTGCAAACGCTATTTCCTTGCAAGGAAGTGTTGCATTTAAATCCTTCTGAAGTGAAACCGAGGTATACATAACACTTTACAATGAATATTATATCTTATCATGAAACCTAGATATGAGATGCAGTATCTCGTTTTTAGAAGCATTTGAACTCTATTGCTTGGATACGTAGACATCTGCAAACGCTATTTCCTAGCAAGAAAGTGTGGCATTTACATTCTTTGGAAGTGTAGACGATGTATACATAGCATTTCGCAATGAATATTATATCTGATCATAAAACATATAACTGAGATGCGATATCGCGTTCTATGAAGCGTTACAACTCTATTGCTTCGATCCGTAGACATCTGGAAACGCTATTTCCCAGCAGGGAAGTGTGGCATTTCCATACTTTTGAAGTGTGCACGAGGTATACATAACAATTCGCAATGACTATTACATCTTATCATGAATCGTAGAAATGAGATGCGATATCCGGTTTTAAGAAGCATTAGAACTATATTGCTTCGATACGTAGACATCCGGAAACGCATTTCCCATCAAGGAAGTGTGGCCTTTACTTTCTTTGGAAGTGTAGACGAGGTGTACATAACACATCGCAATGAATATTAAATCTAAGCATGAAACATAGAATTGAGATGCAATATCGCGATCAAAGAAGCATTAGAACTGAAATGCGATATCGCGTTCTAAGAAGCATTACAAACCTATTGCTTCGATACGCGAACATCCGGAAACGCATTTCCTGGCTAGGAAGTGCGGCATTTACTTTCGTTTGAATTGTAAATGAGGTATACATAACACTTCTCAATGAATATTATATCATATCATGAAACATAGAAATGAGATGCTATATCGCGTTTAAAAAAGCATTAGAACGCTGTTGCTTCGATACGTAGACATCTGGTAACGCTATTTCCTAGCATGGATGTGTGGCATTTACATTCTATTGAAGTGTAGACGAGGTATGCATACAAATTCGCAATGAATATTATATCCTACTATGAAACAGAAGTGAGATGCTATATCGCGTTTTAAGAAGCATTACAACTCTATTGCTTCGATAAGTAGACATCCAGAAGCGCATTTTCTAGCAAGGATGTGTGGCATTTATGTTCTTTTATAGTGTAGACGAGGTATACATAACACTTCGCAATGAATATTATATCTTATCCTGAAACATAGAAATGATGTGCGACATCGCGTTTAAAGAAGCATTAGAACTCTATTGCTTCGATGCGTAGACACTTGGAAACACTATTTCCTACCAAGGAAGTGTGCCATTTACATTATATTGAAGTGTAGACGAGGTATACATAACACTTCCCAATGAGTATTATATCTTATCATAAAACACAGAATTGAGATGCGATATTGCTTTTAAAGAAGCATTAGAACTATACTGCTTCGATGCGTAAATATCTGGAAACGCATTTCCTATCAAGGAGGTGTGGCATTAACATTCTTTTGAAGTGTGGACGAGGTATACATAACACTTCGCAATGAATATTATATCTCATTGTGAAACGGAGAACTGTGATGCGATATCGCGTATTGAGAAGCAATAGAACTCTAATGCTTCGATACGCAGACATCTGGAAACGCTATTTCCTAGCAAGGAAGTATGGCACTTACATTCTTCTGACGTGTACACGAGGTATACATAACACTTCGCAATGAATATTATATCTTATCACGAAACATGGAAATGAGTTGCGATATCGCGATATAATAAGCAATAGAACTCTATTGCTTCGATAGGTAGACATCTGGAAATGCATTTCCTAGCAAGGAAGTGTGGCATTTACATTCTTTCGAAGTGTAGACGAGGTATACATAACACTTCGCAATGAATATTATATCTTATCTATTGTTATATCTTACGCATATAAGTATGCCTCGTCTACACATCAAAAGAATATAAATGCCACACATCCTTGCTGGGAAATGCATCTCTAGATGTCTGCATATCGAAGCAATAAAGTTCCAATGCTTCTTAGAACGCGATATCGCAACACAATTCCTATGTTTCATGATGAGGTATAATATTCTTTGCGAAGTGTTATGTATACCTGATTTACACTTCAAAAAATGTAAATGCCATACTTCCTTGCTAGGTAATAGCGTTTCCAGATGTCTACGAATCGAAGCAATAGTGTTCTGATGCATCATAAAACGCGATATCGCATCTCATTTCTATGTTTCATGATAAGATGTAATATTCAATGCAACGCGTTATGTATATCTCGCCCATACCTCAAAGGAATGTAAATGCATCTCTTCCTTGCAACGGAACAGCGTTCCTAGATGCCTACGTATCGAAACAATAGGCTTTTAACATTTTATAAATTGCGGTATCTCATCTAATCTCTATGTTTCATGATAAAATGTAATATTCAACGCAACGCGTTATGTATATCTCGTATACATTTCAAATGAATGTAAATCGCACACTACATTGCGATGGAATACCGTTTCTAGATGTCTACGTATCGAGATATGAGCTGCGATGTCGCATTTTATGAAGCATTAGAACTCTATTGCTTCGTAACGTAGACATCTAGAAGCGCTGTTCCCTAGCGATGATGTGCGGCATTTACATTCTTTAGTAATGTAGATGAGATATACGTATCGTGTTGCATTTTTATTACATTTTATCGTGCGGCATTGAAATATGATGCGACATCGCGTTGCATGAAATATTCGTAAACTAATTCTTCTAAAGAGGAGTAGCAGATGAGTATATTGCATTGCATAGGGCATTACTACTTACTTACTTTGAAACGTTGGATTGAAATGTGTCATCGTCGTACATGAATCGTTAGAACTCTATTTCTTCGATACTTACGAATCCCATGAATCCTAATGTTGCATGAAATGTGATGGTGTTTCATAATGTCTGGGTGCCAATGCATGAGAGTTCTAATGCTTTATGCAACGCGAGTGCCAATCTCAGTTGAACATTTCAAGGTAAGTTATTTGTAATGTTCTATGCATTGCATTATACTTATCTGTATCTGCTCTTGAAAGGCATGTGAGTTCTACAAATTCATGCAATGGAATAGCGCTTCTAAGTGTACTGTCATGCGTAACTCGTGCCACCCATTCTACACATGAGTCTTCTCGCACTTCCATCATCGACCCCTGGATTCAGGGAACCTGCTGTGCTCGCATACAGCGCCGGCAATCGCAGCGTTCGCGCGCGCACACCTGCACGCGCTCACACGCACCAAGTACCGCTGTGTTACTCGAACTGACCGACCGGTACACATGGCTCGTACACACCAGGCATCGCTGATTCAATCTCACCAGCGAGGACTACTGTCTCACTCCCTCTGTCGAGTATATCTGCGTTCGGACTAACGACGAACACCCTTGACTACCTTGCACCAGTGATTTCGTTCTGCTAAAAGGCGCAGTCGCAGCCCATCACCTCAATGGGGATTCTTCCAATTCAGGGAGCCGACTTTAGCAGAATAATATACATATATATACTATAATGACTTTAGCAGAATAATATACATATATATATATATATATATATATATATATATATATATATATATATACTATATCCGGACTAATGTATTGCAGCATATAAGAATTCATAAATCCAAGTTACACTCGTTAAGAATCCAAGACACGAACAACACACGCGTAACTGTAAGTTCATGCTATACTTACTTCATTATACAATTTCATAAGTTAAACGCGAAAGGCGCGCCGCTAGTCCCACCACGATACGCGAGTCCACACTCACTGGACCGCATGCTCCTCGCAACGATCCGTTAATCTCCCACTCGTTGGACCACATGCTTTCATGATTTGTCAAGTAAATGTTTCAAACTGGTATAAATATTAATACATATTTTATATTTTAGTTAATTCTGAATACAATATCTCCTTAAGATACTCCATTACATCTAAAATCCTATCTAATTTCATACCATTTCATGATGTTTTAATTAAATATTTGAAATTGGTTTATATAATTACATTTATCATATATTTTAGTTACTTAAATATAGATCATTCCCTCTAAATAAAAATAAGTATCTATATATTATATAAGTCGATCATTTATTTTCATCGTTCGAGTTCGCTTTCTTTCCATCGAGGCTTGCAAATCCCTCTTCGTTATTCTTGTAATTCGTACGTTAGAAGGTATGTAGTACGTATTGATGGTTCAACGCTGAAAATATCTCAAGCACTTCTGCTATACTCAATTTAGCGTATATGCAACCTCCTGTCAACGTTATATCTATTTTTTATCTCTTTCGGTTCTTAAAGTATGTATAGCCTTCTTTCGGATTGGTCGTGATTAGATCGTTTCTTAGAGCCATTTTGATGATCTTTTCCTCTCTATGGTTGTTCGTCTTACTACCTCAGATTACCGATTTTTCGTTCAGGTCACCCCACGATTATTATTCTGTTTGCTTTCTCTCCCTTTTCCATGTTATCCTCAGCTTGGTTTATATATTCTTCGATTTCTTTCCGTTCCTGTTAAGCGAGAAGTAGCAGCTTATAGATTTTGTTCCTTCGACCATTGCATGAACGATTCCGGTTGAGGAATATGTGGTGCCATATGTGAAACATTTTCGATTAACACCGGTTATCCATATCGCAGCGTCACCGTTCTCGTCTTGCAGTCAGTATTCTTCTATCCTGTGTGCTTCCGATATTATTACCACGTCTGTCCCTTGAATCATTCGCATTTGCTGCATGATATTTCGCGAGATTCGGCATCTGTTCAGATAGATTTGTAGGACTTTCAATTCCATATTCGTTTCTCTTTCTTTTCTATCAACGCCTTTCTGTAGGCCGGACAATTAAAGCTCTGGTAACGTGACTGATGTATGGATTCTTTCTTCCTTCCTCGCTGCAGATGATACATTTCGGTTTATTCGCGATACAACCGATTACCGTATAAATCTGAGATCCGCATTTCCTGCAGATTCCCTTATTATCTTTGACTTCTTCGCAATTTCTGCCGATATGTCCCACATTATGGCATTTGAAGCATCTCTCTATTCTCGGTAGCACTTTGCAGAGGCAAGGTGTTAATGGTATTCTGAGTCGTTTGACCTTTTCCAGCTCTTTACTGTATTCCTGTCCAAATTCAGCTAACGCGACTCGGTAGCCCCTCCACGTTTGTTTCAACAACTTGACGTTTATACCGCTATCCCTTACTACGATTATTTTCAGTGTTCGTTTCATGTACTCCTTCATTTCTTCTCTGGTCACCTAACGGGTATATGTCCCTCAGTTGGAGCATTATACTCGCACTCGTACGTTTTTCTTCGTATTCTTTTTCTAGAGTTCCTTTTATCTCCTTTATTATGTTCTCTATACCTGTTTTCTTGTTAAATTCTAGGATTATATCTCCCGCTCTCGATTTTCTTGCGTCATATTTTCGTATTTCTGTCGTTTCCCCTGCTTCTCCTCATCCCGTTGTTTGTTCTCGAATGCTTACTGCTCCTTTAATTGCTTCAATTTTCCCTGTACCGTTCGCCACTAGTTCGATCAAGTGTCCTATCTCAGTTTTTTTTATATGCCTGATGTTTCCCATTAACGTTTTCTAATATGTCATTACCTTCGTCGTATCCTCGCTCATAATATCTATCATTACGTCTGATGTGTGGCTGCCTATTCTTCTATTTGAAAGTAAGGACGTTATTCTTATCGGTAGCTTTTTCATTATCCTGCCCTTTCTTTTTGGTTCCCTTACTTCGGCTCCTGATGCTTTTCCTTTCGTGCCTGTGTCATCCGAGGCGGCTTTCTTTTTCTCCTTTATATTTTCCTATCCTTTGGTGTCATCAACAAGGAACTCCGAACTGCTTGCCCAACAATTAATTTGCTGCCAGAACCCGATGGGACTGATTCCGAATCGTGAGCCAGCAGCACCTTTCGTGGGGGTTAGGGGGGTTGTAGACCGACCACCATCCTACTGCCTGCCCTGAGGAACGCAGGGCCACTTGAACCGCGACCAGCATCTATCTTATACCCTAACCGATTCGTAGTCGCGTTTTCCATTAAGCTTGCCGGAATCAATGATATTGATTCGTTCAATCTAAAGTATTATTTTCTTTTTAAGTTTCTCGATATTTTTATTTTCTCTCGCGATATCGTCTATTTCGTTGTGCCTTGCCCTGACGGTATGGTATATAATCTGTTGTTTGATATTTGTAGGATTTCCTCTTAATAAATGCAATGTTTTCACAGATCTTCTTTTTCTTTCTATTTAGTTACGTTGTTGTTATTTTATATTCTCTATCCCCCACATTTCCTCTCTGCACCATCCCAGATCCGGCGTCGTACGATTACTTCATGATGGCGCCCCGTTCTCACTACCCCGAGATCGAGTGTTCTCCCTTGCATTCGTTGATTTGTATATGTCACATATTGGAGAATATTTCCGCTTATTCTTTGTATTTTTCGAATTACGTTTTGGTTAGATGTATATTGGATATGCGTCGAAATATCTGATTTCCGTACGATTTGTTAGTAAAGTTTTATTCTTTTCGGACTGTTTGTTTTCATTTAGCCGAAGGCGTTCCTGTATTCAATGCGGACCCACTCCGATTGAACCCGTCGATTATTATATTATATTACGTGAATAAACGTTCAATCGGAGCGGATTTCTGCCACTCCGTAACTGCGGACTGTCTTACTGCATAGCTTCAACCATGGGAATGTTGCGGAGGCTGCTTCCGTCCCGAGATGGAAGTGTGATTGTGTTAGATTTAGTTAGGTTACGCTAGGTTAGGTTAGGTTGAAATATGTTTGGGTATATTTGTAGATTGCTCAGTTATGTTGGGTCAGATTTAAGAAAGAGTAGGTTCGATTTGTTTATGTTTAAGGAAGGTAATGTTAGATTGTGTGAGGTTGACTTAGATTTGGGTGCAGGCAGGGTAAGTCACCTTAGGTGTAACTGAGGTTAGCTTGGTTTAAATTAAGTTTCGAGGATGTTAGATTAAGTTAAGCCAAGTAAGAGATGGATAACCGATAGCTGGCAATGCCATTCTTCGATAGTTCTCGAATTCCCGACTATTGGCAATGCCAGCCGTTATTATATCATAAGTTATCAACCGCAGTCCTTACCCACTGTCGATATATCGTAAGTTACCGACCGTAGGCAACACCAGTCTTTGATAAGTCTTGAATTACCTACTATTGGTTGCACCAGCTGTATGTGTAAGCATGCGCTATCGACTGTTGGTAACACCAGTCGTCGACAATTTATGGATCATTAAGCACAAGCAGCACCACCAGTCGGTCGATAGGTGTAACCGACCACCAGCAGCACCATCCATCGGTAACTTATAAGTTATTTTTAATGGGAACATCCATCCGTAGGCATGTATTGATTCGTTTCGCCATCTCTTCAATCTGTGCTGAAACAGAATTGCGAACAGCTTGAGCAGTTTTCACAGAGATGACTTCACCGGTCTGGCAACAACGGGTGCCACATATAGGTTCTCACAAAACCATTTGCCACGCAACTCAGTGCTGAAAGGGTTAATAATGCTAGCGCTATTTCTTTAACCAGGCATAGAATCCATAGGTATGAAAAATTATGTCCTGGTGAATAATATCAATTTTAGAGGGCCATTTCTAATGTAAGTATAAGAGTTCTGTTTTAGTTGTAGAAATAAAATTCTCTGATATGACACTATACTTATTTTCAAATCCAAAGTATCCTTACCATGTTTAAAGAAAGGTACAAATCCTCATATAGTAAACATCAGCCCATCACTAAGTGTAAAAATTAAACGAATATGGTTTCAAACTCGTGTCGATTGTATAATATCCAAGTTTGGAATGTTAATATGTGCTCTTGGATGGACTGATGAATATGAAAATGATGGTATTGCTGTGAATGCACTCTTGTCAAAGACTATAGTAACTTATATATATTTCTAATTTCATTGTTAAGAAAAATAATTCTCTCAATTTGAGATTGCCTTACGCACGCGTTGTTTCAGGTATACATATGGCTGCAATAGAGAGTTCATTGATTCAGAATCACAAAATTATAGTGGGAAGCTAAAAATAATGTGTGATGCAATGTACGCTTTTGTTTTACAAAGACAGTAAATCTGTTACTACTTAATCTTTAATGCATGAGGCAATATTAAAAAACTGAAGGAATGTCAGATTTTACCCATTATGCATATAATCCAGGTGTGAATAATTAACTAAAGGTTTACAATTAATACGTGAACGTATAATATATATTTTAGTAAACAAATAAATTTATTCTATAGAATACAAATATTATTGATAAGATAAATTGTTGCCTGATTCCTTCCTAGAGGAGAATTTGAAACAGATAGATTTGGATAATTATATATAACAATTGAAAAGAACGAACAAATTATACAGATAATTGAGAGGAAAAGATCATGCAAGTATCAATCGTCATCCAAACTAATTTAAACAGCGAGTTTGTTAACAAGACTGTAAGCACAAATACTATATTGTCCATTATGTTAAAAAAAATTTATTAGAACTCGTACATTACAGCACATCATAGATCAGTCTTATTAATTGCCCGAGCAATCATAATTCAAGAGTTAATTAACATCACTTTTGCAAAAATTTATAATAAATGTAAATTTCGTAAATTTTAATGGTAACGAAGCTGGTACACGGTTTTTACATCTTAAAAGTGGTAGAAAGATGCGGCAGGGAGAGGAGAACCTAGTCAACCACTAGGTCCAACATTAAAAATGGATTCTCAAAACTTTCTCGCAGTGCTTTCTCATTTAAAAAATATATTTCTTATGTTCAAATTAATTAGAAATGCAAAATAATTTTACTAATAACATAATATTATATATCTTTCGGAGAATTAAAACTTGCATCGACGAAGCCGTAGTGGGAAAGTTGAAAATTAGCGGTGATCTACGAGAAGCAATGAAATTAGAGAAATTAATGAACAATTTAAAGTCGAAACTTACTTTGAAAAATTAAATACCGTCTCCTTAAAATGAACCGACATGTTAACTAATTAAGGAAAAATTATTCCTACTTATCAAAATGTTGTTACTTTTTCTAAACGTTTAATATGATAATATAAAATATTTAAAATATAAAAAAAACTAAAGTAAAATATATTTTTATATATATACTATATTATATTTTCTAATATATTTTGTAACGCTAAATGACAAAAATTAAATAAATTAAGCTTGAATATATTTATTTATGTAGATTGAACTTTACTCATACATTTATAATAAAATGAACATTATTATTCATATTTAATATTTTCTTTGGAAACAATGAGCAAAGATATAAAGCACTTTGTTATTATAGTTCTAGCTGCTTCACAGGTTCCGAAGATGATAAAATAGACCAACGGCAGCAAAACGTCTAATGTCTCATAATTATTTTATAGTTGAAAGATTATTAAGCTTTATGCCTGAATGGATGCTTATATATAAGTATAACTGCCAAAATGAAATAACATAGCAAAGTGATATTTACACACCTGAGTGCTGCAATTTTGACGTATTTAAATTTCTAATAACAGCATAAAAATGTTTATAATCTAATTATCAATTATAAATGGAATTCTACAATTTATCCATGTAATAGTCCTTTCTCTTTGTACGTATTCCCTAATACATACACAGTATCTTTAATCTTGATGGATTTCGCGCCCGCGCGTGTGTGTGTGTGTGTATGGTAGCACCTAAATACCACCTAATACCACCTAATAGGTTTCATACTTTCGATTCTAGTAAATCGAGTAAAATGGCATAAGAATTTCTGTAGAATATCAAGGAGATCTGAAGCTGCTATTGCACTGCGTACAGAATTTTTCACTGGAAGAATTTTTCTTCCAATTTGTCGACACCAGATTTATTTGAATTGTTCTTGTTTAGAAAATTAAAACTGAATGACATATCCCTTACCACAGCGCGTCGGTAACCACGATACCCAACAAATACAAGTTTACTTTATCTGAGATTAAGGTCTGCTTTCCTTGTTTCCATACTTCTTTACATGGCGTTACATTCTTAAGACTCTTTGTAAATTACAAAGAACAGAAGCGCTACATGGACTATAAAAGTGTAATAGTTTAATTTATATAATCTTGACCATTTTAAATCCGTTTACGTTGCTTTGCTTGTTGTATATGTTTATCACTTGGCGCTGAACCAACTACTACTACCATCATCCCTTTCTAAAATTTGGAAAATCCACCAGATCTAAGGAAACCTTGCTTAGGTTGCAAATGTGTTTTTAATGTATCCAGCAGAAATGAAATTACATTGACAGAAGTACCAGCTAGTTCTCCACACCTATTTGAAACAATATTAAATAACCTTGTTAAACAATAATATATTAAATGTGACTTGGACTTTTAAATTTGAATTTATAAGCATCTAACAGGTAAATATGTTTTTCTTACTATTCATATCATTATACATTCAGTGATTTATTGTTTGCAGTGATTTGATATATTAACTGCTTGATTATATTTTACAACGAACCTTGCGTACCAAACTTTGCTTTTACTCCTGATAAGAGTGGATAATCCTTCGTTTTATATTCTTATATCGCATTGGTTATAAAAGTATATGTTATTGTATTTATGCAGTCATGTATAATTATGTACATACAAATTCGCGAATGTAAGTAGCTAAGCTTAAGTAGCTATATGTTGAAATTCAATTCCGAATAATGCTCTAAAAAGCATCCCAGATAACAAAGGGCAAGATGGCGGCGACAACATACCGGCACTATATTGCCACTTCCGAGGAAAGTCAGCTGATCCATAGCCATCTGTGGCCGGATTCGTTAGCTAAAATGCCAGAACGTGTTACCAGCACTTTTTAAACAAGCATAACACGCCGTGTGAATCGCGCATTACCAGCACTATCGTGACACACGTGTCATCGCTCCATTCATGAATCTTTTCAGCAATGACGTAGGATCACATTTGGTAATGGGGAACCTGTGCTTTCATACAAATTAGAACCATTAGATGTCACGAGATGTTCAACATATGAGTACTGACAGACATTTTGATAGTCGCTTTCGTATATGTATAGTTATTGAGAGAGTCGTATATATTTCTTTCAACCCGTCATAAACTAAAAACATAATTTATAACAACAATATTACTTACAAAATACAAATTCATGCTGTTACATCCCTAACTTCGCCTTGTGTAATTTCTTAAATGACATGCTGTCGTCGTATTTAATATAACCCTCAATTGCATGAATTTGTAACGATGAATTGAAGAAAATATATAAAAAATAAATGTATATATTTTTATGATGAAGTAATTAACGACTTTATGGAGGAATTCGCCGTATCGAGCCAGTTTATAGAAAATAATGAAATCGAGTTCCTATATCTTTGTTTCGTGCCAGTGTATCTATTTTGGAATCAAAATAAATAAATTGCTTAGTTTAATCATTTTTCATATTCCATTATAATGTTTATGGAAATAGCTTCCTCATTGGTAAATGTCAGCCTACGCCACTACCACGCTTGTAGCCATGGTGAGCTGGTAGTGTCATTGCCACGGCCGTGTAGCTCGTTTGCCATATCGCGGTGCATTAATAGTGCCGTGATACGAGTGTCGCCCCAGTACTAAGAGCATGCCGTTACGAGAACTGAGTAGGGGCATTGTCTTTGCACAGTTCTGTCACGGAATTCGTTCCATCTGTTGTCCTTGGCGTGCCAATCGCTGGCTGCTTGGGATATTGTAATGCATGAGGCAGACTTGTTTGTTATCATCGTCAAGGAGATGGATTTTCACTTCCCCCTCTTTGAATTTTGTTAATTATTGCTTGGAATTTTTGCCGCTTCTGCATCTTTATGACCGCATTGTGGATTTAACTTATGCACGATCTCTTTGGTCTTCATCATTTGTTACATGTAACATTACATATGTAATGCACGTTTGTTATGTAATGCTCAGATTTATAATACTGAGATTCTTTTATTCTATGGTAAAGCAACTTATTCGATTAATATATTTATTAGGCATAGATATAAATAATTAGAAAAATGTTATTAAAATGGAATTAAATATGTTGTTGCAATTATATATTTAAGATCTGAAGGTGTAGATGCAATTAGTGTCCGATGTTTTACGTGATCCAATCGACGAATTGAGTGAGGCTATGAAATATCAAAACCTCTTACAATTCCTCGATTCCTCTCCATGTTAAATGAATGATTATTTCTGCAAAACAAGAAGCCTGAATTAGTGAGATCTCTGCGAACATAAGTAATTTGTAAGTAATACATTTTTTTTCGTTGAAATATTTGCCTTTCCATAGGATAGAACGTTTAGATATTATTGCCTGTTTTATATCCATTTCGGTCCAATTCTATTATAGCTTTTGAGCAGAAGTAATATTTATTATACCTGATTTTTGCAATAGTTTTTTATTTAACAGATTTTATAGACGTAGAAGCATCATTTGAGGGATGTATCGATCTACTTTGCAGTTCTATCGGTTTCCTTTTCTGCTCGCTACTTTCTATTCTCAGTTCCATATACTTATCCTTTATCACCATCATATATGTTGCGTAAGATTATAATAACTTTTTGTCTTTAAATTTTGAGGATATTTCAATTAAGTTTGCTTTGATTACAAAAACAGAAATTAAAAAAGAGTGACATGTACCATTTCTTGGAAACGTTGTATGGTAATTTGCATCTGACTCTTTTGAAAGGCACGTACTTTACTTAACGTTTGCAATGATTCAGTTAGCGCAGAAAATAAATATTCTACATTCTAAACTGTCCGCTCTGGTAATTGTAAGGCAAATACATTCATCTGTCGACATCGTGAACACTGTTTTTTGGCTAAATTCCAGAAAAACAAATATATTATAAGTATTATAATAAACATCGTAATATTAAATTTAACTTTGTTCATCGTTGCCTTGTTGGGTACATCCATAGCAATATGCAGGGATTGCGCAGTGATAATTAGCACCTCAGATATTCTCGAAACAATAAGTTTCGTAGAAATTTTTGCTGATATAAAATTGTACCAAGGGCCTAGACGTTGATGAAAATAGTTTCTTTGTAAGTGGAGGTATGTTGGATATTTGAAGATCACTTTCATTTTTTAAAATGAAATGATATGTTCATTCTTGCACAATACGATAGAGTATTTCAAAACGAGTTTAACGACCTGTAACATGAAGCCATTGAAGGTTACAAGAAGTAAAGAAAGACGATAATGCTCACGGTTTTGATAGTAAATGAAACATACGTATTGCAAACAGTGGTGGAAGGAAGTGAGTAAACATTGTTCGAAGGGCATTTTGATAGTTTGCAGAATAAGTTAAACATGATAATATTAGTATTGAAAAATCGGTTTGATTACAATTGGTTTGGCAGTTCGATTGTCGTCCATTTTATAAGTACTGAGCTGCGATTCCTGAGGACAGCTCACACAATTGTTGAACTACGGAAGATTAACATTGTGAATTTGAATCAAAAGGTAATTAAATTCCATTAGATTGTAGCTGCTCATAAAGCAGCAAAGAAATAGACTACACGACCCTGGGAAACAAGGGGCGGAACAACCCTCGAAACTTCGAAATGCTCCACCTCTAGCCTACGCCTAACCGAGTACACGCACTCGGGTCGCGGGATACTGAAGTCACGGCTTCTTTATTTATGGCCTTGACGTGGGTTTAACTAACAGGGGCTGCGGGATACTCCGCAACACGCCGCGAATGACCGGGGATCACCACCCGCTTCACGATATAAGGTACAATACACAGTATGTGATACAATAAATGCGGCATGAAAATGGGATGCTTTAGCGAATAAGCTCCTCGAGGCTCCTTGGTGGGGTGGGCTGTACGCTTTGGTATTGTTCGGGGCCCGAATTTTGGTATTCTCGCCCCTTCGGGTGTCTCTGAGGGGGGTCCCCCTGATCATTTGAATTGCGAAGCGCCTCGCGCACAACGCTCCCATGGCTCTCCTGCAGGGACGATGGACCTTTGACTTCCCTTTAGGCGGTTAAAGGGGGTTTGACGTTCTTCTCACATCCAAAAGCATTATAAAGCATAGAAGCAGAAAAGCATAATGCCATGCACAATTGGTTACAGTTTATTTACTTTGAATCCTTGAAATGAAATGCGTAAACGCATGGTGTAATGTTTTAGGTATCTACTGCTATGAGACGCAGACAATATGAAATCCCATTCCGCTGGAAGAAACAGCAGAATTCACAATCGATTGCTGTGTAAGAGCAGACAAGCATAATGACATGAATATAACATAACATGGTAAATGCTTTAACACATTCATAATAAATTCGCCACCTTATTGCATAGACCTAAGGAAATACGTTTGTTTGACACGTAGAAACTATGAAGCGCGAACCAGCTTACGGGGTCCCTTCTATTGACATTCACTAAAACTGTAGAAGCATATTTCTATGCATAGAAGGTTACAGGTTACTTACCTTGAAACGTTGAAATGAGTTGGGCTATCGCATTGAATGTAGCAACAAAACAGAATTACCATGACACGTACAAAATATGAAGCGCTATCGCGTTGCACGAAACAGCAGAATTCACATACTTTTGAAGTGTAGAAGCATAATGAGATGTATAGAGCATGAAAATTCACTGACATACATCGAAGCATTAGAACTCTATTGCTTCAAAAAGTAGACATCTAAAAACGCTAACACGTAGCAGGAAAGTGTGGGACTGACATTCCTTTGAAGCGCTGACGAGATATGCATAACGCGTTTCACCGATATTACATCTTATCATGAAGTATCGAAATGAGATGCGATATCGCATTTTAAGAAGCATTACAACTCTATTGCTTCGGTACGTGGACATCTGGAGACGCTACTTCCTAGCAAGGAAGTGTGGCATTTACATTCTTTTGAAGTCTAGACGAGATATACATAACACTTCGCAATGAATATTATATCTTAACATGAAACATAGAACTGAGATGCGAAATCGCGATTTAAGAAGCATTACAACTCTATTGCTTCAATACGCAGACAACTGGAAACGCTATTTACTAGCAAGGACGGGTGACATTTCCATTCTTTTGAAGAGTAGACGAGGTATACATAACACTTCGCAATGAAGATTATGTCTTATCATGAAACATAGAAATGAGATTCGATATCGCGCTTTAAGAAGCAGTAGAACTATATTGCTTCGATACAAGACATCTGGAAACGCTATTTCCAAGCAAGGAAGTGTGGCGTTTACATTCTTCTGATGTGTAGACGAGGTATACATAACACTTCGCAATGAATATTATATCTTATCATGATACCTAGAAATGAGATGCGATATCGCATTTTTAAAGCTTTAGATCTCTATTGATTCGATGCGTACACATCTGGAAGCGCTGTTACTTAGCAAGGTAGCGTGGCACTTACATTCTTTTGGAGTGTAGACGAGATATACATAACGCGTGACATTGATATTACGTCTTATCATGTATCATAGAAATGAGATGCGATATGTCACATTATAAGGCGTAATGTTAATGCAACGCGTTATGTTCATCTCGTCAACACTTCAAAAGGATGTAATTCCCATATTTACTTGCAACGAATTGGCGTTTCTAGATGACTACGTTTCGAAGCAATAGTGATCTAATCCTTCATAGAACGCGATATCGCATCTCATTTCTATGGCTCATGATGAGATGTAATATCCAATGCAACGCGCTATGTATAACTCATCGATGCTACAAATGAATGTAAATGCAGCTCTTCCTTGCTACCAAATAGCGTTTCTAGATGTCTACGTATCGAAGCAATAGTGTTCTATACCTCTATAAAACGCGATATCGCAATTCATTTCTATGTTTCATGGTAAGATGTAATATTCAATGCAACGCGTTATGTATATCTCGTCAACACTTCCAGAGAATGTAGATCTCACACATTCTTGAGACGGAATAGCGTTTCTAGATGTCTGCGAGTCGCAGCTATAGAGTTCTAATGCTTCATAAAACGCGATATAGAATCACATTCCTATGTCTCATGATAAGATGTAAATCAACGTCATGCGTTATGTATATCCCGTCAACACTACAAATTAATGTAAATGCCACACTTCCTAGCTACGGAATAGCGTTTCTAGATGTCTACGTTTCGAGGAAATGGAGTCTTAATGCTCCATAAAATGCGAAATCTAATCTCATTTCTATGTTTCATGATAAGATGTAATATCAATGCAACGCGCTATGCATATCCCGTCAACGCATCGAAGGAATGTGAAGCCCACACTTCCTCCCTAAGGAATAGCGTTCCCAGAGGTCCACATATCGAGACAATAGAATTCAAATGCTACATAAAACGCGGTATCCGTCTGGTGTCTATGATACATGTTAATCTGTAATTAAATATAACGCGTTATGTATATCTCGTCTATACTTCAAAAGTATGTAAATCCCACACATCTTTGCTATGGTTTAGCGTTTCTAGATGTCTACGTATTGAAGCAATAGAGTTCTATTTTTTTACAGAACGTGATATCGCATCTCATTTCTATGTTTCGTGATAAGATGTAATGTTCAGTGCAACGCGTTTCGCGTATCTGCAGCTACAGTTCAAAAGTTTGAACTGTAGTCGGTGGCCCGTATTGCAGCGGCGTACGGCTGGAACGGCCGATCGGTGATTGGAATCAGGCGCCAGGTAGACTGATCCTGGCTAGCTGGTATCGAAGCTGAAATTGGACGATCGTTGGCTTGTACGTGACGTACGGCAGCGAAGACTTCGTATACAGGATCGGGAAGAACTCTGCGGTGGTCCGAATATTCGAGTGCACCAGCCACGTATTCACGCACATGTCGTCGGATATATTCCTTCATCCCCGCGCGTCGTATACGCTTTACCCGAGAAGCGAAGCTCATCACAAGTACTTGCACTTCGGTAAAGCACGGTACATCTAGGAGCTTGTTCGCTCTAGCCTACCGGATGTCCGTAGGCGCTAGACAGACACAACAGAAATAAGGTAAGAGCGGCCAAGCGTTGATTCGCTCTAACCGTCCAGCTTTAAGACCGTTGAACTTGATTTGTTAGGAATAGTAGTTAATCGCGAGCGTACCCGTGGAATGGAATGTTAAAGGAACTTGTATTTGAAATAGAATAAAAACTTTGAATTCGGTATAAACTAAGATATATTCTTACTTGAATATCCTAATACACTAATTCTAAGTTACTAATTACTATATAATAAGAAAATGGAAGCAGAATAAAATAAGGACTCCACTATGGTAGATGCGAATGAGTCGGATGCATCGAGCTGGGAGCTCGTATACCTGAGAGCCAACTGTTCTGCTCGAGGTGGAGATCGAGACTCCTTAGAGCCAACTGCTCTGTTCGAATCGGTGAATGAGACTGAGATTCGATCGGCGCGTCCGCGATCTCCTCGGGTCGCGCGGCACGCGAATCGCTGGGCCCAGAGTGGGGATGGCGCGTAGACCGAAGAGCGGGCAGACTGTTCGTGGTGGGGTCGCCCGTGTTACGCGGTTAGCCGCGCACGTCGGCAGCTCGCTCGAATGTGAGCACGTCTTAAACTATACCTCACTTATAAGAACATATTTACAAATATTTACTTAATTTTATGTGTGTATGGTTTGTATATGTACATGAATGTGTCGTGTGCTTATCGTCGGTACGCGAATAGCGTGTACGCATACATCATCGTTAGAGATTCGAATCCGTAGCCGTCGTAGACCTCCTCGCCCTCATTACCTGGAGTGGAATCCTCCCTCCGGTGTATGTGGCGTCGCCTCCACGTTCTGTGGCAACGAGTAGGCGGGTTGCCCGCATATAGTGGATCAGGATGCTGGAGGGAATGTAGATGCCGATCTGGGGACCTCGAGGACGATGGCGGTCGTCTGGGGATGGTAGGTGATACGCCTGATGCCACAGTTCACATTCTTTTGCTTTTGGAGTGTAGGAGATATAATCATAAAGCATAGCATTGAACATTACATCTTATTACGAAATATTGAAATGAAAAACGACATCGCGTAGAACACTATTACTCAGACACGTAGACATCTAGAAAAGGTATTCTTTTGCAAGGAAGTGCAGGATTCACATTCATCTGAAGTGCAGTAGCAGATGAACATAACGCGTTGCATTGAATATTCTACATTATCATGAAACATTGAAATGAGATGCGACATCGCGTCGATGGAAGTATTAGATCTAGTAGTGTAACACCACTGCATGGACACGCAGAAATTATGGGGCGCCATCCCTTTGCATGGGACTGTATAATACATATTTTTTTGAACGGTAAAAGCAGATACGCATAAGCTACACATAGAAGATTGCATCTTACCCTTTTAGAAACGTTGAAGTGAGATGCGATCGCATTGCACAGAGAATTAGAACTCCGTTACACTGTTACATGGGCACTATGAATCCACTTCCCGATACATAGAACTGTAGAATTAACAATCATTTGAAATGTAGAAGCAGGTATGCATAATGCTATGCATAGAGTGTTACTGCTTACTCAGTTTGGGGCGCTGAAATGAGATGGGATATCGCATTGCATGGATCAATAGGACTTTACTCTAGTGAGACGCACACACAGTGATGCGCCATCCCGTTGCATAGAACTATAAAATTGACATTCTCTAGAAAAGTAGAAGCAGATAAGCATGATGCCATGCATAGAAGATTATAGCTTACTTACTTTGAACCCTTGAAATGAAATACGCCATCGCAATGCATGGAGCATTATAATTCTATAGCTATGATACATTTAATCGCGATCCTGTTGCATAGATCTGCAGAAGTCACGTTCTTACGAAGTGTAGTAGCAGATAAGAATAGTGCTATTGCTAGAAGATTACAGGTTACTTACTTTGATACGTTGAAATGAGATGTGCCATCGCAATGCATGCAGCACTAGAACTCCAATGCTTTAACACGCAGGGACTATGAAGCGCCATCCCGTTTGAAGGAACTGTACAGTTCACATTCCTTTGCTTTGTAGTAGCATACAAGCTCAATGTTATTGAAGGATAATTAAATTACCTTAATTTAAATGTTAATCAATTATTCATGTTTCAAATTTTATGTACATGGAATATTCTAGATTGCGAGCGAGTGTGCGGAATAAATGAATTTTTCCTGTGAATATTGTAAAACGATGAAGCTGTTGTTCATTAGCATTCTTTGGAGTTATTTCACAGTTGTGAAGAACTATATAATGATTTACAAAATCTTGTAGTTATCTTTAGTTAATAAATTTCCTACAAGTTTTGGGCTCAGGCATGGTAATTATCGCGAAGACATTCAAGAATTAAATCGGATACGTTCTAAAGATTGGAATATTATCGAGTATTTGAAGACAGAACGTTGGAGAAAATGACTTGACGGTCCAGAACTTTTGAGAAGTTATTCATGCGACTCGAGTGCAGTTTTGAGAGATATTGCGTTGACGAAAATTAAACTTTCATGTAGAGACAATTCGAGTTTATACGCGAGTGTCGAGTAAAAATTTTCACCATGAAAGATTAGAGTAAAATCACAATTACTGTGCTAAAAGAGATATTAATGGAGCATAAACTATCAACTGCTGGTTTGAAAGCTAAATTAATTTCCTGTTTGTCGGATATTGGCCCAGACGGAACGTGGATAGATGACAAGCAGAAAGAAGTTCGTGAAGATAATGAAAGGTTGTATGCTGATATATCATAAAACGTGCAGTCAGCAATGAATCTACAGCAACGAGAAACTAATTTTTTTTAAAGAAAAAGAATTAGCAGAAGGCGAGTTAGCCATATTGCGCCTTGAGTTAGATGCAATACGAAGGTAATTCATTTAATTACAGGTTGAGCATTATTTGGAAAATGAGCAGCGACGATCGACGCGTAATTTTGGAAGCGAACAATATGATGTTGTTAGTAGGGGTGACAATCTCTTGGCATTGAATAATGGCAATGAATGCAACATTTTATCTCAATTCTGTTAGCCGCGAACGAATACTTCGGCAATTGCAAATTTACTTTTTAATTTGATGGCAAATCTGGTGATAGTGAAATTTGGAAGAAGTAGGTCAAATTGTTGAAGACGATATATAAATTGGAAGATGACGTTGCACCATTACTTATGGGTATGCGATTAAAGGGAAAAGCACTTGAATCGTTTCATTCTAAACGAGAATATATAACTATGCCATTCAACCTACGCGGGAAGAATTAAAAGTTACGTTTTATCATCCACAAAGCAAAATTGAAATATGGAAGAAAGGACCCTATTCAAAAACCATATGTTTTCGCCCCCAATCGATTTTGTTTAAACTTTGCATATTTGTAGATCTATATGTGTCTCATCAATTGCCAGAGTCTCTATCTGTCGGGCCTTTTAATAAGGGAGGGGGAGGGGGTCAAAGTACGCATTTGGCGAAAGCTTTCGGAGGCTATAACTTTTGATTAAAAAAAGATATCGACTTGAGTTTGGCGTCAAAAAATCACAAAAAAATTAAGCTTTCGAATGCTATATAATTTTTTCTTTTTTCGGAATTTTTAAGTCACATTTTATGCTTTTTTCTAGTTTTCGGGTTAGTGAAAAATTGCGAAAAATTGCTATTCCCAAAATAGGTATCCCTAGATTTTAACAAAAAACTCAGTATAGGAAGCTCATTTTATGCTCTTTAAGTGGTATAAATCTTACCCTGGGGAAACTTTTTGTTTAAAAGTTATAACATAATATTCGTGTCGATGCGCAAGCTGTGGACGCGAAATTCGAGCAAAACAAATGCTTTTCTTAACATATTGTGACTTATTATTAAAATTATTATCATCGGAGATTGAGATTATTATTGTACTAGAAAGAATTCGTTTTTAAAAATACTTTTTAATTTAATGTTACTTACATTTTTTAAATAATATTACACGGGACAAAATTAAAAGACAAACTTCGGCAATTTCTCGTCGCATAAATAATATTAATGAAGATGATGATGCAATAATCACCATATGGGATGGTACTTATGTTTATTTGCATAAAAGTACGAATTATCGCTTCCAAAGAGTGACGTATAGTGGTAAAAAAAAAAGAACTTTTTAAAACCGATGCTGGCAGTAACTACGAATGGTTATATATTGGATGTTTTTGGTCCAAATAAATTGTGGGCAGCAACAGTATCTGATGCAGATATCTTTAGATTTATTATGAATACCGATTGGTTTAAGAACTTTTTCAAATCTGGTGATATCTTCATTCTTGACAGAGGCTTTTCCTACGTAAAAAATGAAATACTACAAAATAATTACAAAGTCGTCATTCCTGCCCTGCTAAAGAAAGGAGTTAAACAACTATCAACCTCTGAAGCAAACGAAAGTCGAGTATGCACCAAACAAAGATGAGTAGTAGAAAGTGTAATTAGCTCACTTAAAAGATTTAAATATTTCAAAACAGCTATAGCTTCAGAATGTGTCCCAAAATTGTTTGAAGATTTTAAAATTGCAAGTGCTCTTCACAACGCATACTTTAAACGAATATATAGTGATAATGATGATCCAGAAGTGGCTTCAACTTTATTAAAAGACCTAAATAAACCAAATATAATGCAGCAAATTGTAGAATGCGAAGGTCTTGTAAAAAAAATAAAAAACTTTGAAAACATGACATTAGAACATTATGAAAACTTCCCAGCCTGGACATTAAAGTGCTTAAAATCGTTCACGGAATCATATCAATTATCACTTGCAAAGTCGTATATAGCGGATCACTTGCTTTCTGGAAAGTACCAATTTTTTATCAGCAAGGTAAGCTATCTTCCAGACTTCAGCAAATATGGATTGGATATTCAGACACCATTGTTCATAAAAGCTAAATTGCAATCACGACACTGTGATCAGAAGCTTTATTCGATATTCACTTTAATTGATATCGCACAGCCCACAATTACGTCTGTCAGAAGTTATTACTGCCAGTGTAGAAACGGAGCGAGGACTGTTGGTTGCTGTGCTCATGTGTTAGCAATAATATGGTACCTGGGATTTGGACGATACAGTGATCTATCAGCACCAGCTAATTTTTTAAACATACATTTTCTTCATATAAGACCAACATCGGAAGATACAGAAGATGAAGATGAATAACATACAAAAGAAAAAGGACATCTAGAAAAAGAGGAATAATGTAAGTAACATTAAATTAAAAAGTATTTTTAAAAACGAATTCTTCCTAGTACAATAATAATCTCAATCTCCGATGATAATAATTTTAATAATAAGTCACAATATGTTAAGAAAAGCATTTGTTTTGCTCGAATTTCGCGTCCACAGCTTGCGCATCGACACGAATATTATGTTATAACTTTTAAACAAAAAGTTTCCCCAGGGTAAGATTTATACCACTTAAAGAGCATAAAATGAGCTTCCTATGCTGAGTTTTTTGTTAAAATCTAGGGATACCTATTTTGGGAATAGCAATTTTTCGCAATTTTTCACTAACCCGAAAACTAGAAAAAAGCATAAAATGTGACTTAAAAATTCCGAAAAAAGAAAAAATTATATAGCATTCGAAAGCTTAATTTTTTTGTGATTTTTTGACGCCAAACTCAAGTCGATATCTTTTTTTAATCAAAAGTTATAGCCTCCGAAGGTTTTCGCCAAATGCGTACTTTGACCCCCTCCCCCTCCCTTATTAAAAGGCCCGACAGATAGAGACTCTGGCAATTGATGAGACACATATAGATCTACAAATATGCAAAGTTTAAACAAAATCGATTGGGGGCGAAAACATATGGTTTTTGAATAGGGTCCTTTTATGTATACCTCGTCTACACTTCAAATGAATGTAAATGCCACACCTCCTTGCTAGGAAATAGCGTTTCCAGATGTCTACGTATGGAAGCAGTAGAGATCTAATGCTTCTTAAAACGCGATATCGCATCTCAATTCTATGTTTCATGAGAGGATATAATATTCACTGGGAAGTGTTATGTATACCTCGTCCACACTTCAAATGAAAGTGGATGCATCACTTACTTGCTGCGGAACAGTGTTTCTAGATGTCTACGAATCGAGGCAGAGGAGTTCTAATGCTTCATAGAACGCGATATAGCATTTCACATCAAGAGTTCGAAGTATGTATGTAGATTTTAATGATCTATAAATCAGACTATGCTTACCTGCTTCTACACTGCAAAACAATGTGATGCTACACTTCCTCGCAAGAGAATAGCGTTTCTAGATGTCAACGTGTAAAAACAACAGCGTTCTGTTACCTGATTCCGCGCGATGTCGCATCTCATTTCATTGTCCCACGTTAAGATATAGTATTCAATGCAACGCGCTTTGTGTATCTGCATACAAAAAGAATATAAATCCCACACTTTCTTCCAACGGGATGGCGCTTCTAGGTATCTACGCGTAGAAGCAATAGAGTTCTCTTACTTCATTCAATGCGATGTCGCAACTCATTTCAATGCCGCATGATATGATGTAATATTCATCGTATCGCATTATGTTTATCTGCTTCTGCACATCAATTGAATGTGAACTCTACACTTCCATGCCCGGGAATATCGTTTCTAGATGTCCAGGTGCCGAAGCATTTAATTTCCTATGCTTCATGCTTCGCAATATCGCGTTTCATATCAACAGTTCGAGGTACGTCTGTAGATTTTAATGCACTATATATATATCATTATGCTTATTTGCTTCTACGCCCCAAAAGTGTGGTTTCGACACTTCCTGACAAGAGGATAGCGATTCTAGTTGTAAATGTGTCGAAGCAATAGAGTTCTAATACATCATTCATCGCGATCTCGCATCACATTTCAATGTGTAATGTAAGATGTAATATTCAATGCAGCGCGTTACGTTTAACTCTTCAGCACTCCTAACGAATGTGAACCCTACACTCCCTTGCAGGGGGATAGCGTTTTTAGATATCTACTTGTCGAAGCAATAAAGTTCTATTACTTTATTCAGATCGATGTCGCATCTTATTTCAATGCCGCATGTTGGGATGTAATATTCAATGAAACGCGTTACGCTTATCTGCTTCTACACGTCAACAGTATAAAAATCCTACAATATCTTGCCAGGAGGTAGCGTTTCTATATGTGCACGTATTGAAGCAATAGATTTCTAATGCTATATAAAACGCGATATCGCATTTTATATCAACAGTTCGAAGTATGTAAGTAGATAAAAATGCTCTACACATCTCGTTGTGCTTGTCTGCATATACACGTCAAAAGACTGTGATTTCTACACTTCCTTGCAAGGGAATTGCGTTCTTAGATGTCTACTTTTCGAAGCAATAGAGTTCTATTGCTTCATTCAACACGATGTCGCAAGTCCTTTCAATGATTCATGGTAAATTGCAATGTTCTATGCAATATGTTACATTTGTCTGCATCTAGACCTTAGAAGGATGTGAATCCTATACTGACTTGCAACAGAATATCGTTTCCAGATCTCTACGTGTCCAAGCAAGACATTTCTAATACTTCATGCAGCGCGATGTCGCATCTCATTTCAACGTTTCAAAGCAAAGAATCTGTAATCATATATCCATATCATTATGCTTAACTGTTAGAGGTCTTCAATAGAATGTGAACTATATAATTCCATGCAACGGCATGGCGCTCCGTAGTGTCTGTCTGTTAAAGCAATCGAGCTAGAATTCTCCATGCAATGCGCTGGCGCATCCCATTTCATTGTTTCAAAGTAAGAATGCTGTAATCCCTTATGCATAGCTCTATGCTTATCTGCTTTAAAACTTCATAAGAATGTAAATTCTACAGCTCCATGCAACAGGATTGCCCTTCGTAGTGTCTACTCATCTCATTTCAACGTTTCGAATTAAGTAAGCTGTAATCTTCTATGAAAAGCATTATAATTATCTGCTTCTACTCTACAATAGAATGAGAATTCTATAGATCCAAGCAACAGGAGGGCAGGCCCTCCACCATCCTACTGCCTGCCCTGATGCGGGCAAAGGATTCCCAGGGCCACTCAAACCGAGAACAACATCTATCTTATACTCTAACCGATTCATCGTTATGCGTTTTCCATTAAGCTTGCCGGGATCAGTGATATTGATTCGCTCAATCTAAATTATTATTTTCTTCTTAAGTTTCTCGATTTTTTTAGTTTCTCTCACGATATCGTCTATTTCGTTGTACCTTACCCTTACAGTATGGTATATAATCTGTTGTTTGATATTTCTAGGATTTCCTCTTAATAAATGCAATGCTTCCACATATTTTCTTTCTCTTTCTCTTTAGTTACATTGTTGTTATTTTATGCTTTTCACCCTCCACATTCCCTCTCTACACCATCTCGGAACAGGCGTTATACGATTACTGCAGGATGACGCCCCGGTCTCGTTACACCGAGATCGAGTGTTCTCTCTTGCATCCGTTGATTTATATATGTTATATATTGGAGAATATTTCCTCTTATCCTTTGTATTTTTCGAATGAAATTACATTGACAGAAGTACGAGCTAGTTCTGCACGCCTATTTGAAACAACATTAAATCACCTTGTTAAACAATAATATATTAAATGTGACTTGGACTTTAAATTTGAATTTATAAACATCTAACAGGTAAATATGTTTTTCTTACTATTCATATCATTATACATTCTGTGATTTATTGTGTGCTGTGATTTGATATATTAACTGCTTGATTATATTTTGCAATGAACTTTGCGTACCAAACATTATTTTTACTCCTGATGGGAGTGGATAGTTCTTCGTTTTATATTCTTATATCGCATTCATTATAAAAGTATATGATATCCTTCTTATGCAGTCATGTATAATTATGTACTGTGACGGTTTTTCCCGTTTCAATCCGCAAGAAAAGGGTATATAGAACCAATAATAACGGGGTATCCAGAAGTTTAATCCGGGGTTATATCGGGGTACAGAATATCCGCGTGATTCGGCAACGCGAAGTACAGAACAATAAATTTCCTATCCAGCGAGTATTTCGAAGCTGCGAGGCTGGGACTTTTTGGGCGCCAGTTACTCAAAAAGTAGCAAAAACTAGTAAACCACGCAATCCGGGGAAACCCGGCTCAAGATAACCCTCGAAATTTCGAAATACTCTATCGCTCGACTGCTTCTAGCCGAGTGCGCAAATTAGGGTCGCGGGATACTGAACTCACGGCTTCTTTCTAGATTGCCTCGACGCGGTATTACAAAAGGGTATACGACACGCCGCGAATGACCGTGGATCACCACCCGTTATACAATACAAATTACAATACGCGATATCACAATTGCGGCAGGGAACAAATGGGAAGCTTTAGCGTATAAGAACTCACGTTCTCGTTTCCAACAAGTATGGATCTCGTTCAGTCCGTCTACCTCTCTCTCCCTCTCTCTCTCTCTCTCTCTCTCTCTCTCTCTCCTCCGAATCGTTCTCTGGTGTGTCTAGAGGGGGTCCTCTGGATTATTTGAACTGCGGCGCGTGTCGCGCGCAGCGCTTTCCACGGCTCATTTGCAATTCCGCTGCGCATCTTGAGTTTTCCTCTCCATGGGCTCAGGGGAGGGGTGGAGGTCCTTCTCACACCCGAGAACCATCCTGTTCGTCTCCATGGACTATAGCAGCAGTCTTATCGTTGCAGGGCTCTGGATCGTATCCTTCGGGCTTCAGGGTCTCTTCTTGCTCACTTCCCGACTCCTCCACCGTCGAGCCCGTCACGCTACCTCGACGCACAGCTCTTCCGTGAACCTGCGGTCTTCTTCCATCAGCTCGCCAGTCTAATCCTTAGAACGGTGAGAGAGAAAAGAAGGGGGGGGGGGAGGTTCTACCATCGTGTATTCCATGCTCCTCGCAAATACAGCTATCGCGATGGTCCGTGTCGCGCTTCTGGCAAGGGAGGTGATCTGCGAGCTAGTCTAACCGAAGCAGGGAGGGGGGTCGTGAGCGAGCCTTGTGACGTCACCACGTCACAGTACACACAAATTCGCAATTAAGTAGCTATGTGTTCAAATTCAATTCCGAATAATGCACTAAAAAGCATCCCAGATAACAAACGGCAAGATGGTAGCGACACCATGCCGGCACTAAATTGCCACTTCCAAGAAGTGTCAACTGATTCGTAGTCATCTGTGACCGGATTCGTTAACTAAAATGCCAGAACGGGTTACCAGCACGTTCTAGACAAGCGAATCGCGCAGTACCAGCACCACGGTGAGACGCGTATCATCGCTCCATTCATGAATCTCCTCAGCAATTACGCAGGATCACATTTGGCAATGGGGAACCTGTGCTTTCATACAAATTAGAACCGTTAGATGTCAGTAGATGTTCAGCATATGAGTATTGATAGACATTTTGATGGTCGTTTCCCTATATTTATAGTTATTGAGCGAGTCGTATATATTTCTTTCAATCCATCATAGACTAAAAATATTATTTATATAAAAAATATTACTTATAAAATAAAAATTCATGCTGTTGCGTCCCAAACTTCGCCTTGTGTAATTTTTGAAACAACATGCTGTCATCGTATTTAATGTAACCCTCAATTGCATGAATTTGTAACAATAAATTGAAGAAAATATATATAAAATAAGTGTATATATTTTTATGACAAAGTAATTATCGACTTTATGGAAAAATCGCCCTATCGAGCTAGTTTATAGAAAATAATAAAATCGAGTTCTTATACCTTTGTTTTGTGCCCGTGTATCTAATTTGGAATCAAAATAAATAAATTGCGCAGTTTAGTCATTTTTCATATTTGCTTATAATTTTTATGGAAACAGCTTCCCCATTAGTAAATGTCAGCCTACGCCACAACCACGCGTGTAGCTATAGTGAGCTGATAGTGTCATTGTCACGGCCGTGTAGCCCGTGTGCTATATCTCGGTGCTTTAATAGTGCCGTTATACGAATGCCGCTCCAGTACTAACGGTATACCATTTCGAAAGCTGAGTAGGAGCACTTTGTTAGCACAGTTCTATCACGGAATTCGTTCCATCCGTTGTCATTGGCGTGCCAATCGCTGGCTGTTTGAGATATTGTAGTGCATGAGGCAGAATTGTTCCTTATCATCGTCAAGGAGATGGATTTTCACTCCCCCCTTTTTGAATTTTTTAAATTATTGTTTGAAATTTTTGCCGTTTCTGTATCTCTATGACCGCATTGTGGATTCAACTTATGTACGAACCTTTTGGTCTTCATCTTTCCTTACATGTAATATTATATATGTGATGCACGTTTGTTATGTAATGCTCCGATTTGTAAGCCTCAGATACTTTTATTCGTTGGTAAAGCCACTTATTCGATTAATATATATTTATTAGACATAGATATAAACAATTAGAAAAATGTTATTAAAACGCTATTAAATATGTTGTTGCAATTATATATTTAAGGTCTGAAGATGTAGATGCAATTAATGTCCGATATTTTACGTGATCCAATCGACGTATCAAGTGAGGCTATGAAATATAAAAATCTTTTACTATTCTTCGACCCCTTTACATGTTACATGAATGATAAGTTCTGCAAGACAAGAAGCCTGAATTAGTGAGATATCTAGGAACATAAGTAATTTGTAAGTAACACATCTTTTCTCTTCGAAATATTTGCCTTTGCATAGAATAGAACGTATAGATATAATTGCCTGTTTTGTACCCATTTCGGTCCAATTCTATTATAGCCTTTGAGCAGAAGTAATATTGATTATACTTGATTTTTGCAATAGTTCTTTAATTAACAGATTTTATTAACCTAGAATCATCATTTGACGGATGTATCAATCTACTTTGTAGCTCCATCAGTTTCTTTTTCTGCTCGCTACTTTCCATTTTCAGTTCCGTATACTTATCCTTTATCATCATCATATATGCTGCGTAAAATTACAATAACTTTTTGTCCTCAAATTTTGCGGATATTTCAATTAAAATTTCCTTTGATTAAATAAACGGAAATTAAAAAACAGTGGCACGTACCATTTCTTGGAAACGTTGTATCGTAATTTGCATCTGACTGTTTTGAAAGGCACGCACTTTACTTAACGTTTGCAATGATTCGGTTAGCGAAGTAAAGAAATATTCTACTTTCGAAATTGTTGGCTCTTGTAATTTTAAAGCAAATATATTCATCTGTCGACATCGTGAACATTGTTTTTTGGCAAAATTCCAGAAAAACAAATATACTATAAGTAAAATAATAAACATCATAATATTAAATTTAACTCTGTTCATCGTTGCCTTGTTGGACACATCCATAACAATATACAGGGTGGGGCAGTAATAATTAGCACCACGAAACTATAAGTTTCATAGAAGTTTTTGCTAATATAAAATTGCATAGTACAAAGGGCCCATCCGTTGATGAAAATAGTTTCTTTGTAAGTGGAGTTATGTTGGACATATGAAGGTTACCTTCATTTTTTGAAATGAATTGGTATGTCCATTCTTCCGTAATACGATAGAGCATTTTAAAGCAAGTTTAACTATCTGTAACATGAAGGCATTGAAGGTTACAAAAAGTAAAGAAAGGCGATAATACTCACGGTTTTGATAGTAATTGAAACATACGTATTGTAAACAGTGGTGGAAGGCGTAATACTTACCGTTTACTTCACTGTGAATAAACACTTTTCGAAGGGCATTTCAATAGTTTGCAGCATAAGTTAAACATGATAAGATTAGTATTGAAAAATCGGTTCGAATACGTTTGGTTAGGCTGTTCTTTGTGTCGTTCATTTTATAAGTACTGAGCTGCGGATTCCTGAGGACAGCTCACAAAATTGTTGAACTATGGAAGATTATCATTGTGAATTTGAATCAAAAGGTAATTAAATTCCATTAGATTGTAAACAGATCTCAATGTTTCATTTTAGATAGTAAGATTAAATACTCTTTACAACAAACTACAAGAATGGATACATACCTTTCTGTTATTATTACTTCATAAAGAATTATAATTGTAATTATATAGTTCATTACGACAAAAAATATTTCTCAGAAAATTCTAAATATTAAATAAAATAATCAAGTAAAACATTTTTAATAATTACGAATATGAAAAATACTTGAACATTCCAATAGAAAGATGTCTAAACAGAAGCTAGAAAAGTCAAACATTCAATTTCAATTCCAGAATTCATCTATAAGAGGTAAAATGTTTCGAAAGCTTTAGTTACAGTCTTTAATGCAAGCAGTTGGGCAGTATTTCAATTTTTAAGAAAATTGATGAAAGTCAACCACTTTGAAGTGGTCAGAATCTTTGTCGTTTGAGCAATAAGTGAATAACAAATAACTGCATAAATTCCAGGCTTAAAAACTTCTCATTCTTCTCTTCAATTCAAGTGTGCATACGATAGTGCATACGAGGAATACATAACACATAGCAATGAATATTGTATCTTATCATGAGGCATAGTAATGAGACGCGATATCGCGTTTTAAGAAGAATTAGAACTCTATTTCATCGATACGTAGACATCTGCAAACGCTACTTCCTAGCAAGGAAGTGTCGCATTTACATTCTGTTGAAGTGAATACGAGGTATACATGACACTCCGCAGTGAATATTATATCTTTTCATGAAACATAGAAATGAGTTGCGATATCGCGATTTAAGATACATTAGAACCCTACTGCACCGATACGTAGACATCTGCAAACGCTACTTCCTAGCAAAAAAGTGTCGCACTTACATTCTTTTGAAGTGAATACGAGGTATACATAAGACTTCGCAATGAATATTATATCTTATCTTGAAACATAGAAATGAGATGCGATATCGCGATTTAAAAAGCATTAGAACACTCTTACTACGATACGTAGACATCTGAAAACGCTAATTCCTAGCAAGGAAGTGTCGCATTTACATTCTTCTGAAGTGAATACGAGGAATACGTAACACTTCGCAATGAATATTATACCTTATCATGAGACATAGAAATGAGATGCGATATCGCGTTTAAAGAAGCATTGGAACTCTATTGCTACGATATGTAGACACCGGCAGACGCTACTTCCGAGCAAGGAAGTGTCGCATTTACATTTCCTTGAAGTGAAAACTAGGTATAAATAACACTCCACAATGAATATTATATCTTACCATGAAACACAGAAATCAGATGCGATATCGCGTGTTAAGAAGCATTAGAACTCTATTGCTACGATACGTAGACACCTGCAGACGCTAATTCCTAGCAAGGAAGTGTCGCATTTACATTCTTGTGAAGTGAATGCGGGGTATACATAACATTGCACGACGAATATTATATGTTATCACGGTACATAGAAATGACATGCGATATCGCGATTTACGATGCATTAGAACTCTATTGCTGCGGTACGTAGACATCTGCAAACGCTATTCAATAGAAAGGAAGTGTCGCATTTACATTCCTTTGATGTGTAGACGAGGAATACATAACTCTTCGCAATGAATATTATATCTTATCGTGAAACATAGAAATGAGATGCGATATCGCGATTTATGAAGCATTATAACTCTATTGCTTCGATACGTAGACATCTGCAAACGCTATTTCCTAGCAAGGAAGTGTCACATTTACATTCGATTCAAGTGAATACGAGGTATACATATCACTCCACAATGAATATTATACCTTATCACGAAACATAGAAATGAGATGCGATATCGCGTTTTAAGAATAATTAGAACTCTATTACTGCGATACGTAGACATCGGCAAACGGTATTTCCTATCAGGGAAGTGTGGCATTTACATACATTTGAAATGTATCAGAGGTATACATGACACTTCGCAATGAATATTATATCTTATCATGAAACATAGAAATGGGATGCGATATCGCGTTTTAAGGAGCGTCAGAACTTTATTGCTTCGATACGTAGAGACCTGCAAACGCTATTTCCTAGCAAGGAAGTGTCGCACTTACATTCGATTGAAGTGAATACGAGGTATACGTAACACTTTGCTAAGGATATTATATCCTATCATGAATCATAAAATTGAGATGCGATATCGCGTTTTAAGAAGCAGTAGAACACTAATCCTTCGATACATGGTCATCTGGAAACACTATTTCCTAGCAAGGAAGTGTCGCATTTACATTCTTTTGAAGTGAATACGAGGCATACATGACACTTCGCAATGAATATTATATCTTATCATGAAACATATGAATGAGATGCGATATCGCGTTTTAAGAAGCGTTAGAACTTTATTGCTACGATACGTAGACATCTGCAAACGCTATTTTCTCTCAAGGGTATGTCGCATTTACATTCTTTTGAACTGAAAACGAGGTATACATGGCACTTCGCAACGAATATTATATCTTATCATGACACATAGAAATGAGATGCGATATCGTGTTTTAAGAAGCTTTAGAACCCTATTGCTTCGATACGTAGACATCTGCAAACGCTATTTCCTAGCAAGGAAGTGCGCATTTACATTCATTAGAAGTGAATACGAGGAATAAGTGACACTTCGCAATGGATATTATATCTTGTCATGAAACATAGAAATGAGATGCGATATCCCGTTTTAAGAAGTAATAGAATTCTATTGCTTCGGTACGGAGACATCTGCAAACGCTATTTCCTGGCAAGGAAGTGTCGCATTTACATTTGTTTGAAGTGAATACGAGGTATATGTGACACTTCGCAATGAATAATAGATCTTATCATGAAACATAGAAATGAGATGCGATATCCCGTTTTAAGAAGTAATAGAATTCTATTGCTTCGGTACGGAGACATCTGCATACGCTATTTCCTAGCAAGGAAGTGTCGCATTTTCATTCGTTTGAAGTGAATACGAGGTATAAGTGACACTTCGCAATGAATATTATATTTTATCATGAAACATAGAAGCGAGATGCGACATGTCGTTTTAAGATGCATTAGAACTCTACTGTTTCGATACGTAGACATCTGGAAACGCTAATTCCTAGCAAAGAAGTGTCGCATTTACATTCTTTTGAAGTGAATACGAGGTATACATGACATTTCGCAATGAATATTATATCCTATCATGAAACATAGAAATGAGATGCGATATCGCGTTTTAAGAAGCATTTGTACTCTACTGCTTCGATAATCGGACATCTGCAAACACTATTTCCTAGCAAGGTGCTGTCGCAATTACATTCATTTGAGGCGTATGCGAGATATATGTGACACTTCGCTTTGAATATCATATCTTATCGTGAAACCTAGAAATAATATGCGACATCGCGTTTTAAGAAGCATTAGAAATCCATTGCCTCGATACGTAGACATCTGCAATCGTTATTTCCCAGCAAGGAAGGGTCGCATTTAGAGTCATTTGAAGTGTAGACGAGGAATACATAACACACCGCAACGAATATTATATCTTATCACGAAACATAGGAATGAGATGCGGTATCCCGTTTTAAGAAGCATTAGAACGCTATTGCTCCGATACGTAGACATCTGCAAACGCTATTTCCTAGTAAGGAAGTGTCGCATTTACATTGATTTGAAGTGAATACGATGTATGCATGACACTCCGCAATGAGTGTTATATCTTATCATGAAACATAGAAATGAGATGCGATTTCCCGTTTTTAGAAGCATTAGAACTCTATTGCTTCTATACTTAGACATCAGAAAACGCTATTTCCTAGCAAGGAAGTGTCGCATTTACATTCATTTGAAGTGTATCCGAGGTATACATGACACTTCGCAATGAATATTATACCTTATCACGAAACATAGAAGTGAGATGCGATATCGCGTTTGAAGAATAATTAGAACTCTATTACTGCGATACGTAGACATCGGCAAACGGTATTTCCTATCAGGGAAGTGTGGCATTTACATACATTTGAAATGTATGAGAGGTATACATGACACTTCGCAATGAATATTATATCTTATCATGAAACATAGAAATGGGATGCGATATCGCGTTTTAAGGAGCGTCAGAACTTTATTGCTTCGATACGTAGAGATTTGCAAACGCTACTTCCTAGAAAGGAAGTGTCGCATTTACACTCTTTTGAAGTAAATACGAGGTATACATGACACTTCGCAATGCAAATTATACCTTATCATGAAACATGGAAATGAGATGTGATATCTCGTTTTGAGAAGCATTAGAACTCTATTGTTTCGATACGTAGACATCTGGAAACGCTATATCCCAGCAAGGAAGTGCCGCATTTACATTCTTTTGAAGTGAGTACGGGGTGTACATGACACTTCGCAATGAATATTGTATCTTATCATGGAACGTAGAAATGAGATGCGATATCTCGTTTTCAGAATCATTGGAACTCTATTGCTTCGATATGTAGATATCTGCAAACGCTATTTCCTAGCAAGGAAGTGTCGCATTTACATTCTTTTGAAGTTAAAACGAGGTATTCATGACACTTCGCAATCAATATTATATCTTATCATGAAACAAAGAAATGAGATTGGATATCTCGTCTTAAGAAGCATTAGAACACTATTGCTTCGATACCTATACAACTGCAAACGCTATTGCCTAGCAAGGAAGTGTCGCATTTACATTCATTTGAATTATATGCGAGGTATACATGACACTTCGCAATGAATATTATATCTTATCATGAAGCAGAGAAATGAGATGCGACATCTCGTTTAAAGAGCAACTAGAACTCTAATGTTTCGATACGTAGACATCTGGAAACGCTACTTCCTAGCTAGGTAGTATCGCATTCACATTCTTTTGAAGTGAATACGAGCTATACATGACACCTCGCAATGAATATTATATCTTATCATGAATCATAGAAACGAGATGCGACATCATGTTTTAAGAAGCATTAAGACTCTATTGTTTCGATACTTAGATATCTGGAAACGCTATTTCCTAGCAAGGAAGTGTCGTATTTACATACTTTTGAAGTGAGTACGAGGTATACATGACACTTCGCATTGAATATTATATCTTATCATGAAACGTAGAAATGAGATGCGTTGTCGCGTTTTAAGAAGCATTAAGACTCTATTCTTTCGATACTTAGATATCTGGAAACGCTATTTCCTAGCAAGGAAGTGTCGTATTTACATACTTTTGAAGTGAGTACGAGGTATACATGACACTTCGCATTGAATATTATATCTTATCATGAAACATAGAAATGAGATGCGATGTCGCGTCTTAAGAAGCATTAGAACTCTATTGCTTCGATACGTAGAGATTTGGAAACGCTAATTCCTGGCAAGGAAGTGTCGCATTTACATTCATTTGAAGTGAATACGAGGTATACATAGCACTTCGTAATGAATATTATATCTTATCATGAAACGTAGAAGTGAGATGCGATATCGCGATCGAAGAAGCATTAGAACTCTATTGCTACGATACGTAGACATCTGCAAACGCTATTTCATAGCAACGAATAGTCGCATTTACATTCTTTTGAAGTGAATACGAGGTATACATGGCACTTCACAATGAATATTGTACCTTATCACGAAACATAGGAATGAGATGCGATATAGCGATTTAAGAATCATTAGGACCCTGTTGCTTCGATACGGAGACATCTGGAGTCGCTATTTACTAGTAAGGAAGTGTCGTATTTGCATTCTTTTGAAGTGAATACGAGGTATACATGACACTTCGCAATGAATATTATATCTTATCATAAAACATAGAAATGGGATGCGATATCGCGTTTTAAGGAGCGTTAGAACTTTATTGCTTCGATACGTAGAGATCTGCAAACGCTATTTCCTAGCAAGGAAGTGTCGCACTTACATTCTATTGAAGTGAATACGAGGTATACGTAACACTTTGCTAAGGATATTATATCCTATCATGAATCATAAAATTGAGATGCGATATCGCGTTTTAAGAAGCAGTAGAACTCTAATCCTCCGATACATGGTCATCTGGAAACGCTATTTCCTAGCAAGGAAGTGTGGCATTTACATTCCTTTGAAGGGTAGTCGAGGTATACGTAACACTTCGCAATGAATATTATATCATATAATGAAACATAGAACTGAGATGCGATATTACGTTTTAAGAATCATTGGAGCTCTAATGCTCCGATTCGTAGACAACTGGAAACGCATTTCCTAGCAAGGAAGTGAGGCATTTACATTCTTTTGATCTGTAGACGAGTTATACATAACACTTAGCAATGACTATCTTATCTTATCATGAAACATAGAAATGAGATGCGATATCGCGTCTTAAGAAGTATTTGAACTCTATTGCTTCGACACGTAGACATCTGGAAACGCCGTCTCCTAGGAAGGAAGTGTGGAATTTACATTCTTTTAGAGTGAATAGGAGGTGTACATGGCACTTCGCAATGAATATTATACCTTATCATGATACATAGAAGTGAGATGCGATATCGAGTTTTAAGAAGCGTTAGAGCACTATTGCCTGGATACATAGACATCTGCAAACGCTATTTCCTAGCAAGGAAGTGTCGCATTTACATTCTTTTGAAGTGAATACGAGGTATACGTGACATATCGCAATGGATATTATGTCTTATCATGAAACATAGAAATAAAATGCGACATCACGTTTTAAGAAGCATTAGAACTCTATTGCTTCGATACGTAGACATCTGCAAACGCTATTTCCTAGCAAGGAAGTGCGCATTTACATTCATTTGAAGTGAATACGAGGAATAAGTGACACTTCGCAATGGATATTATATCTTATCATGAAACACAGAAATGAGAGGCGATATCGCGTTTTAAGAAGCATTAGAACTCTATTGCTTCGATACGTAGACATCTGCAAACGCTATTTCCTCGCAAGGAAGTGTCGCATTTACATTCATTTGAAGTGAATACGAGGTATAAGTGACACTTCGCAATGAATAATAGATCTTATCATGAAACATAGAAATGAGATGCGATATCGTGTTTTAAGAAGCTTTAGAACTCTATTGCTTCGATACGTAGACATCTGCAAACGTCATTTCCTAGCAAGGAAGTGTCGCATTTACATTCTTTTGAAGTGAATGGGAGGCATACATGACACTTCGCAATGAATATTATATCTTATCAACAAACATAGAAATGAGATGTGATTTCGCGTTTTAAGAAGCGTTAGAACTCTATTGTTATGATACGTAGACATCTGCAAACGCTATTTCCTAGCAAGGAAGTGTCGCACTTACATTCTATTGAAGTGAATACGAGGTATACGTAACACTTTGCTAAGGATATTATATCCCATCATGAATCATAAAATTGAGATGCGATATCGCGTTTTAAGAAGCAGTAGAACACTAATCCTTCGATACATGGTCATCTGGAAACGCTATTTCCTAGCAAGGAAGTGTCGCATTTACATTCTTTTGAAGTGAATACGAGGCATACATGACACTTCGCAATGAATATTATATCTTATCATGACACATAGAAATGAGATGCGATATCGTGTTTTAAGAAGCTTTAGAACCCTATTGCTTCGATACGTAGACATCTGCAAACGCTATTTCCTAGCAAGGAAGTGCGCATTTACATTCATTTGAAGTGAATACGAGGAATTAGTGACACTTCGCAATGGATATTATATCTTGTCATGAAACATAGAAATGAGATGCGATATCCCGTTTTAAGAAGTAATAGAATTCTATTGCTTCGGTACGGAGACATCTGCAAACGCTATTTCCTAGCAAGGAAGTGTCGCATTTACATTTGTTTGAAGTGAATACGAGGTATATGTGACACTTCGCAATGAATAATAGATCTTATCATGAAACATAGAAATGAGATGCGATATCCCGTTTTAAGAAGTAATAGAATTCTATTGCTTCGGTACGGAGACATCTGCATACGCTATTTCCTAGCAAGGAAGTGTCGCATTTTCATTCGTTTGAAGTGAATACGAGGTATAAGTGACACTTCGCAATGAATATTATATTTTATCATGAAACATAGAAGCGAGATGCGACATGTCGTTTTAAGATGCATTAGAACTTTACTGTTTCGATACGTAGACATCTGGAAACGCTAATTCCTAGCAAAGAAGTGTCGCATTTACGCATTAGAACGCTATTGCTCCGATACGTAGACATCTGCAAACGCTATTTCCTAGTAAGGAAGTGTCGCATTTACATTGATTTGAAGTGAATACGATGTATGCATGACACTCCGCAATGAGTGTTATATCTTATCATGAAACATAGAAATGAGATGCGATTTCCCGTTTTTAGAAGCATTAGAACTCTATTGCTTCGATACGTATACATCTGCATACGCTATTTCCTAGCAAGGATGTGTCGCATTTACATTCATTTGAAGTGAATACGAGGTAGGCTTGACACTTCGCAATGAATATTATACCTTATCATGAATCATCGAAATCAGATGCGATATCGCGTTTTATGAAGCGCTAGAACTCTATTGCTACGATACGTAGACATCTGCAAACGCTATTTAATAGCAACGAAGTGCCGCATTTACATTCTTTTGAAGTGAATAAGGGGTATACATAACACTCCACACTGAATATTATACCTTATCACGAAAGATAGAAATGAGATGCGATATCGCGATTTAAGAGGCATTAGAACTCTATTGCTTCGATACGGAGACATCTGCAAACGCTATTTCCTAGCAAGGAAGTGTCGCATTTACATTAATATGAAGTGTATGCGAGATATAAGTGACACTTCGCAATGGATATTATATCTTTTTATGAAACATTGAAATGAGATGCGTTATCGCGTTATAAGAAGCATTAGAACTCCATTGCTGCGATACGTAGATATCTGGAGACGCTATTTCCTAGCAAGGAAGTGTCGCTTTTACATTCTTTAGATGTGTAGACGAGGAATACATAACACCTCGCAATGAATATTATATCTTATCATAGAGATGAGGTGCGATATCGCGTTTTAAGGAGAATTAGAAATCTATGGCTTCGATACAGAGATATCTGGGAACGTAATTTCCTAGAAAGGAAGTGTCGCATTTTGTGACGTCAGGCGTACCGCCTGCCACCCATCAACCTCCTCGCACCCCCCAGCATCAACCCCTGGACGCATGCAACCAGCCAAACTCGCCTGTAGAACCAGCAACTGGAAATGTTCGCGTGCATACCTGCACGCACTCACTCACACCGAGTTCCGCTGCCTCACTCGCACCACCGAGTATACCTTTCTCGCCCGCACCAAGGAGGGGCAGCCCTATCTCCCTCGCACCGAGGATTCCGTCCTGCAGGAAGACGTAGCCGCAGCCCATCACCTGAATGGGGTCTTTTCCAATTCCGGGAACAGGATCTGCTCGAACCTATATATTACTTCTAAGGTAGGACATACATACCATATCATGACGCCAGCGGCATGCGCTGCTAGCCCCACCACGAGCCGCGAGTCCCCACTCGCTGGACCGCGCGCTCTCCGCCTCGAGACGCGAGTCCCCCACTCGCGGGACCGCGATCTCCCTACCACGAGCGTCCGCGACCGTAGCGCCCCGCGAACCGAGGAGGTGAGAGACGCGTCTCCAGAGCACATACTTTGACTCGTGATCTCCTACCGAGGAGTCGAAACCTCTAGTTCTAGATCGTTAGCCACCTCAATGTGGGGTTCAGGCATCGTATTTCTATTTCCATTTTAACTTAGTCTTAATCTTAGAATAATTCCAGTTCTTGTATACTTTAAACCTAGAACATATTTTATTTTTACTTTTACTATATCCAAGTACAAGTTCTTTTACCAAGTCTACTATTTCCACATCCATTAATTTTATCAAGTGTTTATAATTCTAGTTCTACTTTTAACATTACATTTAACTACGAATTCTTCCACGGGTTCTTCCATACAACTGGGGTTGCTCTTCATCAAATTGAAGGAGTATAGAAATCGACTTCGTGACGTTGAGACCGCCGCTTATCCTTCAGATCTTAGTCGAAAGTACAGAAAAACCTGGTGAATGAATCGTGCTTCCGGTTTGCGAAGAACGCGACGTGCGACTAGGAAGAAATTCATACGATCACCTGTGCGTGAATATTTGGAGGGCGTTCCGAGAGTCCTCGTATACCAGCGACCTGCCTTCGCACCAGCCCAGACGCCGCTTTCCGAAGCGACCGTCGACGCTTCCGATCCAGACACCACGACGCATCACGCCGATTCTGCCACATTCAGCATTATCGCTGAATTCCGACCGCCGTCCTCCTCTTCGCTGGCGACTGATCGATATTTTCGTAGCAGCCAACAGAACGAAATCCGCTACGATCCCAGCGAAAGATGCTCCACGCCGTTTCTACGTACAAATCGAGAGGGAAGTCATCGAAAGGTAGGGTCATTCCCTTATTATCGCGAGTGTTTTCGCTAGTGTCGCGTCAGCCGAAATTGTCGGACCCGGTCTTAACGCGTTCCCGCGGAACGAATTACCGAAAAATAGGCTCGTTTCGTAAAGCCTCCGGAGCAACGGAAAATAGTTTCACCGGACGTGATACCTCGTATTCACCTCAAAAGAATGTAAATGCGACACTTCCTTGCTAGGAAATAAGCTTTGCAGATATCTACGTATCGAAGAAATAGAGCTCTAATGCTTCTTGAAACGCCATATCGCATCTCACTTCTATGTTTCATCATAAGATATAATATTCATTGCGAAGTGTCATGTATACATCGTATTCCTCTCAACAGAATGTAAATGCGACACTTTCTTTCTAGAAAATTACGTTTCCAGATGTCTACGTATCGAAGCAATAGAGTTCTAATGTTTCTTAAAACGCTATATCGCATCTCATTTCTATGTTTCATGATAAGATATAATATTCATTGTGCAGTGTTATGTATATCTCGTATACACTTCAAATGAATGTAAATGCGATACTTCCTTCCTAGGAAATAGCGTTTGCAGATGTCTACGTACCGATGCAATAGAGTTCTAATGCTTCTTAAGACGCGAAATCGCTCCTCATATCTTTGTTTCGTGATAAGATATAATATTAATTGCGAAGTGTCATGTATTCCTCGTATTCATTTCAAAAGAATGTTAATGCGACACATCCTTGCTAGGAAATAGCGTTTGCAGATGTCTACGTATCGTAGCAATAGAGTTCTAATGCTTCCTAAAACGCGATATCGCATCTCACTTCTATGTTTCATGATAAGATATAAAATTCGTTGCGAAGTGTCATGTATACCTCGTATTCACTTCAAAAGAATGTAAATGCGACACTTCCATGCTCGGAAATAGCGTTTGCAGATGTCTACGTATCGTAGCAATAGAGTTCTAATGCTACAATACGCGATATCGCATCTCACTGTTATGTTTCATGAAAAGATATAACATTCATGGTGGAGTGTTATGTATACCTCATACTCACTTCAAAAGAATGTAAATCCGACACTTCCTTGCCAGGAAATAGCGTTTCCAGATGACCACGTATCGAAAGAATAGAGTTCTAATACTTCTTAAAACGAGATGTCGCATCTCATTTCTATGTTTCATGATAAGACATAACATCTATTGCGAAGTGTCATGTATACCTCGTATTCACTTCAATGGAATGTAAATGCGACATTTCCTTGCTAGGAACTAGAGTTTGCAGATGTCTACGTATATTAGCAAGAGGGTTCTAATGCTTCTCAAAACGCGATATAGCACCTCATTCCTATGTTTCATGATAAGATATAATATTCATTGCGAAGTGTAATGTATATCTCGTATTCACTTCAAAAGAATGTAAATGCGACACTTCCATGCTAGGAAATAGCGTTTGAAGATGTCTGCGTATCGATGCAATAGAGTTCTAATGCTTCTCAAAACGGGATATCGCATCTCAATTCTATGTTTCATGATAAGATATAATATTCATTGCGAAGTCAGATGTATACCTCGCATTCACTTCAAAACATTGTTAATGCGACACATCCTTGCTTGGAAGTAGCGTTTGCAGATGTCTACGTATAGTAGAAATAGAGTTCTAACGCTTTTTAAAAGGCGATATAGCATTTCATTTCTATGTTTCATGATAAGATATAATATTCATTGTGGAGACGTAGGTATACCTCGTATTCGCTTCAAAGGAATGTAAATGCGACACTTCCTTGCTAGGGAATAGCGTTTCCAGAAGTCTACGTATCGTAGCAGTAGAGTTCTAGTGCTTCTCAAGACGCGATATCGCATCTCATTCCTATGTTTCATGATAAGATATGAAATTCATTGCGAAGTGTCACGTATACCTCGTATTCACTTCAGAGGAATGTAAATGCGACACTTCCTTGGTAGGAAATAGCGTTTGCAGATGTCTACGTATCGTAGCAATAGAGTTCTAATGCTTCTTAAAACGCGATATCGCTACTTATTTCTATGGTACATGATAAGGTAAAATTTCCATTGTGGAGTGTTATGTATACCTCGTATTCACTTCAAAAGAATGTAAATGCGACACTTCCTTGCTAGTAAGTAGCGTTTCCTGATGTCTACGTATCGTAGCAATAGAGTTCTAATGCTTCTTAATACGCGATATCGCACCTCATTCCTATATTTCATGATAAGATATAATATTCATTGCGATGTGTCATGTATACCTCGTATGCACTTCAAATGAATGTAAGTGCGACACTTTCTTCCTAGGAATTAGCGCTTGCAGATGTCTAAGTATAGAGGCAATTGTGTTCTAATGCTTCTTAAAACGCGATATCGCGTCTCATTTCTATGTTTCATGATAAGATATAATATTCATTGCGAAGTGACATGTATACCTCGTATTCCCTTCAAAAGAATGTAAATGCGACACTTCCTTGCTAGGAAATTGCGTTTGCAGATGTCACCGTATCGAGCAACTGATTTCTAACGCTTCTTCGAACGCGATATCGCATTTCATTTCTAAGTTTCATGATAAGATATAATATTCATTGCAAAATGTCACTTATACCTCGCATACACATCAAATGAATATAACTGCGACACTTCCTTGTTAGAATATAGCGTTTGCAGATGTCTACGTATCGAAGCAATAGAATTGTAATGCTCCCTAAAACGGGATATCGCATCCCATTTCTATGTTTCATGTTAAGATATAAAATTCATTGCGAAGTGTCACGTATACCGCGTATTCATTTCAAAACAGTGTTAATGCGACACTTCCTTGCTTGGAAGTAGCGTTTGCAGATGTCTACGTATCATAGCAATAGAGTTATAATGCTTGTTAAAACGCGATATCGCTACTTATTTTTATGTTTCATGATAAAGCATAATATTCATTGTGGAGTGTTATGTTTACCTCGTATTCACCTCAATGGAATGTAAATGCGACACTTGGTTGCTATTAAATAGCGTTTGCAGATGTCTGCGTATCGTAGCAAAAGGTTTCTAATGCTTTTTAATTCGCGTTTCGCAACTCATTTCTATGTTTCATGATAAGATATAAAATTCATTGCGAAGTATCACGTATACCTCGTATTCACTTCAAAAGAATGTAAATACGAATCTTCCTTGCTAGGAAATAGCGTTTGTAGATGTCTTCGCATCGAGGCCATAGAGTTCTAATGCTTCTTACAACGCGATATCGCATCTCTCTTCTATGTTTCATGATAAGATATAAAATTCATTGCGAAGAGTCAAGTATACCGCGTATTCACTTCAAAAGAATGTAAATGCGACACATCCATGCTAGGAAATAGCGTTTGAAGATGTCTACGTATCGATGCAATAGAGTTCTAATGCTTCTCAAAACGGGATATCGCATCTCAATTCTATGCTTCATGATAAGATATAATATTCATTGCGAAGTGAGATGTATACCTCGTATTCACTTCAAAACAGTGTTAATGCGACACTTCCTTGCTTGGAAGTAGCGTTTGCAGATGTCTACGTATAGTAGAAATAGAGTTCTAACGCTTTTTAAAACGCGATATCGCATTTCATTTCTATGTTTCATGATAAGATATAATTTTCATTGCGAAGTGTTATGTATACAGCGTCTACACTTCAAAAGAACGTAAATACCATACCATCTTTCAAGGACGTAGCGTTTCCAGATGTCTGCTTATCGAAGCAATAGAGCTCCAATGCTTCTTAAAACGCGATATCGCATCTCATTTCTGGGTTTCAAGATAAGCTATAATATTCATTGGGAAGTGTTATGTATACCTCGACTACACATCTAAACATTGCAAACATCACGCTTCCTTGCTAGGAAATAGCGTTTCCTGATGTCTACGTATCGAAGCAATGGAGTTCTAATACTTCCTAGAACGCGATATCGCATCTCATGTATGTTTCATGATAAGATATAATATTCATTGCGATGTGTTATGCATACCTCGTCTACACTTCAAAAGAATGCAAATGCCACACTTCTTGGCTAGGAAATTGCGTTTCTAGATGTCTACGCATCGAAGCAATTGATTTCTAACTCTTTATAAAACGCGATATCGCATATCAATTCTAAGTCACATGATAAGATGTAATTTCAATGCAACGCGTTATGTATATCTCCTCTACACTTCAAATGAATGTAAATGGATCATTTCCTTGCTACGGAATATCGTTTCTATATCTGAAGGTTTAGAAGCAATAGAGTTCTAATGCTTCGTAAAACGCGGCTGCGCATCTTACTCCTATATTTCATGATAAGATGTAATATTCATAGCATCGCGTTATGTTTATCTGCTTCTGCATATGAATTGAGTGTGAACCCTATGCTTTCTTGCCCGGGGATAGCGTTTCTAGATGTCCAGGTGCCGAAGCATTTAATTTGTCATGCTTCATGCACCTCAATATTGCATTTCATATAAACAGTTCAAAGTAAGTTAGAAGGTTGTAAAGCTCTATGCATCGCATTATGCTTATCTGCTTTTGTGCTTTATAATGCTCTGGGATGTGAGAAGGTCCTCAACCATCCTTAACCCTCTAAAGAGAAGTCAAAAGTTCAGCGGCCCTGCAGGTGGGCCATGGGAGCGCGGCGCGCGAGGCGCTACGCTATTTAAATGATCAGGAGGATCCCCTCAGGGACACCCAAGGGGGCGAGAAGAGGAAATCGCCGAAATCCACTGATCGATGGACTCGAACAATACCGAAGCCTACAGCCCACTCCACCAAGGAGCCCCGAGGAGGATGCAGGAGACCCGAGGACCACCAGCGAATTCAAGGAACCTGAAGAAGAGAACGTGAGAGCTCATTCGCTAAAGCGTCCCATTTCTTGTGTCGCATATTGTATATTGTATCTTATATCATGAAACGAGTTATGATGCCCGGTAATTTGCGGCGTGTTGCGTAGTTTCCCGTAGCCCTTCTTAGTTAAACCCACTTCAAGACCATAAATAAACATACCGTGACTTCAGTATCTCGCGACCTGAGTGTGTGCACTTGGCTAGGCGTAGTCGAGAGGAGGAGCATTTCGGAGTTTCAAGGGTTGTTCCGCCCCAGGGTTCCCGGGGTCGTGTAGTCTATCCCTTTGCTACTTTTTGAGCAGCTGGCGCCCAAGAAAAGTTGTACGTGAGCGGATACCTTGGAACGATAGATCGCTTTAGATTAAAGTACGTTTTACACCTTAAAGCATTTAGATAATTAACCCCTTCGAGCTTCCCTGACTTACTATATATAGGTTTCCGTCACAACTAATAGGAACCATCACTTTACATAGATATATAGAACACACATAGTTTTAAACGTAGAACTGAGAATTTGAGAACTTACTTTGAAACGTTAGTAGTGAGAAATTCCATCGAATTTCATAGAAATTCAGAACTTACTTGCTATGATAGATAGGCAGATAAGGGCCATCGCGTTGCTTAGAACTTTAGAACTTGCTTACTTCAACAAAGATTTCTATTGGCTTCGTCCGTTCTTTTAGAAGAGTTTTTGATAAACCACATACTTTTCACGCTTCTGATATCTTTGATAGTTCGCGAGATGTAATCGTTTAAGTTTTAAAATGATTACTTAGTGTGGATTATTATTTAGTATCTCGCTCATAAAAGAGTCTGCATAGGATTTAATCCATAAGTTTTTAAGCCTGGAATTTATGCAGTTATTTGTTATTCACTTATTGCTCAAACGACAAAGATTCTGACCACTTCAAAATGGTTGACTTTCATCAATTTTCTTAAAAATTGAAATACTGCCCAACTGCTTGCATTAAAGACTGTAACTAAAGCTTTCGAAACATTTTACCTCTTATAGATGAATTCTGGAATTGAAATTGAATGTTTGACTTTTCTAGCTCCTGTTTAGACATCTTTCTATTGGAATGTTCAAGTATTTTTCATATTCGTAATTATTAAAAATGTTTTACTTGATTATTTTATTTAATATTTAGAATTTTCTGAGAAATATTTTTTGTCGTAATGAACTATATAGTTACAATTATAATTCTTTATGAAGTAATAATAACAGAAAGGTATGTATCCATTCTTGTAGTTTGTTGTAAAGAGTATTTAATCTTACTATCTAAAATGAAACATTGAGATCTGTTTACAATCTAATGGAATTTAATTACCTTTTGATTCAAATTCACAATGATAATCTTCCATAGTTCAACAATTTTGTGAGCTGTCCTCAGGAATCCGCAGCTCAGTACTTATAAAATGAACGACACAAAGAACAGCCTAACCAAACGTATTCGAACCGATTTCTCAATACTAATCTTATCATGTTTAACTTATGCTGCAAACTATTGAAATGCCCTTCGAAAAGTGTTTATTCACAGTGAAGTAAACGGTAAGTATTACGCCTTCCACCACTGTTTACAATACGTATGTTTCATTTACTATCAAAACCGTGAGTATTATCGCCTTTCTTTACTTTTTGTAACCTTCAATGCCTTCATTTTACAGATCGTTAAACTTGCTTTAAAATGCTTTATCGTATTACGGAAGAATGGACATACCAATTCATTTTAAAAAATGAAGGTAGCCTTCATATGTCCAACATAACTCCACTTACAAAAAAACTATTTTCATCAACGGATGGCCCCTTTGTACTATGCAATTTTATATTAGCAAAAACTTCTATGAAACTTATAGTTTCGTGGATATCTGAGGTGCTAATTACTACTGCCCCACCCTGTATATTGTTATGGATGTGTCCAACAAAGCAACGATGAACAGAGTTAAATTTAATATTATGATGTTTATTATTTTACTTATAGTATATTTGTTTTTCTGGAATTTTGCCAAAAAACAATGTTCACGATGTCGACAGATGAATATATTTGCCTTAGAATTACAAGAGCCAACAATTTCGAAAGTAGAATATTACTTTACTTCGCTAACCGAATCATTGCAAACGTTAAGTAAAGTGCGTGCCTTTCAAAACAGTCAGATGCAAATTACGATACAACGTTTCCAAGAAATGGTACGTGCCACTGTTTTTTAATTTCCGTTTATTTAATCAAAGGAAATTTTATTGAAATATCCGCAAAATTTGAGGACAAAAGGTTATTGTAATTTTACGCAACATATATGATGGTGATAAAGGATAAGTATACGGAACTGAAAATGGAAAGTAGCGAGCAGAAAAAGAAACTGATGGAGCTACAAAGTAGATTGATACATCCGTCAAATGATGATTCTAGGTTAACAAAATCTGTTAATTAAAGAACTATTGCAAAAATCATGTATAATCAATATTACTTCTGCTCAAAGGCTATAATAGAATTGGAACGAAATGGGTACAAAACAGGCAATTATATCTATACGTTCTATTCTATGCAAAGGCAAATATTTCACAGAGAAAAGATGTGTTACTTACAAATTACTTATGTTCCTAGATATCTCACTAATTCAGGCTTCTTGTCTTGCAGAACTTATCATTCATGTAACATGTAAAGGGGTCGAAGAATAGTAAAAGATTTTTATATTTCATAGCCTCACTTGATACGTCGATTGGATCACGTAAAATATCGGACATTAATTGCATCTACATCTTCAGACCTTAAATATATAATTTCAACAACATATTTAATAGCGTTTTAATAACATTTTTCTAATTGTTTATATCTATGTCTAATAAATATATACTAATCGAATGAGTTGCTTTACCAAAGAATAAAAGTATCTGAGGCTTACAAATCGGAGCATTACATAACAAACGTGCATCACATATATAATATTACATGTAACAAAAGATGAAGACCAAAAAGATCGTACATAAGCTGAATCCACAATGCGGTCATAGAGATACAGAAACGGCAAAAATTCCAAACAATAATTTAAAAAATTCAAAAAGGGGAGAGTGAAAATCCATCTCCTTGACGATGATAAGGAACAAGTCTGCCTCATGCACTACAATATCCCAAACAGCCAGCGATTGGCACGCCAATGACAACGGATGGAACGAATTCCGTGACAGAACTGTGCTAACAAAGTGCTCCTACTCAGCTTTCGAAATGGCATACTGTTAGTACTGGGGCGGCATTCGTATCACGGCACTATTAAAGCACCGAGATATAGCACACGGGCTACACGGCCGTGACAATGACACTATCAGCTCACCATAGCTACACGCGTGGTTGTGGCGTAGGCTGACATTTACTAATGGGGAAGCTGTTTCCATAAAAATTATAAGCAAATATGAAAAATGACTAAACTGTGCAATTTATTTATTTTGATTCCAAAATAGATACACCGGCACAAAACAAAGATATTAGAACTCGATTTTATTATTTTCTATAAACTAGCTCGATACGGCGATTTTTTCCATAAAGTCGATAATTACTTTGTCATAAAAATATATACACTTATTTTATATATATTTTCTTCAATTTATTGTTACAAATTCATGCAATTGAGGGTTACATTAAATACGATGACAGCATGTTATTTCAAAAATTACACAAGACGAAGTTAGGGACGCAACAGCATGAATTTTTGTTTTATAAGTAATATTTTTTTTATAAATAATATTTTTAGTCTATGATGGATTGAAAGAAATATATACGACTCGCTCAATAACTATAAATATAGGAAAACGACCATCAAAATGTCTATCAATACTCATATGCTGAACATCTACTGACATCTAACGGTTCTAATTTGTATGAAAGCACAGGTTCCCCATTGCCAAATGTGATCCTACGTCATTGCTGAGGAGATTCATGAATGGAGCGATGATACGCGTGTCACCATGGTGCTGGTGCTGCGCGATTCGCTTGTCTAGATCGTGCTGGTAACACGTTCTGGCATTTTAGTCAACGAATCCGGTCACAGATGACTAGGAATCAGTTGACACTTCTCGGAAGTGGCAATATAGTGCCGGCATGGTGTCGCTACCATCTTGCCGTTTGTTATCTGGGATGCTTTTTAGTGCATTATTCGGAATTGAATTTGAACACATAGCTACTTAATCGCTAATTTGTATGTACTGTGACGTGGTGAAGTCACAAGGCTCGCCCCCCCCCCCTGCTTCGGTTAGACTAGCTCGCAGATCACCACCCAAGCGAGAAGCGCGACACGGACCATCGCGATAGCTGTATTTGCGAGGAGCGTGAAATACACGATGGTAGAACCTTCCCCCCCCCCCCCCCCCCCGTTCATTTCTCTCTCTCCGTTCTACGGATTAGACTGGCGAGCTGATGGAAGAAGCGACCCATAAGACGCCTCTTCGGCGGATAATAAGACCGCAGGTTCGCGGAAGGGCTGTGCGCCGAGGTAGCGTGACGGGCTCGACGGTGGAGGAGTCGGGAAGTGAGCAAGAAGAGACCCTGAAGCCCGAAGGATAGGATCCAGAGCTCTGCAACGATAAGACCGCTGCCATAGTCCATGGAGACAAACAGGATGGTTCTCGGGTGTGAGAAGGACCTATACCCCTCCGCATTAGAACTCTATTGCTTCGATACGTAGACATCTGGAAACGCTATTCCCTAGCAAGGAAGTGTTGCATTTACATTCTTCTGACGTGTAAACGAGAATACATGACACTTCGCAATGAATATTATATCTTATCACGAAACATTGAAATCAGATGCGATATCGCGTTTTGAGAAGCATTAGGACTCTTTTGCTACGATACGTAGGCACTTGCAAACGTTACTTCCTAGCAAGGAAGATTCGCATTTTCATTCATTTGAAGTGAATACGAGGTATAGATGACACTTCGCAAAGAACATTATATCTTCTCGTGAAACATAGAAGTGAGATGCGATATCGCGTTCTAAGAAGCATTAGAACTCTATTGCCTCGACGCGTAGAGATCTGCAGATACTTACATTCTTTTGAAGTGAATACGAGGTATACGTGAGACTTCGCAATGAATATTATATCTTATCACGATACATATAAATGAGATGCGATATCGCGATTTAAGTAGCATTAGAACTCTATTGCTACGATGCGTAGACATCTGCAATCGCCACTTCCTAACAAGCAATAGTCGCATTTACATTCTTATGAAGTGGATACGAGGTATACATGACACTTCGCAATGAATATTATATCCTATCACGAAACATAGAAATGAGATGCGATATCGCGATTTAAGTAGCATTAGAACCCTTTTGCTACGATACGTAGACATCTGAATACGCTATTTCCTGGGAAGGAAGCGTCGCATTTACATTCGTTTGGAGAGAAGACGAGGTATACATGACACTTCGCAATGAATATTATATCTTATCATGATGCATAGAAATGAGATGCGATATCGCGTTTTGAGAAGCATTAGAACTCTATTGCTACAATACGTAGACATCTGCAAACGCTATTTCCTAGCAAGCAATAGTCGCATTTACATCCTTTTGAAGTGAATACGGGGTATACATGACACTTCGCAATGAATATTATATCTTATCATGAAACATAGAAGAGAGATGCGATATCGCGTTGTAAGAAGCATCAGAACACTATGGCCTCGATGCGGAGACATCTGCAAACGCTATTTCCTAGCATGGAAGTGTCGCACTTACATTCTTTTGAAGTGAATACGAGGTATACATGACACTTCGCAATGAAAATTATATATTATCACGAATCATATAAATGAGATGCGATATCGCGATATAAGTAGCATTAGAACTCTATTGCTACGATACGTAGATATCTGCAAACGCTATTTCCTAGCAAGCAATAGTCGCATTTACATTCTTTTGAAGTGAATACGACGTATACATGACACTTCGCAATGAATGTTATATCTTATCATGAAACATAGAAGAGAGATGCGATATCGCGTTGTAAGAAGCATTAGAACTCTATGGCCTCGATGCGAAGACATCTGCAAACGCTATTTCCTAGCAAGGAAGATTCGTATTTACATTCTTTTGAAGTGAATACGAGGTATACATGATACTCCGCAATGAATATTATATCTAATCACCAAACATATAGATGAGATGCGTTATCCCGTTTTAAGAAGCATTAGAACTCTGTCGCCTCGATGCGGAGACATCTGCAAACGCTATTTCCTAGCATGGAAGTGTCGCACTTACATTCTTTTCAAGTGAATACGAGGTATACATGAGACTTCGCAATGAATATTATATCTTATCACGAAACATATAGATGAGATGCGACATCGCGATTTAAGTAGCATTAGATCTTTATTGCTACGATACGTAGACATCTGCAAACGCTATTTCCTAGCAAGCAGTAGTCGCATTTACATTCTTTTGGAGTGAATGCGAGGTATACAAGACACTTCGCCATGAATATTATATCTTATCATGAAACATATAAATGAGATGCGATATCGCGTTTTAAGAAGCATTAGAACTCTATTGCTACGATACGTAGACATCTGCAAACGCTATTTCCTAGCAAGCAATAGTATAGCATTTACATTCTTTTGAAGTGAATACGAGGTGTACATGACACTTCGCAATGAATATTATATTTTATCATGAAACACAGAAGTGAGATGCGATATCGCGTTTTAGGAAGCATTAGAACTCTATTGCTACGATACGTAGACATCTGCAAACGCTATTTCCTAGCATGCCAGTGTCGCATTTACATTTCTTTGAAGTGAATACGAGGTATGCATGACACTTCGCACTGGATATTATATCTTATCATGAAACATAGAAATGAGATGCGACATCTCGTTTCAAGAAGTATTAGAACAATATTCTTTCGATACGTGGTCTGGAAACGCTATTTCCTAGCACGGAAGTGTCGCATTTACATTCTTTTGAAGTGAATACGAGGTATACATAACACTCCACAATGAATATTATATCTTATCATGAAACATAGAAATGAGGAGCTACATCGCGTTTTAAGAAGCATTAGAACTCTATTGCTAATATACGTAGAAATCTGCAAACGCTATTTCCTAGCAAGGAAGTGTCGCATTTACATTCTTTTGAAGTTAATACGAGGTATACATGACACTTCGCAATGAATATTATATCTTATCTCGAAACATAGCAGTGAGATGCGATCTCTCGTTTTAGGAAGTATTAGTACTCCATTCTTACCATACGTGGTCATCTGGAAACGCTATTTCCTAGCATGGAAGTTTCGCATTTACATTCATTTGAAGTGAATACGAGCAATACATGACACTTCGCAATGAATATTATATCTTATCATGAAACATAGAAATGAAATCCGACATCTCGTTTTAAGAAACATTAGAACTCTATTGCTACGATACGTTGACATCTGCAAACGCTATTTCCTAGCAAGGAAGTGTCGCATTTACAACCTTTTGAAGTGAATACGAGGTATACGTGACACTTCGCTATGATTGTTATACCTAATCATGAAACATAGAAGTGAGATGCGATATCGCGTTTTAAGGAGCATTAGAACTCTATTGCTACGATACGTAGACATCTGCAAACGCTATTTCCTAGCATGCAAGTGTCGCATTTACAATCCATTGAAGTGAATACGAGGTGTGCATGTCACTTCGCAATGAATATTATGTCTTAACACGAAACATAGAAATGAAATGCGACATCTCGTTTTAAGTTGCACTAGAATTCTATTGCTACGATACGTAGACATCTGCAAACGCTATTTCCTAGCATGCAAGTGTCGCATTTACATTCCATTGAAATGAATACGAGGTGTGCATGTCACTTCGTAATGGATATTATATCTTATCATGAAACATAGAAATGAGATGCGATATCTCGTTTCAAGGAGTATTAGGACTCCATTCTTACGATACGTGGTCATCTGGAAACGATATTTCCTAGCAAGGAAGTGTCGCATTTACATTCCATTGAAGTGAATACGAGGTATACATGGCACATCGCAATGGATATTATATCTTATCATGAAACATAGAAATGAGATGCGACATCTCGTTTTCATAAGTATTAGAACTCTATTCTTTCGATACGTGGTCATCTGGAAACGCTATTTCCTGGCATGCAAGTGACGCATTTACATTCTTTTGAAGTGAATACGAGGTATACATGACACTTCGCAATGAATACTATATCTTGTCATGAAACATAGGAATGAGGTGCTATACCGCGTTTTGAGAAGCATTAGAACTCTATTGCTAATATACGTAGACATCTGCAAACTCTATTTCCTAGCAAGGAAATGTCGCATTTACATTCCATTGAAGTGAATACGAGGTATACATGGCACTTCGCAATGGATATTATATCTTATCATGAAACATAGAAGTGAGATGCGATATCGCGTTCTAAGAAGCATTAGAGCTCTATTAATACGATACGCAGACATCTGCAAACGCTATTTCGTAGCATGCAAGTGTCGCATTTACATTCTTTTGAAGTGAATACGAGGTATACATAACACTCTACAATGAATATTATATCTTATCACGAAACATAGAGGTGAGATGCGATATCGCGATTTAAGAAGCGCTAGAACTCGATTGCTACGATGCGTAGACATCTGGAAATGATATTTCCTAGCAAGGAAGTGTCGCATTTACATTCTTTTGAAGTGAAAACGAGGTGTACATAACACTCCACAATGAATATTATATCTTATCATGAAACACAGAAGTGAGATGCGATATCGCGTTTTTAGAAGCATTATAACTCTATTGCTGCGATACGTTGACATCTGCAAACGCCATTTCCTAGCATGTAAGTGTCGCATTTACATTCTTTTGAAGTGAATGCAGGGTATACATGATACTTCGCAATGTATATCATATCTTATCATGAAACATAGTGGTGAAATGCGATATCGCGTTTTAAGAATCATTAGAACTCTATTGTTTCGACACGAAGTCATCTGGAAACGCTATTTCCTAGCAAGGAAGTGTCGCATTTACATGCTTTTGAAGTGAATACGAGGTATACATGACATTTCGCAATGAATATTATATCTTATCATGAAACATAGAAGTGAGATGCGATATCGCGTTTTAAGAAGCATTAGAACTCTGTTGCTACGATACGTAGACATCTGCAAACCCTATTTCCTATAATGGAAGTGTCGCATTTACATTCCATTGAAGTGAATACGAGGTATGCATGACACTTCGCAATGGATATTATATCTTATCGTGAAACATAGAAATGAGATGCGATTTCTGGTTTTAAGAAGTAATAGTTCTCCATTCATACGATACGTGGTCATCTGGAAACGCTATTTCCTAGCAAGGAAGTTTCGCATTTACATTCCTTTGAAGTGAATACGAGGTATACATGACACTTCGCAATGAATATTATATCTTATCATGAAACATAGGAATGAGGTGCTATATCGCGTTTTGAGAAGCATTAGAACTCTATTGCTAATATACGTAGACATCTGCAAACTCTATTTCCTAGCATGGAAATTTCGCACTTACATTCCACTGAAATGAATAGGAGGTATACATAACATTACACAATGAATATTATATCTTATTACGAAACATAGAAATGAAATACGACATCTCGTTTTAAGAAGCATTAGTACTCTATTGCTGTGATACGTAGTCATCTGGAAACGCTATTCCCCATCAAGGAAGTGTCGCATTTACATTCTATTGAAGTGAATGGGAGGTATACATGACACTTCGCAATGAATATTATATCTTATCATGAAACATAGAAGTGTGATGCGATATCGCGTTTTAAGGAGCCTTAGAACTCTATTGCTACGATACGTAGACATCTGCAAACAATATTTCCTAGCAAGGAAGTGTCGCGTTTACATTCTTTTGAAGTTAATACGAGGTATACATAACACTCCACAATGAATATTATATCTCATCACGAAACATAGAAATGAAATGCGACATCTCGTTTTAAGAAGCATTAGAACTCTATTGCTACGATACGTAGACATCTGCAAACGCTATTTCCTAGCATGGAAGTGTCACATTTACATTCTTTTGAAGTGAATACGAGGTATACATGACACTTCGCAATGAATATTATATCTAATCATGAAACATAGAAGTGAGATGCGATTTCGGGTTTTAAGAAGCATTAGAACTCTATTGCTACGACACGTAGACATCTGCAAACGCTTTTTCCTAGCATGGAAGTGTCGCATTTACATTCTTTTGAAGTGAATACGAGGTATACATAACACTCTACAATGAATATTATATCTTATCACGAAACATAGAGGTGAGATGCGATATCGCGATTTAAGAAGCGCTAGAACTCTATTGCTACGATGCGTAGACATCTGGAAATGTTATTTCCTAGCAAGGAAGTGTCGCATTTACATTCTTTTGAAGTGAAAACGAGGTATACATAACACTCCACAATGAATATTATATCTTATCATGAAACGTAGGAATGAGGTGCTGTATCGCGTTTTGGGAAGCATTAGAACTCTATTGCTACGATACGTAGACATCTGCAAACAATATTTCCTAGCAAGGAAGTGTCGCGTTTACATTCTTTTGAAGTTAATACGAGGTATACATAACACTCCACAATGAATATTATATCTCATCACGAAACATAGAAATGAAATGCGACATCTCGTTTTAAGAAGCATTAGAACCCTATTGCTACGATACGTAGACATCTGCAAACGCTACTTCCTAGCATGTAAGTGTCGCATTTACATTCTTTTGAAGTGAATACGAGGTATACATGACACTTCGCAATGAATATTATATCTTATCATGAAACATAGAAGTGAGATGCGATATCGCGTTTTAAGAAGCATTAGAACCCTATTGCTACGATACGTAGACATCTGCAAACGCTACTTCCTAGCATAGAAGTGTCGCATTTACATTCTTTTGAAGTGAATACGAGGTATACATGACACTTCGCAATGAATATTATATCTTGTCATGAAACATAGAACTGAGATGCGATATCGCGTTCTAAGGAGCATTAGAACTCTATTGCTACGATACGTAGACATCTGCAAAGCCTATTTCCTAGCATGGAAGGGTCGCATTTACATTCTTTTGAAGTGAGTACGAGGTATACATAACACTCCATAATGAATATTATATCTTATCATGAAACATAGCAGTGAGATGCGATATCGCGTTTTAAGAAGCATTAGAACTCTATTGCTACGATACGTAGACATCTGCAAACGCTATTTCCTAGCATGGAAGTGTCGCATTTACATTCGTTTGAAGTGAATACGAGATATACATGACACTTCGCAATGAATATTATATCTTATCATGAAACATAGGAATGAGGTGCTATATCGCGTTTTGAGAAGCATTAGAACTCTATTGCTGCGATACGTAGACATCTGCAAACGCTATTTCCTAGCATGGAAGGGTCGCATTTACATTATTTTGAAGTGAATACGAGGTATACATAACACTCTACAATGAATATTATATCATATCACTAAACATAAAAGTGAGATGCGATATCGCTATTTGAGAAGCGCTAGAACTCTATTGCTACGATGCGTAGACATCTGGAAATGTTATTTCCTAGCAAGGAAGTGTCGCATTTACATTCTTTTGAAGTGTATACGAGGTATACATGACACTTCGCAATGAATATTATATCTTATCATGAAACATAGAAGTGAGATGCGATATCGCGTTTTTAGAAGCATTATAACTCTATTGCTGCGATACGTAGACATCTGCAAACGCTATTTCCTAGCATGGAAGTGTCGCATTTACATTCGTTTGAAGTGAATACGAGATATACATGACACTTCGCAATGAATATTATATCTTATCATGAAACATAGGAATGAGGTGCTATATCGCGTTTTGAGAAGCATTAGAACTCTATTGCTACGATACGTAGACATCTGCAAACGCTATTTCCTAGCATGGAAGTGTCGCATTTACATTCGTTTGAAGTGAATACGAGATATACATGACACTTCGCAATGAATATTATATCTTATCATGAAACATAGGAATGAGATGCTATATCGCGTTTTGAGGAGCATTAGAACTCTATTGCTACGATACGCAGACATCTGCAAACGCTATTTCCTAGCATGGAAGTGTCGCATTTACATTCCACTGAAGTGAATACGAGGTATACATAACATTACACAATGAATATTATATCTTATTACGAAACATAGAAATGAAATACGACATCTCGTTTTAAGAATCAATAGTACTCTATTGCTGTGATACGTAGACATCTGCAAACAATATTTCCTAGCATGGAAGTGTCGCATTTACATTCTTTTGAAGTGAATACGAGGTATACATGACACTTCGCAATGAATATTATATCTTATCATGAAACATAGGAATGAGATGCTATATCGCGTTTTGAGGAGCATTAGAACCCTATTGCTACGATACGTAGACATCTGCAAACTCCACTTCCTAGCATGGAAGTGTCGCATTTACATTCTTTTGAAGTGAATACGAGGTATACATGACACTTCGCAATGAATATTATATCTTATCATGAAACATAGAAGTGAGGTGCGATATGGCATTTTAAGAAGCATTAGAACTCTACTGCTGTGATACGTAGACATCTGTAAACGCTATTTCCTAGCATGGAAGGGTCGCATTTATATTCTTTTGAAGTGAGTACGAGGTATACATAACACTCCATAATGAATATTATATCTTATCATGAAACATAGCAGTGAGATGCGATATCGCGTTCTAAGAGGCATTAGAACTCTATTGCTACGATACGTAGACATCTGCAAACGATATTTCCCAGCATGGAAGTGTCTTATTTACATTCTTTTGAAGTGAATACGATTTATACATGACACTTCGCAATGAATATCATATCTTATCATGAAACATAGAGGTGAGATGCGATATCGCGTTTTAAGAATCATTAGAACTCTATTGTTTCGACACGAAGTCATCTGGAAACGCTATTTCCTAGCAAGGAAGTGTCGCATTTACATCCTTTTGAAGTGAATACGAGGTATACATGACACTTCGCAATGAATATTATATCTGATCATGAAACATAGAAATGAGATGCGATATCGCGTTTTAAGAAGCATTGGAGCTCTATTGCTACGATACGTAGGCATCTGCAAACCCTATTTCCTATAATGGAAATGTCGCATTTACATTCCATTGAAGTGAATACGAGGTATGCATGACACTTCGCAATGGATATTATATCTTATCGTGAAGCATAGAAATGAGATGCGATTTCTGGTTTTAAGAAGTATTACTTCTCCATTCTTACGATACGTGGTCATCTGGAAACGCTATTTCCTAGCAAGGAAGTGTCGCATTTACATTCCTTTGAAGTGAATACGAGGTATACATGACACCTCGCAATGAATATTATATCTTATCTCGAAACATAGAAGTGAGATGCGATATCGCGGATTAAGAAGCGCTAGAACTCCATTGCTACGATGCGTAGACATCTGCAAATGTTGTTTCCTAGCAAGGAAGTGTCGCATTTACATTCTTTTGAAGTGAATGCGAGGTACACATAACACTCCACAATGAATATTATATCTTATCACGAAACATAAAAATGAAATGCGACATCTCGTTTTAGGAAGCATTAGAACGCTATTGCTACGATACGTGGACATCTGCAAACGCTATTTCCTAGCAGGAAAGTGTCGCATTTACATTTTTTTGAAGTGAATACGATGTATAAATGACACTTCGCAATGAATATTGTATCTCATCATGAAACATAGAAGTGAGATGCGATATCGCGTATTAAGAAGCATTAGAACTCTATTGCTACGATACGTAGACATCTGCAAACCCTATTTCCTAGCATGGAAGTGTCGCATTTACATTCCATTGAAGTGAATACGAAGTATGCATGACACTTCGCAATGGATATTATATCTTATCGTGAAACATAGAAATGAGATGCGATTTCTCGTTTTAAGAAGGATTAGTTCTCCATTCTTACGATACGTGGTCATCTGGAAACGCTATTTCCTAGCAAGGAACTGTCGCATTTACATACTTTTGAAGTGAATACGAGGTATACATGACACTTCGCAATGAATATTTTATCTGATCATGAAACATAGAAATGAGATGCGACATCTCGTTTTAAGAAGCATTAGAACTCTATTGCTACGATACGTAGACATCTGCAAACGCTATTTCCTAGCATGGAAGTGTCGCATTTACATTCATTTGAAGTGAATACGAGGTATACATGACACTTCGCAATGAATATTATATCTTATCATGAAACATAGAAGTGAGATGCGATATCGCGTTTTAAGAAGCATTAGAACCCTATTGCTACGATACGTAGACATCTGCAAACGCTATTTCCTAGCATGGAAGTGTCGCATTTACATTCCACTGAAGTGAATACGAGGTATACATAACATTACACAATGAATATTATATCTTATTACGAAACATAGAAATGAAATACGACATCTCGTTTTAAGAATCAATAGTACTCAATTGCTGTGATACGTAGACATCTGCAAACAATATTTCCTAGCATGGAAGTGTCGCATTTACATTCTTGTGAAGTGAAATCGAGGTATACATGACACTTCGCAATGAATATTATATCTTATCATGGAACATAGAAGTGAGATACGATATCGCGTTTTAAGAAGCATTAGAACCCTATTGCTACGATACGTAGATATCTGCAAACGCTATTTCCTAGCATGGAAGTGTCGCATTTACATTCTTTTGAAGTGAATACGAGGTATACATGTCACTTCGCAATGAATATTATATCTTATCATGAAACATAGCAGTGAGATGCGATATCGCGTTCTAAGAGGCATTAGAACTCTATTGCTACGATACGTAGACATCTGCAAACGCTATTTCCTAGCATGGAAGTGTCTTATTTACATTCTTTTGAAGTGAATACGATTTATACATGACACTTCGCAATGAATAATATATCTTATCATGAAACATAGCAGTGAGATGCGATATCGCGTTTTAAGAAGCATTAGAACTCTATTGCTACGATACGTAGACATCTGCAAACGCTATTTCCTAGCATGGAAGTGTCGCATTTACATTCTTGTGAAGTGAAATCGAGGTATACATGACACTTCGCAATGAATATTATATCTTATCATGGAACATAGAAGTGAGATGCGATATTCGCGTTTTAAGAAGCATTAGAACCCTATTGCTACGATACGTAGACATCTGCAAACGCTACTTCCTAGCATAGAAGTTTCGCATTTACATTCTTTTGAAGTGAATACGAGGTATACATAACACTCTACAATGAATATTATATCATATCACTAAACATAGAAGTGAGATGCGATATCGCTATTTGAGAAGCGCTAGAACTCTATTGCTACGATGCGTAGACATCTGGAAATGTTATTTCCTAGCAAGGAAGTGTCGCATTTACATTCTTTTGAAGTGAATACGAGGTATACATGACACTTCGCAATGAATACTATATCTTATCATGAAACATAGAAGTGAGATGCGATATCGCGTTTTTAGAAGCATTATAACTATATTGCTGCGATACGTAGACATCTGCAAACGCCATTTCCTAGCATGCAAGTGTCGCATTTACATTCTTTTGAAGTGAATGCAGGGTATACATGACACTTCGCAATGAATATCATATCTTATCATGAAACATAGAGGTGAGATGCGATATCGCGTTTTACGAATCATTAGAACTCTATTGTTTCGACACGAAGTCATCTGGAAACGCAATTTCCTAGCAAGGAAGTGTCGCATTTACATCCTTTTGAAGTGAATACGAGGTATACATGACACTTCGCAATGAATATTATATCTGATCATGAAACCTAGAAATGAGATGCGACATCTCGTTTTAATAAGTATTAGAACTCTATTCTTTCGATACGTGGTCATCTGGAAACGCCATTTCCTAGCAAGGAAGTGTCGCATTTACATTCTTTTGAAGTGAATACGAGGTATACATGACATTTCGCAATGAATATTATATCTTATCATGAAACATAGAAGTGCTATGCCATATCGCGTTTTAAGAAGCATTAGAACTCTATTGCTACGATACGTAGACATCTGCAAACCCTATTTCCTATAATGGAAATGTCGAATTTACATTCCATTGAAGTGAATACGAGGTATGCATGACACTTCGCAATGGATATTATATCTTATCGTGAAGCATAGAAATGAGATGCGATTTCTGGTTTTAAGAAGTATTAGTTCTCCATTCTTACGATACGTGGTCATCTGGAAACGCTATTTCCTAGCAAGGAAGTGTCGCATTTACATTCCTTTGAAGTGAATACGAGGTATACATGACACCTCGCAATGAATATTATATCTTATCTCGAAACATAGAAGTGAGATGCGATATTGCGGTTTAAGAAGCGCTAGAACTCCATTGCTACGATGCGTAAACATCTGCAAATGTTGTTTCCTAGCAAGGAAGTGTCGCATTTACATTCTTTTGAAGTGAATGCGAGGTACACATAACACTCCACAATGAATATTATATCTGATCACGAAACATAGAAATGAAATGCGACATCTCGTTTTAGGAAGCATTAGAACTCTATTGCTACGATACGCAGACATCTGCAAACGCTATTTCCTAGGATTGAAGTGTCGCATTTACATTCTTTTGAAGTGAATAGGAGGTATACATAACATTACACAATGAATATTATATCTTATTACGAAACATAGAAATGAAATGCGACATCTCGTTTTAGGAAGCATTAGAACTCTATTGCTACGATACGCAGACATCTGCAAACGCTATTTCCTAGGATGGAAGTGTCGCATTTACATTCTTTTGAAGTGAATAGGAGGTATACATAACATTACACAATGAATATTATATCTTATTACGATACATAGAAATGAAATGCGACATCTCGTTTTAGGAAGCATTAGAACTCTATTGCTACGATACGTAGACATCTGCAAACGCTATTTCCTAGAAGGAAAGTGTCGCATTTACATTTTTTTGAAGTGAATACGATGTATAAATGACACTTCGCAATGAATATTATATCTCATCATGAAACATAGAAGTGAGATGCGATATCGCGTTTTAAGAAGCATTAGAACTCTATTGCTACGATACGTAGACATCTGCAAACCCTATTTCCCAGCATGGAAGTGTCGCATTTACATTCCATTGAAGTGAAAACGAGGTATGCATGACACTTCGCAATGGATATTATATCTTATCGTGAAACATAGAAATGAGATGCGATTTCTCGTTTTAAGAAGTATTAGTTCTCCATTCTTACGATACGTGGTCATCTGGAAACGCTATTTCCTAGCAAGGAAGTGTCGCATTTACATTCCTTTGAAGTGAATACGAGGTATACATGACACCTCGCAATGAATATTATATCTTATCTCGAAACACAGAAGTGAGATGCGATATTGCGGTTTAAGAAGCGCTAGCACTCCATTGCTACGATGCGTAAACATCTGCAAATGTTGTTTCCTAGCAAGGAAGTGTCGCATTTACATTCTTTTGAAGTGAATGCGAGGTACACATAACACTCCACAATGAATATTATATCTTATCACGAAACATAAAAATGAAATGCGACATCTCGTTTTAGGAAGCATTAGAACGCTATTGCTACGATTCGTGGACATCTGCAAACGCTATTTCCTAGCAGGAAAGTGTCGCATTTACATTTTTTTGAAGTGAATACGATGTATAAATGACACTTCGCAATGAATATTGTATCTCATCATGAAACATAAAAGTGAGATGCGATATCGCGTATTACGAAGCATTAGAACTCTATTGCTACGATACGTAGACATCTGCAAACCCTATTTCCTAGCATGGAAGTGTCGCATTTACATTCCATTGAAGTGAATACGAGGTATGCATGACACTTCGCAATGGATATTACATCTTATCATGAAACATAGAAGTGAGATGCGATATCGCGTTTTAAGAAGCATTAGAACCCTATTGCTACGATACGTAGATATCTGCAAACGCTATTTCCTAGCATGGAAGTGTCGCATTTACATTCACTTGAAGGTAATACGAGGTATACATGACACTTCGCAATGAATATTATATCTTATCATGAAACATAGAAGTGAGATGCTATATCGCGTTTTAAGAAGCATTAGAACTCTATTGCTGCAATACGTAGACATCTGCAAACGCTATTTCCTAGCATGGAAGTGTCGCATTTACATTCTTTTGAAGTGAATACGAGGTATACATGTCACTTCGCAATGAATATTATATCTTATCATGAAACACAGAAGTGAGATGCGATATCGCGTTCTAAGAAGCATTAGAATTCTATTGCTACGATACGTAGACATCTGCAAACGCTATTTCCTAGCATGGAAGGGTCGCATTTATATTCTTTTGAAGTGAGTACGAGGTATACATAACACTCCATAATGAATATTATATCTTCTAATGAAACATAGCAGTGAGATGCGATATCGCGTCTTAAGAAGCATTAGAAATCTATTGCTACGATACGTAGACATCTGCAAACGCTATTTCCTAGCATGGAAGTGTCGCATTTACATTCTTTTGAAGTGAATACGAGACATACATGACATTTCGCAATGAATATTATATCTTATCATGAAACATAGAAGTGAGATGCGATATCGCGTTTTAAGAAGCATTAGATCTCTATTGCTACGATACGTAGACATCTGCAAACTCCATTTCCTAGCATGGACATGTCGCACTTACATTTCACTGAAGTGAATACGAGGTATACATAACATTACACAATGAATATTATATCTTATTACGAAACATAGAAATGAAATACGACATCTCGTTTTAAGAAGCATTGGAACTCTATTGCTGCGATACGTAGACATCTGCAAACGTTATTTCCTAGCATGGAAGGGTCGCATTCACATTCTTTTGAAGTGAGTACGAGGTATGCATGACACTTCGCAATGGATATTACATCTTATCATGAAACATAGAAGTGAGATGCGATATCGCGTTTTAAGAAGCATTAGAACCCTATTGCTACGATACGTAGATATCTGCAAACGCTATTTCCTAGCATGGAAGTGTCGCATTTACATTCACTTGAAGGTAATACGAGGTATACATGACACTTTGCAATGAATATTATATCTTATCATGAAACATAGAAGTGAGATGCTATATCGCGTTTTAAGAAGCATTAGAACTCTATTGCTGCAATACGTAGACATCTGCAAACGCTATTTCCTAGCATGGAAGTGTCGCATTTACATTCTTTTGAAGTGAATACGAGGTATACATGTCACTTCGCAATGAATATTATATCTTATCATGAAACACAGAAGTGAGATGCGATATCGCGTTCTAAGAAGCATTAGAATTCTATTGCTACGATACGTAGACATCTGCAAACGCTATTTCCTAGCATGGAAGGGTCGCATTTATATTCTTTTGAAGTGAGTACGAAGTATACATAACACTCCATAATGAATATTATATCTTCTAATGAAACATAGCAGTGAGATGCGATATCGCGTCTTAAGAAGCATTAGAAATCTATTGCTACGATACGTAGACATCTGCAAACGCTATTTCCTAGCATGGAAGTGTCGCATTTACATTCTTTTGAAGTGAATACGAGACATACATGACACTTCGCAATGAATATTATATCTTATCATGAAACATAGAAGTGAGATGCGATATCGCGTTTTAAGAAGCATTAGATCTCTATTGCTACGATACGTAGACATCTGCAAACTCCATTTCCTAGCATGGACATGTCGCACTTACATTTCACTGAAGTGAATACGAGGTATACATAACATTACACAATGAATATTATATCTTATTACGAAACATAGGAATGAGGTGCTATATCGCGTTTTGAGAAGCATTAGAACTCTATTGCTACGATACGTAGACATCTGCAAACGCTATTTCCTAGCATGGAAGGGTCGCATTTACATTATTTTGAAGTGAATACGAGGTATACATAACACTCTACAATGAATATTATATCATATCACTAAACATAAAAGTGAGATGCGATATCGCTATTTGAGAAGCGTTAGAACTCTATTGCTACGATGCGTAGACATCTGGAAATGTTATTTCCTAGCAAGGAAGTGTCGCATTTACATTCTTTTGAAGTGTATACGAGGTATACATGACACTTCGCAATGAATACTATATCTTATCATGAAACATAGAAGTGAGATGCGATATCACGTTTTTAGAAGCATTATAACTCTATTGCTGCGATACGTAGACATCTGCAAACGCTATTTCCTAGCATGGAAGTGTCGCATTTACATTCGTTTGAAGTGAATACGAGATATACATGACACTTCGCAATGAATATTATATCTTATCATGAAACATAGGAATGAGGTGCTATATCGCGTTTTGAGAAGCATTAGAACTCTATTGCTACGATACGTAGACATCTGCAAACGCTATTTCCTAGCATGGAAGTGTCGCATTTACATTCTTTTGAAGTGAATACGAGGTATACATGACACTTAGCAATGAATATTATATCTTATCATGAAACATAGGAATGAGATGCTATATCGCGTTTTGAGGAGCATTAGAACTCTATTGCTACGATACGCAGACATCTGCAAACGCTATTTCCTAGCATGGAAGTGTCGCATTTACATTCCACTGAAGTGAATACGAGGTATACATAACATTACACAATGAATATTATATCTTATTACGAAACATAGAAATGAAATACGACATCTCGTTTTAAGAATCAATAGTACTCTATTGCTGTGATACGTAGACATCTGCAAACAATATTTCCTAGCATGGAAGTGTCGCATTTACATTCTTTTGAAGTGAATACGAGGTATACATGACACTTCGCAATGAATATTATATCTTATCATGAAACATAGGAATGAGATGCTATATCGCGTTTTGAGGAGCATTAGAACCCTATTGCTACGATACGTAGACATCTGCAAACTCCACTTCCTAGCATGGAAGTGTCGCATTTACATTCTTTTGAAGTGAATACGAGGTATACATGGCACTTCGCAATGAATATTATATCTTATCATGAAACATAGAAGTGAGGTGCGATATGGCATTTTAAGAAGCATTAGAACTCTACTGCTGTGATACGTAGACATATGTAAACGCTATTTCCTAGCATGGAAGGGTCGCATTTATATTCTTTTGAAGTGAGTACGAGGTATACATAACACTCCATAATGAATATTATATCTTATCATGAAACATAGCAGTGAGATGCGATATCGCGTTCTAAGAGGCATTAGAACTCTATTGCTACGATACGTAGACATCTGCAAACGATATTTCCTAGCATGGAAGTGTCTTATTTACATTCTTTTGAAGTGAATAAGATTTATACATGACACTTCGCAATGAATATTATATCTTATCATGAAACATAGAAGTGAGATGCGATATCGCGTTCTAGGAAGCATTAGATTTCTATTGCTACGATACGTAGACATCTGCAAATGTTGTTTCCTAGCAAGGAAGTGTCGCATTTACATTCTTTTGAGGTGAATGCGAGGTACACATAACACTCCACAATGAATATTATATCTTATCACGAAACATAAAAATGAAATGCGACATCTCGTTTTAGGAAGCATTAGAACGCTACTGCTACGATACGTGGACATCTGCAAACGCTATTTCCTAGCAGGAAAGTGTCGCATTTACATTTTTTTGAAGTGAATACGATGTATAAATGACACTTCGCAATGAATATTGTATCTCATCATGAAACATAGAAGTGAGATGCGATATCGCGTATTAAGAAGCATTAGATCTCTATTGCTACGATACGTAGACATCTGCAAACTCCATTTCCTAGCATGGACATGTCGCACTTACATTTCACTGAAGTGAATACGAGGTATACATAACATTACACAATGAATATTATATCTTATTACGAAACATAGAAATGAAATACGACATCTCGTTTTAAGAAGCATTGGAACTCTATTGCTGCGATACGTAGACATCTGCAAACGTTATTTCCTAGCATGGAAGGGTCGCATTCACATTCTTTTGAAGTGAGTACGAGGTATACATAACACTCCATAATGAATATTATATCTTATCATGAAACATAACAGTGAGATGCGATATCGCGTTTTAAGAAGCATTAGAACTCTATTGCTACGACACGTAGACATCTGCAAACGCTATTTCCTAGCATGGAAGTGTCTTATTTACATTCTTTTGATGTGAATACGAGGTATACATGACACTTCGCAATGAATATTATATATTATCATGAAACATAGAAGTGAGATGCGATATCGCTTTCTAAGAAGCATTAGAACTCTTTTGCTACGATACGTAGACATCTGCAAACGCTATTTCCTAGGATGGAAGGGTCGCATTTACATTCTTTTGGAGTGAGTACGAGGTATACATAACACTCCATAATGAATATTATATCTTCTCATGAAACATAATAGTTAGATGCGATATCGCGTTTTAGGAAGCATTAGAACACTTTTGCTGCGATACGTAGACATCTGCAAACGCTATTTCCTAGCATGGAAGTGTCGCATTTACATTCTTTTGAAGTGAATACGAGATATACATGACACTTCGCAATGAATATTATATCTTATCATGAAACATAGGAATGAGGTGCTATATCGCGATTTGAGAAGCATTAGAACTCTATTGCTAATATACGTAGACATCTGCAAACTCTATTTCCTAGCAAGGAAATTTCGCACTTACATTCCACTGAAGTGAATACGAGGTATACATAACATTACACAATGAATATTATATCTTATTACGAAACATAGAAGTGAAATACGACATCTCGTTTTAAGAATCATTAGTACTCTATTGCTGTGATACGTAGACATCTGCAAACAATATTTCCTAGCATGGAAGTGTCGCATTTACATTCTTGTGACGTGAAATCGAGGTATACATGACACTTCGCAGTGAATATTATATCTTATCATGGAACATAGAAGTGAGATGCGATATCGCGTTCTAAGAAGCATCAGAACCCTATTGCTACGATACGTAGACATCTGCAAACGCTATTTCCTAGCATGTAAGTGTCGCATGCACATTCTTCTGAAGTGAATACGAGATATACATGACACTTCGCAATGAATATTATATCTTATCATGAAACATAGGAATGAGGTGCTATATCGCGTTTTGAGAAGCATTAGAACTCTATTGCTACGATACGTAGACATCTGCAAACGCTATTTCCTAGCATGGAAGGGTCGCATTTACATTATTTTGAAGTGAATACGAGGTATACATAACACTCTACAATGAATATTATATCATATCACTAAACATAAAAGTGAGATGCGATATCGCTATTTGAGAAGCGTTAGAACTCTATTGCTACGATGCGTAGACATCTGGAAATGTTATTTCCTAGCAAGGAAGTGTCGCATTTACATTCTTTTGAAGTGTATACGAGGTATACATGACACTTCGCAATGAATATTATATCTTATCATGAAACATAGAAGTGAGATGCGATATCGCGTTTTTAGAAGCATTATAACTCTATTGCTGCGATACGTAGACATCTGCAAACGCTATTTCCTAGCATGGAAGTGTCGCATTTACATTCGTTTGAAGTGAATACGAGATATACATGACACTTCGCAATGAATATTATATCTTATCATGAAACATAGGAATGAGATGCTATATCGCGTTTTGAGGAGCATTTGAACTCTATTGCTACGATACGCAGACATCTGCAAACGCTATTTCCTAGCATGGAAGTGTCGCATTTACATTCCACTGAAGTGAATACGAGGTATACATAACATTACACAATGAATATTATATCTTATTACGAAACATAGAAATGAAATACGACATCTCGTTTTAAGAATCAATAGTACTCTATTGCTGTGATACGTAGACATCTGCAAACAATATTTCCTAGCATGGAAGTGTCGCATTTACATTCTTTTGAAGTGAATACGAGGTATACATGACACTTCGCAATGAATATTATATCTTATCATGAAACATAGGAATGAGATGCTATATCGCGTTTTGAGGAGCATTAGAACCCTATTGCTACGATACGTAGACATCTGCAAACTCCACTTCCTAGCATGGAAGTGTCGCATTTACATTCTTTTGAAGTGAATACGAGGTATACATGACACTTCGCAATGAATATTATATCTTATCATGAAACATAGAAGTGAGGTGCGATATGGCATTTTAAGAAGCATTAGAACTCTACTGCTGTGATACGTAGACATATGTAAACGCTATTTCCTAGCATGGAAGGGTCGCATTTATATTCTTTTGAAGTGAGTACGAGGTATACATAACACTCCATAATGAATATTATATCTTATCATGAAACATAGCAGTGAGATGCGATATCATGTTCTAAGAGGCATTAGATCTCTATTGCTACGATACGTAGACATCTGCAAACGATATTTCCTAGCATGGAAGTGTCTTATTTACATTCTTTTGAAGTGAATACGATTTATACATGACACTTCGCAATGAATATTATATCTTATCATGAAACATAGAAGTGAGATGCGATATCGCGTTCTAGGAAGCATTAGAATTCTATTGCTACGATACGTAGACATCTGCAAATGTTGTTTCCTAGCAAGGAAGTGTCGCATTTACATTCTTTTGAGGTGAATGCGAGGTACACATAACACTCCACAATGAATATTATATCTTATCACGAAACATAAAAATGAAATGCGACATCTCGTTTTAGGAAGCATTAGAACGCTACTGCTACGATACGTGGACATCTGCAAACGCTATTTCCTAGCAGGAAGGTGTCGCATTTACATTTTTTTGAAGTGAATACGATGTATAAATGACACTTCGCAATGAATATTGTATCTCATCATGAAACATAGAAGTGAGATGCGATATCGCGTATTAAGAAGCATTAGAACTCTATTGCTACGATACGTAGACATCTGCAAACCCTATTTCCTAGCATGGAAGTGTCGCATTTACATTCCATTGAAGTGAATACGAAGTATGCATGACACTTCGCAATGGATATTATATCTTATCGTGAAACATAGAAATGAGATGCGATTTCTCGTTTTAAGAAGTATTAGTTCTCCATTCTTACGATACGTGGTCATCTGGAAACGCTATTTCCTAGCAAGGAAGTGTCGCATTTACATACTTTTGAAGTGAATACGAGGTATACATGACACTTCGCAATGAATATTATATCTGATCATAAAACATAGAAATGAGATGCGACATCTCGTTTTAAGAAGCATTAGAACCCTATTGCTGTGATACGTAGACATCTGCAAACAATATTTCCTAGCATGGAAGTGTCGCATTTACATTCTTTTGAAGTGAATACGAGGTATACATGACACTTCGCAATGAATATTATATCTTATCATGAAACATAGGAATGAGATGCGATATCGCGGATTAAGAAGCGCTAGAACTCCATTGCTACGATGCGTAGACATCTGCAAATGTTGTTTCCTAGCAAGGAAGTGTCGCATTTACATTCTTTTGAAGTGAATGCGAGGTACACATAACACTCCACAATGAATATTATATCTTATCACGAAACATAAAAATGAAATGCGACATCTCGTTTTAGGAAGCATTAGAACGCTACTGCTACGATACGTGGACATCTGCAAACGCTATTTCCTAGCAGGAAAGTGTCGCATTTACATTTTTTTGAAGTAAATACGATGTATAAATGACACTTCGCAATGAATATTGTATCTCATCATGAAACATAGAAGTGAGATGCGATATCGCGTATTAAGAAGCATTAGAACTCTATTGCTACGATACGTAGACATCTGCAAACCCTATTTCCTAGCATGGAAGTGTCGCATTTACATTCCATTGAAGTGAATACGAAGTATGCATGACACTTCGCAATGGATATTATATCTTATCGTGAAACATAGAAATGAGATGCGATTTCTCGTTTTAAGAAGTATTAGTTCTCCATTCTTACGATACGTGGTCATCTGGAAACGCTATTTCCTAGCAAGGAAGTGTCGCATTTACATACTTTTGAAGTGAATACGAGGTATACATGACACTTCGCAATGAATATTATATCTGATCATGAAACATAGAAATGAGATGCGACATCTCGTTTTAAGAAGCATTAGAACTCTATTGCTACGATACGTAGACATCTGCAAACGCTATTTCCTAGCATGGAAGTGTCGCATTTACATTCATTTGAAGTGAATACGAGGTATACATGACACTTCGCAATGAATATTATATCTTATCATGAAACATAGGAATGAGATGCTATATCGCGTTTTGAGGAGCATTAGAACCCTATTGCTACGATACGTAGACATCTGCAAACTCCACTTCCTAGCATGGAAGTGTCGCATTTACATTCTTTTGAAGTGAATACGAGGTATACATGACACTTCGCAATGAATATTATATCTTATCATGAAACATAGAAGTGAGGTGCGATATGGCATTTTAAGAAGCATTAGAACTCTACTGCTGTGATACGTAGACATCTGTAAACGCTATTTCCTAGCATGGAAGGGTCGCATTTATATTCTTTTGAAGTGAGTACGAGGTATACATAACACTCCATAATGAATATTATATCTTATCATGAAACATAGCAGTGAGATGCGATATCGCGTTCTAAGAGGCATTAGAACTCTATTGCTACGATACGTAGACATCTGCAAACGATATTTCCTAGCATGGAAGTGTCTTATTTACATTCTTTTGAAGTGAATACGATTTATACATGACACTTCGCAATGAATATTATATCTTATCATGAAACATAGAAGTGAGATGCGATATCGCGTTCTAGGAAGCATTAGAATTCTATTGCTACGATACGTAGACATCTGCAAACGCTATTTCCTAGCATGGAAGGGTCGCATTTACATTCTTTTGAAGTGAGTACGAGGTATACATAACACTCCATAATGAATATTATATCTTATCATGAAACATAGAAGTGAGATGCGATATCGCGTTTTTAGAAGCATTATAACTCTATTGCTGCGATACGTAGACATCTGCAAACGCCATTTCCTAGCATGCAAGTGTCGCATTTACATTCTTTTGAAGTGAATGCAGGGTATACATGACACTTCGCAATGAATATCATATCTTATCATGAAACATAGAGGTGAGATGCGATATCGCGTTTTAAGAATCATTAGAACTCTATTGTTTCGACACGAAGTCATCTGGAAACGCTATTTCCTAGCAAGGAAGTGTCGCATTTACATCCTTTTGAAGTGAATACGAGGTATACATGACACTTCGCAATGAATATTATATCTGATCATGAAACATAGAAATGAGATGCGATATCGCGTTTTAAGAAGCATTAGAGCTCTATTGCTACGATACGTAGGCATCTGCAAACCCTATTTCCTATAATGGAAATGTCGCATTTACATTCCATTGAAGTGAATACGAGGTATGCATGACACTTCGCAATGGATATTATATCTTATCGTGAAGCATAGAAATGAGATGCGATTTCTGGTTTTAAGAAGTATTAGTTCTCCATTCTTACGATACGTGGTCATCTGGAAACGCTATTTCCTAGCAAGGAAGTGTCGCATTTACATTCCTTTGAAGTGAATACGAGGTATACATGACACCTCGCAATGAATATTATATCTTATCTCGAAACATAGAAGTGAGATGCGATATCGCGGATTAAGAAGCGCTAGAACTCCATTGCTACGATGCGTAGACATCTGCAAATGTTGTTTCCTAGCAAGGAAGTGTCGCATTTACATTCTTTTGAAGTGAATGCGAGGTACACATAACACTCCACAATGAATATTATATCTTATCACGAAACATAAAAATGAAATGCGACATCTCGTTTTAGGAAGCATTAGAACGCTATTGCTACGATACGTGGACATCTGCAAACGCTATTTCCTAGCAGGAAAGTGTCGCATTTACATTTTTTTGAAGTGAATACGATGTATAAATGACACTTCGCAATGAATATTGTATCTCATCATGAAACATAGAAGTGAGATGCGATATCGCGTATTAAGAAGCATTAGAACTCTATTGCTACGATACGTAGACATCTGCAAACCCTATTTCCTAGCATGGAAGTGTCGCATTTACATTCCATTGAAGTGAATACGAAGTATGCATGACACTTCGCAATGGATATTATATCTTATCGTGAAACATAGAAATGAGATGCGATTTCTCGTTTTAAGAAGGATTAGTTCTCCATTCTTACGATACGTGGTCATCTGGAAACGCTATTTCCTAGCAAGGAAGTGTCGCATTTACATACTTTTGAAGTGAATACGAGGTATACATGACACTTCGCAATGAATATTTTATCTGATCATGAAACATAGAAATGAGATGCGACATCTCGTTTTAAGAAGCATTAGAACTCTATTGCTACGATACGTAGACATCTGCAAACGCTATTTCCTAGCATGGAAGTGTCGCATTTACATTCATTTGAAGTGAATACGAGGTATACATGACACTTCGCAATGAATATTATATCTTATCATGAAACATAGAAGTGAGATGCGATATCGCGTTTTAAGAAGCATTAGAACCCTATTGCTACGATACGTAGACATCTGCAAACGCTATTTCCTAGCATGGAAGTGTCGCATTTACATTCCACTGAAGTGAATACGAGGTATACATAACATTACACAATGAATATTATATCTTATTACGAAACATAGAAATGAAATACGACATCTCGTTTTAAGAATCAATAGTACTCAATTGCTGTGATACGTAGACATCTGCAAACAATATTTCCTAGCATGGAAGTGTCGCATTTACATTCTTGTGAAGTGAAATCGAGGTATACATGACACTTCGCAATGAATATTATATCTTATCATGGAACATAGAAGTGAGATACGATATCGCGTTTTAAGAAGCATTAGAACCCTATTGCTACGATACGTAGATATCTGCAAACGCTATTTCCTAGCATGGAAGTGTCGCATTTACATTCTTTTGAAGTGAATACGAGGTATACATGTCACTTCGCAATGAATATTATATCTTATCATGAAACATAGCAGTGAGATGCGATATCGCGTTCTAAGAGGCATTAGAACTCTATTGCTACGATACGTAGACATCTGCAAACGCTATTTCCTAGCATGGAAGTGTCTTATTTACATTCTTTTGAAGTGAATACGATTTATACATGACACTTCGCAATGAATAATATATCTTATCATGAAACATAGCAGTGAGATGCGATATCGCGTTTTAAGAAGCATTAGAACTCTATTGCTACGATACGTAGACATCTGCAAACGCTATTTCCTAGCATGGAAGTGTCGCATTTACATTCTTGTGAAGTGAAATCGAGGTATACATGACACTTCGCAATGAATATTATATCTTATCATGGAACATAGAAGTGAGATGCGATATCGCGTTTTAAGAAGCATTAGAACCCTATTGCTACGATACGTAGACATCTGCAAACGCTATTTCCTAGCATAGAAGTTTCGCATTTACATTCTTTTGAAGTGAATACGAGGTATACATAACACTCTACAATGAATATTATATCATATCACTAAACATAGAAGTGAGATGCGATATCGCTATTTGAGAAGCGCTAGAACTCTATTGCTACGATGCGTAGACATCTGGAAATGTTATTTCCTAGCAAGGAAGTGTCGCATTTACATTCCTTTGAAGAGAATACGAGGTATACATGACACTTCGCAATGAATACTATATCTTATCATGAAACATAGAAGTGAGATGCGATATCGCGTTTTTAGAAGCATTATAACTCTATTGCTGCGATACGTAGACATCTGCAAACGCCATTTCCTAGCATGCAAGTGTCGCATTTACATTCTTTTGAAGTGAATGCAGGGTATACATGACACTTCGCAATGAATATCATATCTTATCATGAAACATAGAGGTGAGATGCGATATCGCGTTTTACGAATCATTAGAACTATATTGTTTCGACACGAAGTCATCTGGAAACGCAATTTCCTAGCAAGGAAGTGTCGCATTTACATCCTTTTGAAGTGAATACGAGGTATACATGACACTTCGCAATGAATATTATATCTGATCATGAAACATAGAAATGAGATGCGACATCTCGTTTTAATAAGTATTAGAACTCTATTCTTTCGATACGTGGTCATCTGGAAACGCCATTTCCTAGCAAGGAAGTGTCGCATTTACATTCTTTTGAAGTGAATACGAGGTATACATGACATTTCGCAATGAATATTATATCTTATCATGAAACATAGAAGTGCTATGCGATATCGCGTTTTAAGAAGCATTAGAACTCTATTGCTACGATACGTAGACATCTGCAAACCCTATTTCCTATAATGGAAATGTCGAATTTACATTCCATTGAAGTGAATACGAGGTATGCATGACACTTCGCAATGGATATTATATCTTATCGTGAAGCATAGAAATGAGATGCGATTTCTGGTTTTAAGAAGTATTAGTTCTCCATTCTTACGATACGTGGTCATCTGGAAACGCTATTTCCTAGCAAGGAAGTGTCGAATTTACATTCTTTTGATGTGAATACGAGGTATACATGACACCTCGCAATGAATATTATATCTTATCTAGAAACATAGAAGTGAGATGCGATATTGCGGTTTAAGAAGCGCTAGAACTCCATTGCTACGATGCGTAAACATCTGCAAATGTTGTTTCCTAGCAAGGAAGTGTCGCATTTACATTCTTTTGAAGTGAATGCGAGGTACACATAACACTCCACAATGAATATTATATCTGATCACGAAACATAGAAATGAAATGCGACATCTCGTTTTAGGAAGCATTAGAACTCTATTGCTACGATACGCAGACATCTGCAAACGCTATTTCCTAGGATGGAAGTGTGGCATTTACATTCTTTTGAAGTGAATAGGAGGTATACATAACATTACACAATGAATATTATATCTTATTACGAAACATAGAAATGAAATGCGACATCTCGTTTTAGGAAGCATTAGAACTCTATTGCTACGATACGTAGACATCTGCAAACGCTATTTCCTAGGATGGAAGTGTCGCATTTACATTCTTTTGAAGTGAATAGGAGGTATACATAACATTACACAATGAATATTATATCTTATTACGATACATAGAAATGAAATGCGACATCTCGTTTTAGGAAGCATTAGAACTCTATTGCTACGATACGTAGACATCTGCAAACGCTATTTCCTAGCAGGAAAGTGTCGCATTTACATTTTTTTGAAGTGAATACGATGTATAAATGACACTTCGCAATCAATATTATATCTCATCATGAAACATAGAAGTGAGATGCGATATCGCGTTTTAAGAAGCATTAGAACTCTATTGCTACGATACGTAGACATCTGCAAACCCTATTTCCCAGCATGGAAGTGTCGCATTTACATTCCATTGAAGTGAATACGAGGTATGCATGACACTTCGCAATGGATATTATATCTTATCGTGAAACATAGAAATGAGATGCGATTTCTCGTTTTAAGAAGTATTAGTTCTCCATTCTTACGATACGTGGTCATCTGGAAACGCTATTTCCTAGCAAGGAAGTGTCGCATTTACATTCCTTTGAAGTGAATACGAGGTATACATGACACCTCGCAATGAATATTATATCTTATCTCGAAACACAGAAGTGAGATGCGATATTGCGGTTTAAGAAGCGCTAGCACTCCATTGCTACGATGCGTAAACATCTGCAAACGTTGTTTCCTAGCAAGGAAGTGTCGCATTTACATTCTTTTGAAGTGAATGCGAGGTACACATAACACTCCACAATGAATATTATATCTGATCACGAAACATAGAAATGAAATGCGACATCACGTTTTGGGAAGCATTAGAACTCTATTGCTACGATACGTAGACATCTGCAAATGCTATTTCCTAGGATGGAAGTGTCGCATTTACATTCTTTTGAAGTGAATAGGAGGTATACATAACATTACACAATGAATATTATATCTTATTACGAAACATAGAAATGAAATGCGACATCTCGTTTTAGGAAGCATTAGAACTCTATTGCTACGATAGGTAGACATCTGCAAACGCTATTTCCTAGGATGGAAGTGTCGCATTTACATTCTTTTGAAGTGAATAGGAGGTATACATAACATTACACAATGAATATTATATCTTATTACGATACATAGAAATGAAATGCGACATCTCGTTTTAGGAAGCATTAGAACTCTATTGCTACGATACGTAGACATCTGCAAACGCTATTTCCTAGCAGGAAAGTGTCGCATTTACATTTTTTTGAAGTGAATACGATGTATAAGTGACACTTCGCAATGAATATTATATCTCATCAAGAAACATAGAAGTGAGATGCGATATCGCGTTTTAAGAAGCATTAGAACTCTATTGCTACGATACGTAGACATCTGCAAACCCTATTTCCTATAATGGAAATGTCGCATTTACATTCCATTGAAGTGAATACGAGGTATGCATGACACTTCGCAATGGATATTATATCTTATCGTGAAACATAGAAATGAGATGCGATTTCTCGTTTTAAGAAGTATTAGTTCTCCATTCTTACGATACGTGGTCATCTGGAAACGCTATTTCCTAGCAAGGAAGTGTCGAATTTACATTCTTTTGATGTGAATACGAGGTATACATGACACTTCGCAATGAATATTGTATCTCATCATGAAACATAAAAGTGAGATGCGATATCGCGTATTAAGAAGCATTAGAACTCTATTGCTACGATACGTAGACATCTGCAAACCCTATTTCCTAGCATGGAAGTGTCGCATTTACATTCCATTGAAGTGAATACGAGGTATGCATGACACTTCGCAATGGATATTACATCTTATCATGAAACATAGAAGTGAGATGCGATATCGCGTTTTAAGAAGCATTAGAACCCTATTGCTACGATACGTAGATATCTGCAAACGCTATTTCCTAGCATGGAAGTGTCGCATTTACATTCACTTGAAGGTAATACGAGGTATACATGACACTTCGCAATGAATATTATATCTTATCATGAAACATAGAAGTGAGATGCTATATCGCGTTTTAAGAAGCATTAGAACTCTATTGCTGCAATACGTAGACATCTGCAAACGCTATTTCCTAGCATGGAAGTGTCGCATTTACATTCTTTTGAAGTGAATACGAGGTATACATGTCACTTCGCAATGAATATTATATCTTATCATGAAACACAGAAGTGAGATGCGATATCGCGTTCTAAGAAGCATTAGAATTCTATTGCTACGATACGTAGACATCTGCAAACGCTACTTCCTAGCATGGAAGGGTCGCATTTATATTCTTTTGAAGTGAGTACGAGGTATACATAACACTCCATAATGAATATTATATCTTCTAATGAAACATAGCAGTGAGATGCGATATCGCGTCTTAAGAAGCATTAGAAATCTATTGCTACGATACGTAGACATCTGCAAACGCTATTTCCTAGCATGGAAGTGTCGCATTTACATTCTTTTGAAGTGAATACGAGACATACATGACATTTCGCAATGAATATTATATCTTATCATGAAACGTAGAAGTGAGATGCGATATCGCGTTTTAAGAAGCATTAGATCTCTATTGCTACGATACGTAGACATCTGCAAACTCCATTTCCTAGCATGGACATGTCGCACTTACATTTCACTGAAGTGAATACGAGGTATACATAACATTACACAATGAATATTATATCCTATTACGAAACATAGAAATGAAATACGACATCTCGTTTTAAGAAGCATTGGAACTCTATTGCTGCGATACGTAGACATCTGCAAACGTTATTTCCTAGCATGGAAGGGTCGCATTCACATTCTTTTGAAGTGAGTACGAGGTACGCATGACACTTCGCAATGGATATTACATCTTATCATGAAACATAGAAGTGAGATGCGATATCGCGTTTTTAGAAGCATTAGAACCCTATTGCTACGATACGTAGATATCTGCAAACGCTATTTCCTAGCATGGAAGTGTCGCATTTACATTCACTTGAAGGTAATACGAGGTATACATGACACTTCGCAATGAATATTATATCCTATCATGAAACATAGAAGTGAGATGCTATATCGCGTTTTAAGAAGCATTAGAACTCTATTGCTGCAATACGTAGACATCTGCAAACGCTATTTCCTAGCATGGAAGTGTCGCATTTACATTCTTTTGAAGTGAATACGAGGTATACATGTCACTTCGCAATGAATATTATATCTTATCATGAAACACAGAAGTGAGATGCGATATCGCGTTCTAAGAAGCATTAGAATTCTATTGCTACGATACGTAGACATCTGCAAACGCTATTTCCTAGCATGGAAGGGTCGCATTTATATTCTTTTGAAGTGAGTACGAAGTATACATAACACTCCATAATGAATATTATATCTTCTAATGAAACATAGCAGTGAGATGCGATATCGCGTCTTAAGAAGCATTAGAAATCTATTGCTACGATACGTAGACATCTGCAAACGCTATTTCCTAGCATGGAAGTGTCGCATTTACATTCTTTCGAAGTGAATACGAGACATACATGACACTTCGCAATGAATATTATATCTTATCATGAAACATAGAAGTGAGATGCGATATCGCGTTTTAAGAAGCATTAGATCTCTATTGCTACGATACGTAGACATCTGCAAACTCCATTTCCTAGCATGGACATGTCGCACTTACATTTCACTGAAGTGAATACGAGGTATACATAACATTACACAATGAATATTATATCTTATTACGAAACATAGAAATGAAATACGACATCTCGTTTTAAGAAGCATTGGAACTCTATTGCTGCGATACGTAGACATCTGCAAACGTTATTTCCTAGCATGGAAGGGTCGCATTCACATTCTTTTGAAGTGAGTACGAGGTATACATAACACTCCATAATGAATATTATATCTTATCATGAAACATAGCAGTGAGATGCGATATCGCGTTTTAAGAAGCATTAGAACTCTATTGCTACGACACGTAGACATCTGCAAACGCTATTTCCTAGCATGGAAGTGTCTTATTTACATTCTTTTGATGTGAATACGAGGTATACATGACACTTCGCAATGAATATTATATATTATCATGAAACATAGAAGTGAGATGCGATATCGCTTTCTAAGAAGCATTAGAACTCTTTTGCTACGATACGTAGACATCTGCAAACGCTATTTCCTAGGATGGAAGGGTCGCATTTACATTCTTTTGGAGTGAGTACGAGGTATACATAACACTCCATAATGAATATTATATCTTCTCATGAAACATAATAGTTAGATGCGATATCGCGTTTTAGGAAGCATTAGAACACTTTTGCTGCGATACGTAGACATCTGCAAACGCTATTTCCTAGCATGGAAGTGTCGCATTTACATTCTTTTGAAGTGAATACGAGATATACATGACACTTCGCAATGAATATTATATCTTATCATGAAACATAGGAATGAGGTGCTATATCGCGATTTGAGAAGCATTAGAACTCTATTGCTAATATACGTAGACATCTGCAAACTCTATTTCCTAGCAAGGAAATTTCGCACTTACATTCCACTGAAGTGAATACGAGGTATACATAACATTACACAATGAATATTATATCTTATTACGAAACATAGAAGTGAAATACGACATCTCGTTTTAAGAATCATTAGTACTCTATTGCTGTGATACGTAGACATCTGCAAACAATATTTCCTAGCATGGAAGTGTCGCATTTACATTCTTGTGACGTGAAATCGAGGTATACATGACACTTCGCAGTGAATATTATATCTTATCATGGAACATAGAAGTGAGATGCGATATCGCGTTCTAAGAAGCATCAGAACCCTATTGCTACGATACGTAGACATCTGCAAACGCTATTTCCTAGCATGTAAGTGTCGCATGTACATTCTTCTGAAGTGAATACGAGATATACATGACACTTCGCAATGAATATTATATCTTATCATGAAACATAGGAATGAGGTGCTATATCGCGTTGTGAGAAGCATTAGAACTCTATTGCTACGATACGTAGACATCTGCAAACGCTATTTCCTAGCATGGAAGGGTCGCATTTACATTATTTTGAAGTGAATACGAGGTATACATAACACTCTACAATGAATATTATATCATATCACTAAACATAAAAGTGAGATGCGATATCGCTATTTGAGAAGCGCTAGAACTCTATTGCTACGATGCGTAGACATCTGGAAATGTTATTTCCTAGCAAGGAAGTGTCGCATTTACATTCTTTTGAAGTGTATACGAGGTATACATGACACTTCGCAATGAATATTATATCTTATCATGAAACATAGAAGTGAGATGCTATATCGCGTTTTGAGAAGCATTAGAACTCTATTGCTACGATACGTAGACATCTGCAAACGCTATTTCCTAGCATGGAAGTGTCGCATTTACATTCTTTTGAAGTGAATACGAGGTATACATGACACTTCGCAATGAATATTATATCATATCATGAAACGTAGGAATGAGGTGCTATATCGCGTTTTGAGAAGCATTAGAACTCTATTGCTAATATACGTAGACATCTGCAAACTCTATTTCTTAGCAAAGAAATTTCGCACTTACATTCCCCTGAAGTGAATACGAGGTATACATATCATTACACAATGAATATTATACCTTATTACGAAACATAGAAGTGAAATACGACATCTCGTTTTAAGAATCATTAGTACTCTATTGCTGTGATACGTAGACATCTGCAAACAATATTTCCTAGCATGGAAGTGTCGCATTTACATTCTTGTGAAGTGAAATCGAGGTAGACATGACACTTCGCAATGAATATTATATCTTATCATGAAACATAGGAATGAGATGCTATATCGCGTTTTGAGGAGCATTAGAACCCTATTGCTACGATACGTAGACATCTGCAAACTCCACTTCCTAGCATGGAAGTGTCGCATTTACATTCTTTTGAAGTGAATACGAGGTATACATGACACTTCGCAATGAATATTATATCTTATCATGAAACACAGAAGTGAGGTGCGATATGGCATTTTAAGAAGCATTAGAACTCTACTGCTGTGATACGTAGACATCTGTAAACGCTATTTCCTAGCATGGAAGGGTCGCATTTATATTCTTTTGAAGTGAGTACGAGGTATACATAACACTCCATAATGAATATTATATCTTATCATGAAACATAGCAGTGAGATGCGATATCGCGTTCTAAGAGGCATTAGAACTCTATTGCTACGATACGTAGACATCTGCAAACGATATTTCCTAGCATGGAAGTGTCTTATTTACATTCTTTTGAAGTGAATACGATTTATACATGACACTTCGCAATGAATATTATATCTTATCATGAAACATAGAAGTGAGATGCGATATCGCGTTTTAAGAAGCATTAGAGCTCTATTGCTACGATACGTAGGCATCTGCAAACCCTATTTCCTATAATGGAAATGTCGCATTTACATTCCATTGAAGTGAATACGAGGTATGCATGACACTTCGCAATGGATATTATATCTTATCGTGAAGCATAGAAATGAGATGCGATTTCTGGTTTTAAGAAGTATTAGTTCTCCATTCTTACGATACGTGGTCATCTGGAAACGCTATTTCCTAGCAAGGAAGTGTCGCATTTACATTCCTTTGAAGTGAATACGAGGTATACATGACACCTCGCAATGAATATTATATCTTATCTCGAAACATAGAAGTGAGATGCGATATCGCGGATTAAGAAGCGCTAGAACTCCATTGCTACGATGCGTAGACATCTGCAAATGTTGTTTCCTAGCAAGGAAGTGTCGCATTTACATTCTTTTGAAGTGAATGCGAGGTACACATAACACTCCACAATGAATATTATATCTTATCACGAAACATAAAAATGAAATGCGACATCTCGTTTTAGGAAGCATTAGAACGCTACTGCTACGATACGTGGACATCTGCAAACGCTATTTCCTAGCAGGAAAGTGTCGCATTTACATTTTTTTGAAGTGAATACGATGTATAAATGACACTTCGCAATGAATATTGTATCTCATCATGAAACATAGAAGTGAGATGCGATATCGCGTATTAAGAAGCATTAGAACTCTATTGCTACGATACGTAGACATCTGCAAACCCTATTTCCTAGCATGGAAGTGTCGCATTTACATTCCATTGAAGTGAATACGAAGTATGCATGACACTTCGCAATGGATATTATATCTTATCGTGAAACATAGAAATGAGATGCGATTTCTCGTTTTAAGAAGTATTAGTTCTCCATTCTTACGATACGTGGTCATCTGGAAACGCTATTTCCTAGCAAGGAAGTGTCGCATTTACATACTTTTGAAGTGAATACGAGGTATACATGACACTTCGCAATGAATATTATATCTGATCATGAAACATAGAAATGAGATGCGACATCTCGTTTTAAGAAGCATTAGAACTCTATTGCTACGATACGTAGACATCTGCAAACGCTATTTCCTAGCATGGAAGTGTCGCATTTACATTCATTTGAAGTGAATACGAGGTATACATGACACTTCGCAATGAATATCATATCTTATCATGAAACATAGAGGTGAGATGCGATATCGCGTTTTAAGAATCATTAGAACCCTATTGCTGTGATACGTAGACATCTGCAAACAATATTTCCTAGCATGGAAGTGTCGCATTTACATTCTTTTGAAGTGAATACGAGGTATACATGACACTTCGCAATGAATATTATATCTTATCATGAAACATAGGAATGAGATGCTATATCGCGTTTTGAGGAGCATTAGAACCCTATTGCTACGATACGTAGACATCTGCAAACTCCACTTCCTAGCATGGAAGTGTCGCATTTACATTCTTTTGAAGTGAATACGAGGTATACATGACACTTCGCAATGAATATTATATCTTATCATGAAACATAGAAGTGAGGTGCGATATGGCATTTTAAGAAGCATTAGAACTCTACTGCTGTGATACGTAGACATCTGTAAACGCTATTTCCTAGCATGGAAGGGTCGCATTTATATTCTTTTGAAGTGAGTACGAGGTATACATAACACTCCATAATGAATATTATATCTTATCATGAAACATAGCAGTGAGATGCGATATCGCGTTCTAAGAGGCATTAGAACTCTATTGCTACGATACGTAGACATCTGCAAAAGATATTTCCTAGCATGGAAGTGTCTTATTTACATTCTTTTGAAGTGAATACGATTTATACATGACACTTCGCAATGAATATTATATCTTATCATGAAACATAGAATTGAGATGCGATATCGCGGATTAAGAAGCGCTAGAACTCCATTGCTACGATGCGTAGACATCTGCAAATGTTGTTTCCTAGCAAGGAAGTGTCGCATTTACATTCTTTTGAAGTGAATGCGAGGTACACATAACACTCCACAATGAATATTATATCTTATCACGAAACATAAAAATGAAATGCGACATCTCGTTTTAGGAAGCATTAGAACGCTATTGCTACGATACGTGGACATCTGCAAACGCTATTTCCTAGCAGAAAAGTGTCGCATTTACATTTTTTTGAAGTGAATACGATGTATAAATGACACTTCGCAATGAATATTGTATCTCATCATGAAACATAGAAGTGAGATGCGATATCGCGTATTAAGAAGCATTAGAACTCTATTGCTACGATACGTAGACATCTGCAAACCCTATTTCCTAGCATGGAAGTGTCGCATTTACATTCCATTGAAGTGAATACGAAGTATGCATGACACTTCGCAATGGATATTATATCTTATCGTGAAACATAGAAATGAGATGCGATTTCTCGTTTTAAGAAGGATTAGTTCTCCATTCTTACGATACGTGGTCATCTGGAAACGCTATTTCCTAGCAAGGAAGTGTCGCATTTACATACTTTTGAAGTGAATACGAGGTATACATGACACTTCGCAAAGAATATTTTATCTGATCATGAAACATAGAAATGAGATGCGACATCTCGTTTTAAGAAGCATTAGAACTCTATTGCTACGATACGTAGACATCTGCAAACGCTATTTCCTAGCATGGAAGTGTCGCATTTACATTCATTTGAAGTGAGTACGAGGTATACATGACACTTCGCAATGAATATTATATCTTATCATGAAACATAGAGGTGAGATGCGATATCGCGTTTTAAGAATCATTAGAACCCTATTGCTGTGATACGTAGACATCTGCAAACAATATTTCCTAGCATGGAAGTGTCGCATTTACATTCTTTTGAAGTGAATACGAGGTATACATGACACTTCGCAATGAATATTATATCTTATCATGAAACATAGGAATGAGATGCTATATCGCGTTTTGAGGAGCATTAGAACCCTATTGCTACGATACGTAGACATCTGCAAACTCCACTTCCTAGCATGGAAGTGTCGCATTTACATTCTTTTGAAGTGAATACGAGGTATACATGACACTTCGCAATGAATATTATATCTTATCATGAAACATAGAAGTGAGGTGCGATATGGCATTTTAAGAAGCATTAGAACTCTACTGCTGTGATACGTAGACATCTGTAAACGCTATTTCCTAGCATGGAAGGGTCGCATTTATATTCTTTTGAAGTGAGTACGAGGTATACATAACACTCCATAATGAATATTATATCTTATCATGAAACATAGCAGTGAGATGCGATATCGCGTTCTAAGAGGCATTAGAACTCTATTGCTACGATACGTAGACATCTGCAAAAGATATTTCCTAGCATGGAAGTGTCTTATTTACATTCTTTTGAAGTGAATACGATTTATACATGACACTTCGCAATGAATATTATATCTTATCATGAAACATAGAAGTGAGATGCGATATCGCGGATTAAGAAGCGCTAGAACTCCATTGCTACGATGCGTAGACATCTGCAAATGTTGTTTCCTAGCAAGGAAGTGTCGCATTTACATTCTTTTGAAGTGAATGCGAGGTACACATAACACTCCACAATGAATATTATATCTTATCACGAAACATAAAAATGAAATGCGACATCTCGTTTTAGGAAGCATTAGAACGCTATTGCTACGATACGTGGACATCTGCAAACGCTATTTCCTAGCAGGAAAGTGTCGCATTTACATTTTTTTGAAGTGAATACGATGTATAAATGACACTTCGCAATGAATATTGTATCTCATCATGAAACATAGAAGTGAGATGCGATATCGCGTATTAAGAAGCATTAGAACTCTATTGCTACGATACGTAGACATCTGCAAACCCTATTTCCTAGCATGGAAGTGTCGCATTTACATTCCATTGAAGTGAATACGAAGTATGCATGACACTTCGCAATGGATATTATATCTTATCGTGAAACATAGAAATGAGATGCGATTTCTCGTTTTAAGAAGGATTAGTTCTCCATTCTTACGATACGTGGTCATCTGGAAACGCTATTTCCTAGCAAGGAAGTGTCGCATTTACATACTTTTGAAGTGAATACGAGGTATACATGACACTTCGCAAAGAATATTTTATCTGATCATGAAACATAGAAATGAGATGCGACATCTCGTTTTAAGAAGCATTAGAACTCTATTGCTACGATACGTAGACATCTGCAAACGCTATTTCCTAGCATGGAAGTGTCGCATTTACATTCATTTGAAGTGAGTACGAGGTATACATGACACTTCGCAATGAATATTATATCTTATCATGAAACATAGAAGTGAGATGCGATATCGCGTTTTAAGAAGCATTAGAACCCTATTGCTACGATACGTAGACATCTGCAAACGCTATTTCCTAGCATGGAAGTGTCGCATTTACATTCCACTGAAGTGAATACGAGGTATACATAACATTACACAATGAATATTATATCTTATTACGAAACATAGAAATGAAATACGACATCTCGTTTTAAGAATCAATAGTACTCAATTGCTGTGATACGTAGACATCTGCAAACAATATTTCCTAGCATGGAAGTGTCGCATTTACATTCTTGTGAAGTGAAATCGAGGTATACATGACACTTCGCAATGAATATTATATCTTATCATGGAACATAGAAGTGAGATACGATATCGCGTTTTAAGAAGCATTAGAACCCTATTGCTACGATACGTAGATATCTGCAAACGCTATTTCCTAGCATGGAAGTGTCGCATTTACATTCTTTTGAAGTGAATACGAGGTATACATGTCACTTCGCAATGAATATTATATCTTATCATGAAACATAGCAGTGAGATGCGATATCGCGTTCTAAGAGGCATTAGAACTCTATTGCTACGATACGTAGACATCTGCAAACGCTATTTCCTAGCATGGAAGTGTCTTATTTACATTCTTTTGAAGTGAATACGATTTATACATGACACTTCGCAATGAATAATATATCTTATCATGAAACATAGCAGTGAGATGCGATATCGCGTTTTAAGAAGCATTAGAACTCTATTGCTACGATACGTAGACATCTGCAAACGCTATTTCCTAGCATGGAAGTCTCGCATTTACATTCTTGTGAAGTGAAATCGAGGTATACATGACACTTCGCAATGAATATTATATCTTATCATGGAACATAGAAGTGAGATGCGATATCGCGTTTTAAGAAGCATTAGAACCCTATTGCTACGATACGTAGACATCTGCAAACGCTACTTCCTAGCATAGAAGTTTCGCATTTACATTCTTTTGAAGTGAATACGAGGTATACATAACACTCTACAATGAATATTATATCATATCACTAAACATGGAAGTGAGATGCGATATCGCTATTTGAGAAGCGCTAGAACTCTATTGCTACGATGCGTAGACATCTGGAAATGTTATTTCCTAGCAAGGAAGTGTCGCATTTACATTCTTTTGAAGTGAAAACGAGGTATACATGACACTTCGCAATGAATACTATATCTTGTCATGAAACATAGAAGTGAGATGCGATATCGCGTTTTTAGAAGCATTATAACTCTATTGCTGCGATACGTAGACATCTGCAAACGCCATTTCCTAGCATGCAAGTGTCGCATTTACATTCTTTTGAAGTGAATGCAGGGTATACATGACACTTCGCAATGAATATCATATCTTATCATGAAACATAGAGGTGAGATGCGATATCGCGTTTTACGAATCATTAGAACTCTATTGTTTCGACACGAAGTCATCTGGAAACGCAATTTCCTAGCAAGGAAGTGTCGCATTTACATCCTTTTGAAGTGAATACGAGGTATGCATGACACTTCGCAATGAATATTATATCTGATCATGAAACATAGAAATGAGATGCGACATCTCGTTTTAATAAGTATTAGAACTCTATTCTTTCGATACGTGGTCATCTGGAAACGCCATTTCCTAGCAAGGAAGTGTCGCATTTACATTCTTTTGAAGTGAATACGAGGTATACATGACATTTCGCAATGAATATTATATCTTATCATGAAACATAGAAGTGCTATGCGATATCGCGTTTTAAGAAGCATTAGAACTCTATTGCTACGATACGTAGACATCTGCAAACCCTATTTCCTATAATGGAAATGTCGAATTTACATTCCATTGAAGTGAATACGAGGTATGCATGACACTTCGCAATGGATATTATATCTTATCGTGAAGCATAGAAATGAGATGCGATTTCTGGTTTTAAGAAGTATTAGTTCTCCATTCTTACGATACGTGGTCATCTGGAAACGCTATTTCCTAGCAAGGAAGTGTCGCATTTACATTCCTTTGAAGTGAATACGAGGTATACATGACACCTCGCAATGAATATTATATCTTATCTCGAAACATAGAAGTGAGATGCGATATTGCGGTTTAAGAAGCGCTAGAACTCCATTGCTACGATGCGTAAACATCTGCAAATGTTGTTTCCTAGCAAGGAAGTGTCGCATTTACATTCTTTTGAAGTGAATGCGAGGTACACATAACACTCCACAATGAATATTATATCTGATCACGAAGCATAGAAATGAAATGCGACATCTCGTTTTAGGAAGCATTAGAACTCTATTGCTACGATACGCAGACATCTGCAAACGCTATTTCCTAGGATGGAAGTGTCGCATTTACATTCTTTTGAAGTGAATAGGAGGTATACATAACATTACACAATGAATATTATATCTTATTACGAAACATAGAAATGAAATGCGACATCTCGTTTTAGGAAGCATTAGAACTCTATTGCTACGATACGTAGACATCTGCAAACGCTATTTCCTAGGATGGAAGTGTCGCATTTACATTCTTTTGAAGTGAATAGGAGGTATACATAACATTACACAATGAATATTATATCTTATTACGATACATAGAAATGAAATGCGACATCTCGTTTTAGGAAGCATTAGAACTCTATTGCTACGATACGTAGACATCTGCAAACGCTATTTCCTAGCAGGAAAGTGTCGCATTTACATTTTTTTGAAGTGAATACGATGTATAAATGACACTTCACAATGAATATTATATCTCATCATGAAACATAGAAGTGAGATGCGATATCGCGTTTTAAGAAGCATTAGAACTCTATTGCTACGATACGTAGACATCTGCAAACCCTATTTCCCAGCATGGAAGTGTCGCATTTACATTCCATTGAAGTGAATACGAGGTATGCATGACACTTCGCAATGGATATTATATCTTATCGTGAAACATAGAAATGAGATGCGATTTCTCGTTTTAAGAAGTATTAGTTCTCCATTCTTACGATACGTGGTCATCTGGAAACGCTATTTCCTAGCAAGGAAGTGTCGCATTTACATTCCATTGAAGTGAATACGAGGTATACATGACACCTCGCAATGAATATTATATCTTATCTCGAAACACAGAAGTGAGATGCGATATTGCGGTTTAAGAAGCGCTAGCACTCCATTGCTACGATGCGTAAACATCTGCAAATGTTGTTTCCTAGCAAGGAAGTGTCGCATTTACATTCTTTTGAAGTGAATGCGATGTACACATAACACTCCACAATGAATATTATATCTTATCACGAAACATAAAAATGAAATGCGACATCTCGTTTTAGGAAGCATTAGAACGCTATTGCTACGATACGTGGACATCTGCAAACGCTATTTCCTAGCAGGAAAGTGTCGCATTTACATTTTTTTGAAGTGAATACGATGTATAAATGACACTTCGCAATGAATATTGTATCTCATCATGAAACATAAAAGTGAGATGCGATATCGCGTATTAAGAAGCATTAGAACTCTATTGCTACGATACGTAGACATCTGCAAACCCTATTTCCTAGCATGGAAGTGTCGCATTTACATTCCATTGAAGTGAATACGAGGTATGCATGACACTTCGCAATGGATATTACATCTTATCATGAAACATAGAAGTGAGATGCGATATCGCGTTTTAAGAAGCATTAGAACCCTATTGCTACGATACGTAGATATCTGCAAACGCTATTTCCTAGCATGGAAGTGTCGCATTTACATTCACTTGAAGGTAATACGAGGTATACATGACACTTCGCAATGAATATTATATCTTATCATGAAACATAGAAGTGAGATGCTATATCGCGTTTTAAGAAGCATTAGAACTCTATTGCTGCAATACGTAGACATCTGCAAACGCTATTTCCTAGCATGGAAGTGTCGCATTTACATTCTTTTGAAGTGAATACGAGGTATACATGTCACTTCGCAATGAATATTATATCTTATCATGAAACACAGAAGTGAGATGCGATATCGCGTTCTAAGAAGCATTAGAATTCTATTGCTACGATACGTAGACATCTGCAAACGCTATTTCCTAGCATGGAAGGGTCGCATTTACATTCTTTTGAAGTGAGTACGAGGTATACATAACACTCCATAATGAATATTATATCTTCTAATGAAACATAGCAGTGAGATGCGATATCGCGTCTTAAGAAGCATTAGAAATCTATTGCTACGATACGTAGACATCTGCAAACCCTATTTCCTAGCATGGAAGTGTCGCATTTACATTCCATTGAAGTGAATACGAAGTATGCATGACACTTCGCAATGGATATTATATCTTATCGTGAAACATAGAAATGAGATGCGATTTCTCGTTTTAAGAAGGATTAGTTCTCCATTCTTACGATACGTGGTCATCTGGAAACGCTATTTCCTAGCAAGGAAGTGTCGCATTTACATACTTTTGAAGTGAATACGAGGTATACATGACACTTCGCAATGAATATTTTATCTGATCATGAAACATAGAAATGAGATGCGACATCTCGTTTTAAGAAGCATTAGAACTCTATTGCTACGATACGTAGACATCTGCAAACGCTATTTCCTAGCATGGAAGTGTCGCATTTACATTCATTTGAAGTGAGTACGAGGTATACATGACACTTCGCAATGAATATTATATCTTATCATGAAACATAGAAGTGAGATGCGATATCGCGTTTTAAGAAGCATTAGAACCCTATTGCTACGATACGTAGACATCTGCAAACGCTATTTCCTAGCATGGAAGTGTCGCATTTACATTCCACTGAAGTGAATACGAGGTATACATAACATTACACAATGAATATTATATCTTATTACGAAACATAGAAATGAAATACGACATCTCGTTTTAAGAATCAATAGTACTCAATTGCTGTGATACGTAGACATCTGCAAACAATATTTCCTAGCATGGAAGTGTCGCATTTACATTCTTGTGAAGTGAAATCGAGGTATACATGACACTTCGCAATGAATATTATATCTTATCATGGAACATAGAAGTGAGATACGATATCGCGTTTTAAGAAGCATTAGAACCCTATTGCTACGATACGTAGATATCTGCAAACGCTATTTCCTAGCATGGAAGTGTCGCATTTACATTCTTTTGAAGTGAATACGAGGTATACATGTCACTTCGCAATGAATATTATATCTTATCATGAAACATAGCAGTGAGATGCGATATCGCGTTCTAAGAGGCATTAGAACTCTATTGCTACGATACGTAGACATCTGCAAACGCTATTTCCTAGCATGGAAGTGTCTTATTTACATTCTTTTGAAGTGAATACGATTTATACATGACACTTCGCAATGAATAATATATCTTATCATGAAACATAGCAGTGAGATGCAATATCGCGTTTTAAGAAGCATTAGAACACTATTGCTACGATACGTAGACATCTGCAAACGCTATTTCCTAGCATGGAAGTCTCGCATTTACATTCTTGTGAAGTGAAATCGAGGTATACATGACACTTCGCAATGAATATTATATCTTATCATGGAACATAGAAGTGAGATGCGATATCGCGTTTTAAGAAGCATTAGAACCCTATTGCTACGATACGTAGACATCTGCAAACGCTACTTCCTAGCATAGAAGTTTCGCATTTACATTCTTTTGAAGTGAATACGAGGTATACATAACACTCTACAATGAATATTATATCATATCACTAAACATAGAAGTGAGATGCGATATCGCTATTTGAGAAGCGCTAGAACTCTATTGCTACGATGCGTAGACATCTGGAAATGTTATTTCCTAGCAAGGAAGTGTCGCATTTACATTCTTTTGAAGTGAAAACGAGGTATACATGACACTTCGCAATGAATACTATATCTTGTCATGAAACATAGAAGTGAGATGCGATATCGCGTTTTTAGAAGCATTATAACTCTATTGCTGCGATACGTAGACATCTGCAAACGCCATTTCCTAGCATGCAAGTGTCGCATTTACATTCTTTTGAAGTGAATGCAGGGTATACATGACACTTCGCAATGAATATCATATCTTATCATGAAACATAGAGGTGAGATGCGATATCGCGTTTTACGAATCATTAGAACTCTATTGTTTCGACACGAAGTCATCTGGAAACGCAATTTCCTAGCAAGGAAGTGTCGCATTTACATCCTTTTGAAGTGAATACGAGGTATGCATGACACTTCGCAATGAATATTATATCTGATCATGAAACATAGAAATGAGATGCGACATCTCGTTTTAATAAGTATTAGAACTCTATTCTTTCGATACGTGGTCATCTGGAAACGCCATTTCCTAGCAAGGAAGTGTCGCATTTACATTCTTTTGAAGTGAATACGAGGTATACATGACATTTCGCAATGAATATTATATCTTATCATGAAACATAGAAGTGCTATGCGATATCGCGTTTTAAGAAGCATTAGAACTCTATTGCTACGATACGTAGACATCTGCAAACCCTATTTCCTATAATGGAAATGTCGAATTTACATTCCATTGAAGTGAATACGAGGTATGCATGACACTTCGCAATGGATATTATATCTTATCGTGAAGCATAGAAATGAGATGCGATTTCTGGTTTTAAGAAGTATTAGTTCTCCATTCTTACGATACGTGGTCATCTGGAAACGCTATTTCCTAGCAAGGAAGTGTCGCATTTACATTCCTTTGAAGTGAATACGAGGTATACATGACACCTCGCAATGAATATTATATCTTATCTCGAAACATAGAAGTGAGATGCGATATTGCGGTTTAAGAAGCGCTAGAACTCCATTGCTACGATGCGTAAACATCTGCAAATGTTGTTTCCTAGCAAGGAAGTGTCGCATTTACATTCTTTTGAAGTGAATGCGAGGTACACATAACACTCCACAATGAATATTATATCTGATCACGAAGCATAGAAATGAAATGCGACATCTCGTTTTAGGAAGCATTAGAACTCTATTGCTACGATACGCAGACATCTGCAAACGCTATTTCCTAGGATGGAAGTGTCGCATTTACATTCTTTTGAAGTGAATAGGAGGTATACATAACATTACACAATGAATATTATATCTTATTACGAAACATAGAAATGAAATGCGACATCTCGTTTTAGGAAGCATTAGAACTCTATTGCTACGATACGTAGACATCTGCAAACGCTATTTCCTAGGATGGAAGTGTCGCATTTACATTCTTTTGAAGTGAATAGGAGGTATACATAACATTACACAATGAATATTATATCTTATTAGGATACATAGAAATGAAATGCGACATCTCGTTTTAGGAAGCATTAGAACTCTATTGCTACGATACGTAGACATCTGCAAACGCTATTTCCTAGCAGGAAAGTGTCGCATTTACATTTTTTTGAAGTGAATACGATGTATAAATGACACTTCGCAATGAATATTATATCTCATCATGAAACATAGAAGTGAGATGCGAAATCGCGTTTTAAGAAGCATTAGAACTCTATTGCTACGATACGTAGACATCTGCAAACCCTATTTCCCAGCATGGAAGTGTCGCATTTACATTCCATTGAAGTGAATACGAGGTATGCATGACACTTCGCAATGGATATTATATCTTATCGTGAAACATAGAAATGAGATGCGATTTCTCGTTTTAAGAAGTATTAGTTCTCCATTCTTACGATACGTGGTCATCTGGAAACGCTATTTCCTAGCAAGGAAGTGTCGCATTTACATTCCATTGAAGTGAATACGAGGTATACATGACACCTCGCAATGAATATTATATCTTATCTCGAAACACAGAAGTGAGATGCGATATTGCGGTTTAAGAAGCGCTAGCACTCCATTGCTACGATGCGTAAACATCTGCAAATGTTGTTTCCTAGCAAGGAAGTGTCGCATTTACATTCTTTTGAAGTGAATGCGATGTACACATAACACTCCACAATGAATATTATATCTTATCACGAAACATAAAAATGAAATGCGACATCTCGTTTTAGGAAGCATTAGAACGCTATTGCTACGATACGTGGACATCTGCAAACGCTATTTCCTAGCAGGAAAGTGTCGCATTTACATTTTTTTGAAGTGAATACGATGTATAAATGACACTTCGCAATGAATATTGTATCTCATCATGAAACATAAAAGTGAGATGCGATATCGCGTATTAAGAAGCATTAGAACTCTATTGCTACGATACGTAGACATCTGCAAACCCTATTTCCTAGCATGGAAGTGTCGCATTTACATTCCATTGAAGTGAATACGAGGTATGCATGACACTTCGCAATGGATATTACATCTTATCATGAAACATAGAAGTGAGATGCGATATCGCGTTTTAAGAAGCATTAGAACCCTATTGCTACGATACGTAGATATCTGCAAACGCTATTTCCTAGCATGGAAGTGTCGCATTTACATTCACTTGAAGGTAATACGAGGTATACATGACACTTCGCAATGAATATTATATCTTATCATGAAACATAGAAGTGAGATGCTATATCGCGTTTTAAGAAGCATTAGAACTCTATTGCTGCAATACGTAGACATCTGCAAACGCTATTTCCTAGCATGGAAGTGTCGCATTTACATTCTTTTGAAGTGAATACGAGGTATACATGTCACTTCGCAATGAATATTATATCTTATCATGAAACACAGAAGTGAGATGCGATATCGCGTTCTAAGAAGCATTAGAATTCTATTGCTACGATACGTAGACATCTGCAAACGCTATTTCCTAGCATGGAAGGGTCGCATTTATATTCTTTTGAAGTGAGTACGAAGTATACATAACACTCCATAATGAATATTATATCTTCTAATGAAACATAGCAGTGAGATGCGATATCGCGTCTTAAGAAGCATTAGAAATCTATTGCTACGATACGTAGACATCTGCAAACGCTATTTCCTAGCATGGAAGTGTCGCATTTACATTCTTTTGAAGTGAATACGAGACATACATGACACTTCGCAATGAATATTATATATTATCATGAAACATAGAAGTGAGATGCGATATCGCTTTCTAAGAAGCATTAGAACTCTTTTGCTACGATACGTAGACATCTGCAAACGCTATTTCCTAGGATGGAAGGGTCGCATTTACATTCTTTTGGAGTGAGTACGAGGTATACATAACACTCCATAATGAATATTATATCTTCTCATGAAACATAATAGTTAGATGCGATATCGCGTTTTAGGAAGCATTAGAACACTTTTGCTACGATACGTAGACATCTGCAAAGCCTATTTCCTAGCATGGAAGGGTCGCATTTACATTCTTTTGAAGTGAGTACGAGGTATACATAACACTCCATAATGAATATTATATCTTGTCATGAAACATAGCAGTGAGATGCGATATCGCGTTTTAAGAAGCATTAGAACTCTATTGCTACGATACGTAGACATCTGCAAACGCTATTTCCTAGCATGGAAATGTCGCATTTACATTCGTTTGAAGTGAATACGAGATATACATGACACTTCGCAATGAATATTATATCTTATCATGAAACATAGGAATGAGGTGCTATATCGCGTTTTGAGAAGTATTAGAACTCTATTGCTACGATACGTAGACATCTGCAAACGCTATTTCCTAGCATGGTAGTGTCTTATTTACATTCTTTTGAAGTGAATACGAGGTATATATGTCACTTCGCAGTGAATATTATATCTCATCATGAAACACAGAAGTGAGATGCGATATCGTGTTCTAAGAAGCATTAGAATTCTATTGCTACGTTACGTAGACATCTGCAAACGCTATTTCCTAGCATGGAAGGGTCGCATTTATATTCTTTTGAAGTGAGTACGAGGTATACATAACACTCCATAACGAATATTATATCTTCTAATAAAACATAGCAGTGAGATGCGGTATCTCGTCTTAAGAAGCGTTAGAAATCTATTGCTACGATACGTAGACATCTGCAAACGCTATTTCCTAGCATGGAAGTGTCGCATTTACATTCATTTGAAGTGAATGCGAGGTATATATGACACTTCGCAATGAATATTATACCTTATCATGAAACATAGAAGAGAGATGCGATATCGCGTTTTAGGAAGCATTGGAACTCTATTGCTACGATACGTAGACATCTGCAAACCCTATTTCCTAGCATGGAAGTGTCGCATTTACATTCCATTGAAGTGAATACGAGGTATGCATGACACTTTGCAATGGATATTATATCTTATCGTGAAACATAGAAATGAGATGCGATTTCTCGTTTTAAGAAGTATTAGTTCTCCATTCTTACGATACGTGGTCATCTGGAAACGCTATTTCCTAGCAAGGTAGTGTCGCATTTACATTCTTTTGAAGTGAATACGAGGTATACATGACACCTCACAATGAATATTATATCTTATCTCGAAACATAGAAGTGAGATGCGATATCGCGATTTAAGAAGCGCTAGAACTCCATTGCTACGATGCGTAGACATCTGCAAATGTTGTTTCCTAGCAAGGAAGTGTCGCATTTACATTCTTTTGAAGTGAATGCGAGGTACACATAACACTCCACAATGAATATTATATCTTATCACGAAACATAAAAATGAAATGCGACATCTCGTTTTAGGAAGCATTAGAACGCTATTGCTACGATACGTGGACATCTGCAAACGCTATTTCCTAGCAGGAAAGTGTCGCATTTACATTTTTTTGAAGTGAATACGATGTATAAATAACACTTCGCAGTGAATATTATACCTTATCATGGAACATAGAAGTGAGATGCGATATCGCGTTCTAAGAAGCATTAGAACCCTATTGCTACGATACGTAGACATCTGCAAACGCTACTTCCTAGCATGTAAGTGTCGCATTTCAATTCTTTTGAAGTAAATACGAGGTATACATAACACTCCATAATGAATATTATATCTTCTCATGAAACATAGCAGTGAGATGCGATATCGCGTTTTAAGAAGCATTAGAACTCTACTGCTACGATACGTAGACATCTGCAAACGCTATTTCCTAGCATGTAAGTGTCGCATGTACATTCTTTTGAAGTGAATACGAGATATACATGACACTTCGCAATGAATATTATATCTTATCATGAAACATAGGAACGAGGTGCTATATCGCGTTTTCAGAAGCATTAGAACTCTATTGCTAATATACGTAGACATCTGCAAACTCTATTTCCCAGCAAGGAAATTTCGCACTTACATTCCACTGAAGTGAATACGAGGTATACAAAACATTACACAATGAATATTATATCTTATTACGAAACATAGAAATGAAATACGACATCTCGTTTTAAGAATCAATAGTACTCTAGTGCTGTGATACGTAGACATCTGCAAACAATATTTCCTAGCATGGAAGTGTCGCATTTACATTCTTCTGAAGTGAAATCGAGGTTTACATGACACTTCGCAATGAATATTATATCTTATCATGAAACATAGGAATGAGGTGCTATATCGCGTTTTGAGAAGCATTAGAACACTATTGCTACGATACGTAGACATCTGCAAACGCTATTTCCTAGCATGGAAGTGTCGCATTTACATTCTTTTGAAGTGAATACGAGGTATACATGACACTTCGCAATGAATATTATATCTTATCATGAAACATAAATGTGAGATGCGATATCGCGTTCTAAGAAGCATTAGAACTCTATTGCTACGATACGTAGACATCTGCAAAGGCTATTCCCTAGCATGGAAGGGTCGCATTTACATTCTTTTGAAGTGTGTACGCGGTATACATATCACTCCATAATGAATATTATATCTTATCATGGAACATAGAAGTGAGATGCGATATCGCGTTTTAAGAAGCATTAGAACTTTATTGCTACGATACGTAGACATCTGCAAACGCTACTTCCTAACATGGAAGTGTCGCATTTACATTCTTTTGAAGTGAGTTCGAGGTATACATAACACTCCATAATGAATATTATATCTTATCATGGAACATAGAAGTGAGATGCGATATCGCGTTTTAAGAAGCATTAGAACTTTATTGCTACGATACGTAGACATCTGCAAACGCTACTTCCTAACATGGAAGTGTCGCATTTACATTCTTTTGAAGTGAGTTCGAGGTATACATAACACTCCATAATGAATATTATATCTTATCATGAAACACAGCAGTGAGATGCGATATCGCGTTTTAAGAAGCATTAGAACTCTATTGCTACGATACGTAGACATCTGCAAACGCTATTTCCTAGCATGGTAGTGTCTTATTTACATTCTTTTGAAGTGAATACGAGGTATATATGTCACTTCGCAATGAATATTATATCTTATCATGAAACACAGAAGTGAGATGCGATATCGTGTTCTAAGAAGCATTAGAATTCTATTGCTACGATACGTAGACATCTGCAAACGCTATTTCCTAGCATGGAAGGGTCGCATTTATATTCTTTTGAAGTGAGTACGAGGTATACATAACACTCCATAATGAATATTATATCTTCTAATGAAACATAGCAGTGAGATGCGGTATCGCGTCTTAAGAAGCATTAGAAATCTATTGCTACGATACGTAGACATCTGCAAACGCTATTTCCTAGCATGGAAGTGTCGCATTTACATTCTTTTGAAGTGAATACGAGACATACATGTCACTTCACAATGAATATTATATCTTATCATGAAAAATAGGAACGAGGTGCTATATCGCGTTTTGAGAAGCATTAGAACTCTATTGCTAATATACGTAGACATCTGCAAACTCTATTTCCTAGCAAGGAAATTTCGCACTTACATTCCACTGAAGTGAATACGAGGTATACATAACATTACACAATGAATATTATATCTTATTACGAAACATAGAAATGTAATACGACATCTCGTTTTAAGAAGCATTAGTACTCTATTGCTGTGATACGAAGACATCTGCAAACAATATTTCCTAGCAGGGAAGTGTCGCATTTACATTCTTGTGATGTGAAATCGAGGTATACATAACACTTCGCAATGAATATTATACCTTATCATGAAACATAGAAGTGAGATGCGATGTCGCGTTCTAAGAAGCATTAGAACTCTATAGCTACGATACGTAGACATCTGCAAAGGCTATTTCCTAGCATGGACATGTCGCACTTACATTCCACTAAAGTGAATACGAGGTATACATAACATTACACAATGGATATTATATCTTATTACGAAACATAGAAATGAAATGCGACATCTCGTTTTAAGATGCATAAGAACTCTATTGCTACGATACGTAGACATCTGCAAACGCTATTTCCTTGTATGGAAGTGTCGCATTTACATTGTTTTGTAGTGAATGCGAGGTGTACATGACACTTCGCAATTAATATTATATCTTATCACGAAACATAGAAATGAGTTGCGATATCGCGTTTTAAGGAGCATTAGAAATCTATGGCCTCGATGCATAGACATCTGCAGACGCTATTTCCTAGCAAGGAAGTGTCGCATTTACATTCGTTTGGAGTGAATACGAGGTATACATGTCACTTCGGAATGAATATTATAACTTATCACGAAACATAGAAATGAGATGCGATATCGCGATCTAAGAAGCATTAGAACTCTATTGCTAGGAACCGTAGGCATCTGCAAACGCTATTTCCTAGCAAGGAAGATTCACATTTACATTCTTTTGAAGTGTATACGAGGTATACATGACACTTCGCAAGGAACATTATATCTTATCATGTAACATTGAAATGAGATGCGATATCGCGATTTAGGGAGCATTGGAACTCCATTGCTACGATACGTAGGCATCTGCAAACGCTACTTCCTAGCAAGCAGTAGTCGCATTTATATTCTTTTGATGTGAATACGATGTATACATGACACTTCGCAATGAATATTATATCTTATCATGAAGCATAGAAAGGAGATGCGATATCGCGTTTTGAGAAGCATTAGAAGTCTATTGCTACGATACGTAGACATCTGCAAACGCTATTTCCCAGCAAGCAATTGTCGCACTTACATTCTTTTGAAGTGAATACGAGGTATACGTGACACTTCGCAATGAATATTATATCTTATAATGAAACATAGAAGTGAGATGCGATATCATGTTTTAAGAAGCATTATAACTCTATTGCTGCGATACGTAGACATCTGGAAACGCATTTCCTAGCAACGAAGTGTCGCATTTGCATTCTTTTGAAGAGTAGACGAGGAATGCCTAATACTTCGCAATGAGTATTATATCTTATCATGAAACAAATAATTGAGATGCGATATCGCGTTTTAAGGAGCAATAGAAATCTGTAGCTATGATAATTAGACATCCGGAAACGCCATTTCCTAGGAAGGAACTGTGGCAGTTACATTCCTTTGTAGTGTAGACGAGGTATACATGGCACTTCGCTATTAATATTATATCTTATCTTGTAATATAGTATTGTGATGCGATATCGCGTTTAATGAAGTATTAGACCTCTATTGCTTCGGTACGTAGACATCTGGAAAAGCATTTCCTAGCTAGGTAGTGCGGCAAGTACATTCTTTTGAAGTGTAGACGTGGCATACGTAACATTACGCAATGAATAGTATATCTTATCATGAAGCATAGAACTGAGATGCGATGTCGCGTTTTAAGAAGCATTGGAACCCTATTGCTTCGATACGTAGACATCTGCAAGCGCTATTTCCTAGCAAGGAGTAGTCTCATTTACATTCTTTTGAAGTGCATACGAGGTATACATGACACTTCGCAATGAATATTGTATCTTGTCACGAAGCATATAAATGAGATGCGATATCGCGATTTAAGTAGCATTAGAACTCTATTGCTACGATACGTTGACATCTGCAAACGCTATTTCCTAGCAAGGAAGTGTCGCATTTACATTCTTTTGAAGTAAATACGAGGCATACATGACACTTCGCAATGAATATTATATCTTATCATGAAACATAGAAGTGAGATGCGATATCGCGTTTTAAGAAGCATTAGAACTCTATTGCTACGATACGTAGACATCTGCAAAGGCTATTTCCTAGCATGGAAGTGTCGCATTTGCATTCTTTTGAAGTGAGTACGAGGTATACATGACACTTCGCAATGAATATTATATCTTATCATGAAACATAGAAATGAGATGCGACATCTCGTTTTAAGAAGTATTAGAACTCTATTCTTTCGATACGTTGTCATCTGGAAACGCTATTTCCTAGCAAGGACGTGTCGCATATACATTCTTTTGAAGTTAATACGAGATATACATGACACTTCGCAATGAATATTATATCTTATCATGAAACATAGATGTGAGATGCGATATCGCGTTTTAAGAAGCATTAGAACACTATTGCTACGATACGTAGACATCTGCAAAGGCTATTTCCTAGCATGGAAGTGTCGCATTTACATTCTTTTGAATTGAATACGAGATATACATAACACTGCACAATGAATATTATATCTTATCACGAAACATAAAAATGAAATGCGACATCTCGTTTTAAGTAGCATTAGAACTCTATTGCTACAATACGTAGACATCTGCAAAGGCTATTTCCTAGCATGGAAGTGTCGCATTTACATTCTTTGAAGTGAGTACGAGGTATACATGACACTTCGCAATGAATGTTATATCTTATCATGAAACATAGAAGTGAGATGCGATATCGCGTTTTAAGAAGCATTAGAAATCTATTGCTACGATACGTAGACATCTGCAAAGGCTATTTCCTAGCATGGAAGTGTCGCATTTACATTCTTTTGAAGTGAGTACGAGGTATACATGACACTTCGCAATGAATATTATATCTTATCATGAAACATAGAAGTGTGATGCGATATCGCGTTTTAAGAAGCACTAGAACTCTATTGCTACGATGCGTAGACATCTGCAAAGGCTATTTCCTAGCATGGAAGTGTCGCATTTACATTCTTTTGAAGTGAGTACGAGGTATACATGACACTTCGCAATCAATATTATATCTTATCATGAAACATAGAAGTGTGATGCGATATCGCGTTTTAAGAAGCACTAGAACTCTATTGCTACGATGCGTAGACATCTGCAAATGTTATTTCCTAGCAAGGAAGTGTCGCATTTACATTCTTTTGAAGTGAGTACGAGGTATACATAACATTGCACAATGAATATTATATCTTATTATTGAGATCTTCACTTCTTCCGTGGTGAAGACCATCTTTAACTTTTCTGCCAATTTATTGGCTATTTCTTCTCTTTCTTCTCCTGTGATTTCCAGGAGAAGTGCTCCTGTGAGAGCTTTCTTCGCCCTCACTTCCTCTGTACCCAATTCCGACAGCTTGATTTTACTCTTTGCTGCCGTCATAACTTCCGCGTAAGTCGCGGTACTTCCCTGCGGAAGTGCGGGCGAAACGACGGCCGTATTGGGATTTTTGCCGATTTTCGGCGTCTCTTTCTTTTTACTCTCGACTTTCGGCGCCTTATTTATCGTATTGGCGCCTTTTGGCGGCGCCTCCGCTTTTTTATACGCGGAATTTTCGTTCTCATTGGCCTTTTTGGCCTTTCTGCTGAGGACTTTCGTCCACGGCGTCTCCTGCGCGGTTTTTTCCGCCACCACACTGTCGGTCGCGGATTTCTTCTCGCTCTCCTTGTTTACTTTCGCGACTTGCTCGCTCTGGATATTGTTCATCCTCTCTTGGATGGACGAGGTCTTCTCCTTTTTGTTTAATGGAGCTGGCGCGCTATTCTTCGCCTTCTCCTTTGGTTTTTCCTTCCTCTTTTCCGGTTCCACCGCGTTCGTTGCTGAGGTTTCCCCGAAACTTACTTCCATCGATTCGATCGATGGAAGTTTCTTCTCTTTAGGCGCGAAGCGGGCCTCCGCTCGCGCCCAGAAATCATCGAGGCGGTCCTTGATGAGATCGCCGATTTTCTCCATGAGGACGCCAATGTTGACGTCCTTTCTCGGCGATTTTTGAGTGGATTCCTCCGAGATTCTCTTGGAAGTTCCACTCCCGATCGCCGGTGAGGGCGGAGATGAAGGTCTCCTCGTCGTCCTCAGTTCCAGCGCGGCGAGGCGTTCTCTCAGCCGCGCGTTTTCTTCTTCGACTTCTTGAAGTCGAATGCGAAACACATTCGACTCCGTGTCTTCATTTATGACGGTGCTCTTTGTGCGCTGCACTACTTCTGTGGTCGCTACACGTAATATTCGTGCAGCGATCCGCATTTGTCTCTTAATCGTCCCATTAAGTTGGGACGATATTGCGGCCGCCGGCTCCACTTGGTTCGCGGCTTTCAGAGCGCCAGCCGCGAGGTCAGGCGTTGGCATACGCCGCGCCTCTTCATCGTATTCCTCCTGCGGAGGAATCGGATTAGTGGGTCTGCCCGCGGGCGGCGGCACACAATCTCCGTAGAGCAGCTCTCACTTCAGAGCTAGCTCTGTCTCCTTCTCGAGCTCGAGCCTTACGGCTCTTTTGGCTTCGGCCAGGCCGACGTATTCCCCCGTTGTGGGGGGTCGCCCCCTCTTCGCCGACGATCGGCTTGACGTTCCTGACGAAACCGTCAGGACGGACGTCACCGAGGCATCGGACTCGTAGTCCGTTTCCTCGGTTATTCTCCTCTTCGTCTTGCTGCGTCGCGGGAGACTCATCCTCCCGAATTTTCCATCGCAGACTATTCCCTCTTTGACGGCCTTGGCATCGATCCAGCCCCCATCATCTGAAACATGGCCACTAGGGCCAGCCCTCTCCCCCCCACTCGCCGCGGTCGCGTAACTGCGCGAGGCCATGCTTGGCGCGCCAAGCAAGGCGTCGCGCGTTTTAATATTTCGCGATTCGGCCGCGCACTCGGTTTATTTTCTCCAGGGAGAAAATTTCACCTCGCGCACTCTCACTTTTTCCCCGTGTGGACAACCGCACTGTCCACAAGTATGTCGCACTATTTCGGCACTGTTTATTCGCTCGCACGTTAAACAGTTCGATTTAGCGTTCTTTGCTTCGCACGGTCGGCCGTGTAACGCTGTCTCTGTCTTTCACGTGCTCGACCGGCTCTCTCTCTCTCTCTCTCTCTCTCTCTCTCTCTCTCTCTCTCGATATAACTCTCTCTCTCACTCTACACCGGTTAAACCTTCTAGAATGTTCTAGGACTTACCGTTGCAGGATAGTTTCTCTGCTCGCCGCTAGGTGGCGCCACCGTCGACCACGCTGTGCGAGCGTTTTTTCGTTCTTATGACTGTTTTAATCCGTTTTTGATTGAACCACAGCCACTTTAATCTACTCCTAGTGTCTGTTGGCACTCCGCGAAGTGTAAAATCTGCTTGAAAGTGGCGAGGGAAGCCTCCACTAAGCGAAAACGCGGTGGCGTGGGCTGCGTGCCACGCCCGCGATTCAAGATGGCGGCGGCCGACGCCCTTGCTTCCCTCGACTCTTTTTGGCAAGTTTTACACTTATTTTCGCACTTTTCACTATCACTCGCGTGATATATCTTCCTTATTGTGTCCTGGGAGGCAACAGAAGTCACTTTCCGGCACTTATTCGCGGCACAAACTTCACTTTCGCGATGCTTGTCGCCGCGTCACTTGGCAGGGGAGACGCTTTCGCGTATTTCCTCTTTTTTCCTCTTAATTCCCGTTACTTGCTCCTAGATTTAACTCTAGGAGCTTCCACGAGATCAACACACGAGGTTGAAACCGAAGTTTCAACCTTTTTCACCAAAAAGTCGCGTTCTCACAGTCACGGGTCACGGAGCGTACCGACGCATGTCCGTTCGCTATGGCGGCTCGAGCGAGACTCCCCTGGGAGGACCTAACCTAACCTCTTTTTTTTTTTTTTTTAACGTGGGGAAATCCTCATGGATCCGCCGGAGCTGGGGAACTTCGGGGGTATGCCGGACTCTTACCGGCTAAAACCCCACGGTGACCATCCTCGGCGCTGCGGGGAGGGGACCGGGAACTCTGGACGAACGCGCCCAGTCCCCTCCCGCGCCGGGACCCTCCATGGTGACTGGCAGGACCCCCTTCCCGGAGCGGAGTGTGGTCGACGATACACACTCCCCCATCCGAGGAATGAGCGATGGCTCATGCCGGGTCGTGGCCCCTGAGGCTGACCGGTCACCATCGTGGCCCGCAGGCGCGGCGAAGGTGGCGAAGTCCCTCCCCCCGAAGGGTTCTTAGGAGTGACTTCCTCCCGAAGGTGGAAGCCTCCCCCCGTGAGGAGGAACGGGGCAAACGTCTACGACGCCGACCCCGTAGGCAGCGTCGAGCGGGCAGAGATTGCTCCCTAACCCGCTCGGCGGCCTCCTTCGCGACCATGACCTCCTCGCAAAAGGAGATCATGGCCTGCCAGACGCTCCCGCGACCAAGCATCCCCGAAAGAATGCTCGGCAACGAGAGGTCCGGACACACCTCCGCCGCTAATACCCGACGCGGCACCTCCAAGGATGGACACTCCTGGAGAGTGTGCCGCGCCGAGTCATCCGCGGCGCCACAATGGTGGCACCGCGCGGTCGCCTCGCGTCCGATTCGGCACAGGTACTGACCAAAACTACCATGTCCGGTCAGCACCTGTGTGGCTCGGAATGTGAGCCGTCCGCTGCTACGATCCACCCATCTATCCAGGATGGGTAGGATCGCCCCGACGGTCCAATGGCCTCCGTGACGAGATAGGTCATCTCGCCACTTTGACATGGTGGACCGCCGGGCCTGGAGCCTCAACTCGTCCCGACTTGTCGTCTCCCCTGGCGGGGTGGAGTCCTGACGCTCGAGACGAAGACGCCTGTAAACGTAGGCGTCTTCGAGCGCCAGGAACTCCAGAGGTGGTAAACCCGCCAGGGTGGTGGCCGCCTCGTAGGACACCGTACGGTACCCCCTTATGACGCGAATGGCAGCGCGTCGCCATTCCCGTCGGAGAAGTGTGACGCTTCTCCGACTCGCTGACAATGCGTCAGCCCAAACAGGAGCACCGTACAGTGCCACGCTCTTAATAACTCCACAATAGAGGCGGCGCACCCGCTCGTCCGGGCCGCCAAGTATGGGCATGATGCGACTCAAATGAGTCGTTAACTTGCCCAACCTGGCGGCCAAACGGACGAAGTGCGGGACGAAACTCCAGGAGCCGTCCAGGTAGACACCAAGATATTTGATATCCTGGGCCACCTGGACGTCGGACGACCCTGTAAACGATGGCCCTGTCCCGGAGGTAATCACCGACCACCATCCGCAGGTAGAGGGGCACCTCGTGACGTTCGAGGGCCCCGCGGATGGCCGCCCACGAGAGGGAGTTAAAGGCATTTTGGATATCCAAAGATACTGCCAAAGCGACTCCCCCCCGGGACGTGACCGAGTCCGAGAGGGACTTGACGCGCGAGATCGCGTCGATCGTCCCTCCCGGAAGCCGAACTGGCACTCGGCCAGGTCGGGTCCTACGCGAGACAGGTGCTGGACGAGGCGACGCTGAACGATGCGCTCAAAGAGTTTGCCAACCTCGTCCAGCAACACGATGGGCCTGTAGGCGGAGGGCGACTCCGCGGGCCTGTTGTCCTTCTTGAGGAGGACCATCCGTCCGCATTTCCACCGAAGTGGAATCGTCCCCGTCTGGAGGCAGGCGTTAAAAAGTCTGCACAGACGGGGACCGAGGACGCTCAGTGCCATGACCCAGGCGCGGCCAGGTATGCCGTCAGTGCCGGGGGCGGTGTTACGTTCCCCCATGCGTCTGACGGCATAGGCCAGCTCCTCCCCGGACACCTCCAACTCCTGTGACCATAAGGCATGGTCGATGGTGTGAGCGGGGGCCGACACCTCCCCAGAAGGGAACAGGGTGCCGACCACCCGCTCCAGGAGCGGAGGGTCCATCGTCTCCGTGAGTGGAGGCGGCCATGGACGTAGCTTGTCCATCACAATCTTGTAGGGGCGCCCCCATGGATCTTCACGGAGCTTAGAGAGGAGTCCGTCCCAGGCCTGAGCCTTGACACTCCTGATGGCCAGCTGCTTCGTGAGTGCACGATAATCAGCGTACAGCTGTGCCGTTCTCGCCGCGTCGGTTGAGCGTCGACGCCTCGCCCGGGTGTACTGGCGGCGAGCGACCCCGCAATCAGCGCAGAGACGCTGTATTGCGTCGCTCCACCAGTATACCGGGCGGCGGGGCGGATTGGCGCGGACACGCGGCATCGCCACGTCGCAAATGGATGACATAACGTCCGCGAACCAATCCGCCTCCGCGTTAACCTCCACTGGCCCAGCCGGAACGCTCGGCCAGGCCACTGCGAGAACGGCCGCCATCAGGGCGTCCTCATCCATGCCCCTCAGGGCCCACCTCTTCTGGTGGTGGGCTGATGGGCGGGTCGGGGGAGGCGTGGAGACCTCTATGCGTATGTACGCGTGATCGGAGAGAGTCTCCACGTCGTCGACCCTCCACCCCGACACACGGCGCGCGGCCAGGGCATTTGCGAAAGATATGTCCACGATACTTTCGCCCTGAAACCGCACGCACGTGCTGGCCGAGCCCCGGTTTAGTAACCGGAGACTCAGGCCAGCCGCCCAGTCCAACACCGAGTGACCCCTCTGGTCCGTCCTCGGGGAGTGCCACGCAGTTGCGTGAGCATTAAAGTCCCCGAGGACGAACACTGGACGAGCTGCGTGGGAAGAGACTAAGCGCTGCAGCTCGTCCAGTAAAGTGTCGAAACGACTGAGGGGCCATCTCGGAGGCGCGTAGACGCCCACCACCAGACAATCCGCCCAGTCGACCGCCACGAACCCGTGGCCGCGCGCAACGAGCGCTATCGGCTGGATCCGTGACGGGATCGACTGGGCGACCACCACGGAGTCGTCCAGGTCTCCAGCCCAGGACGGGCGCTGGAGAACCCGGTACGGTTCCGCAGCGACGACCAACTCAACCATGCCACCGCAGAGACCTTGAACCATTAGGTCCTGTGCTGCGATGGCATGGTTGAGATTGGTCTGGATGATGTGACCGTGAGGAGGCGTGAACTTTAGGCCGTATCCATGGCCTCCCCCCGGCCAACACCATCCTTAAGAGCGGGATTTTCGGCCCGCTCTACCTCGTCCCCAGTGTCCATAAATCTCGAACATCCCACGGTGGAGGATGATGCGGCCGCACCACCCCCGCTGGATCCTCCCACGTTGGAGGGTGATGCGGTCGCACCACCCCCGCCGGAACATCCCGCGATGGAGGGTGATGCTGCTGCACCACCCCCGCTGGAACGTCCCACGTTGGAGGGTGGTGCAGCTTCACCACCCCCTTTATGGACACTGGGGATTTTCGCCTTCTTCTCCATGATCCTGCCTCCCTTCTGCACCGCCGACGACGGCTGTGCCCCCTTGCCGCTTCGGCGGGCCTTAGGTGGGGAGCAAGCCTTGCTCCCCGTTCTGTGGTCCGCGGACCGCCCTGCCTCCTTGCATATGAGGCAAACAGGGGCGGCCGCGGTACATAGGCCCGCCAGGTGGCCGGTCTCGCCGCACCTGTAGCATAAGTGCGACCGGTCCACGTTCGCAGTGCACCGCTGCTGGACATGACCCAGCTCCCAGCAGCGGTAGCACTGCTCCGGGCGGGGTTTTAGAACCATAACGCGGGCATCAGCCCACCCCACCCGGATGCGGCCGGCAGCGACCACTTTCTTGGCCGCTGCCAGGGGGCACTGCACCCAAAGGGTGCCGAGCCCTCTTGGAGAAGACCGTATAGATCCGGTCTTCACGTCCTCCACTCGGCACCCTCCGGTGCCTGCAATGGCCTCGGCCACCTCAGACGAGGTGACCGAATCGTCCAGGCCGGTCACTCTCAGGTCTGCTTTCTTGACCGGCCTGGCCACCGTCACGCCGTCGCCAGCCAGCGCCTCCTTCAGTCTGTCTGCTAAGGCCGTAGCCTTAGCTTCCTTCTCAGGACCGGCGATCTCCAAAAGGAGACCGCCTGTTCTCGACTTCTTGGGGCGGACTGCCTCCACCCCAATGTCAGACAGCTTGACCCTCTGCCTGGCAGCCACCATAACATCACGGTAGGTGGCTTTGCTGCCAGGCAGAAGGGTCAACGCGACTGCCGCTGTGCGAGGCAGCCGTCCCAGTTTTGGCTTTTCAGCCAACTTCTTCTCCTGGGCTTTTGGTGGCGGGACAGGGGCCGTTTGGGCCTTTTTGGCTGCCCTTGCGGCTTTTCTGCCCACCACCTGGGCCCAGGATGCCTCCTTGGCGGCACCAGAATGACCAGTTTGTTGTGCTGGTGCCACTGCCTGGGCATTTTTTGCCTGCTCGCGCGCCAACTCGATTCTCCTTGATGCCCCGGATGAGGCATCTTTGGCCTTTCCTGATGCGGTAGGCTTCGGCTGCATCATTTTGGAGGTGCCTTCGCTGCTGCCCTCCTTCTTCTCCTTCTGATTCTTCCGTTTCTTCTCCTTACTCTCGGTGGTCTGTAAAACCGGGCCACTCGAGGGCAAGGCCTCCCTTCTCAACGCAGGTAGCAGTTCCCTGCGGAGATCCTCCATCTTCTTCTCTATAAGTTCCGCCACCTGTTGGACCGTGGCGGGACTAATTTTCTCCTTAGATGCCGGGACACCTTTACATGGGGCAGGACTCTCCCCTATCATCCCTGGCGAGGCAGGTGCTTGCCCCGCGCGGCTCTCGATCTCCAGGTCCGCCGTTAATGTTGCTGGCGGGCCTGGAGATCGTCTCTCCAGCGCACTTAGTCTACCTTGCAGGCGATGGTTCTCCGCCTGCAATGCCTCCACCTGCGCTTTAAGCGCCATAATTTCAATACCTGGCGGTTGAGCTGCCGGGTTTCCCACTCTTTGCGCCAGCTCCATGGCTGCCGTCCTCAAGCTCCGTGCGCCGATCCTGAGAACGCGCTGGCTCGTGCCTTTTAAATTTTTTGATTTGGCAGCCGCCAGTTCTATGCGGTCTGCCTCTTCCAGCGCCCAAGCGCCAAGATCAGCCAGAGGCTTGTTTTTGGCCTCCTGGAGGAACTCCTCCATATCCGGCACAGGATTGGCCGACTTCCCTGGTGGAGGTGGAACACCAATCCCTTCGAGGATCTCGCGGTCCAGATCGGCAAGCTCGGCCTGTTTCTGTGCCTCCATATAGGCCCTCTTGGCCTCCGTGAGACCCACGTAATCCCTCGTTGTTGGGAGTCTCCCGCGCTTTTTCGACGCTGTACACGCCCGCTGGACCGAGAAGCAAGACCTTATCGACCCAACGGACGTGTCGGAGTCATACGACGTATCACCTGACTCTTTGGGCACGCCTCTCCCTCGTGCAGTGAGCACGTCTTCCAAGACCACAATTGGTCTTGGACCTGCGACCGTATGGACCTTGCTGGGTCCAGCAACCTAACCTAACCTAACCTAATTTCGCGTATGCCCTAGTGGCGTGGTAGCAGGCTCGCGCCCCCTCCCGGGGCCGGGTTCAGAATACTCCTAACCTAACCTAACCTAACCTAACCTAACCTAACCTTTTTTTTTTTTAATTGTGCTATTATGTAATGTTTTATTTTCATGCTATTTCTATGCAAATACCTATAAATAGTTTCTATATATATATATTTTTTTTTCTTTTTCCGGGATATGTGTTGGGGGTTTTGTACCGTCGTCCTACGGCTTGTTAGTCGTACATTTTTAAACTATATCAATTATACAGTGGTTTATCCAAGGTGAGTCTATTCTTGTTTATTATTTATTTCTACTATTTATATTAATGTGTTATTAATGCTGGACATTTAATCTGTTTTAGATCTTGCGCTCCTGAAGAGTTATTCGTTGACAGTCTCCGTGTGTGTTCGCACTCATATTTGTAGTGATTTAGTGATTTGTATAATATCCGTTATTAAATTTTATTATTATTTTATTATTATTAATTTGTTTATTATTCTTACGTTGTCAGTTCGGAGTTATTTATGTCTTACGTGTCTGAATCCTGTTGTTTATTTTCATATTTATTATAATTTATTTCATTTGACTATTTTATGATCGATTTTCTTATTTTATTTTTAATGTTTTATGTTATATGTTTATAATGTTTATAATGTTTAATTATTGTTATTATCATATAAGATTATTGTCTGAATTAAATCTATTATTTCCCGTAGTTCTCTATTTAATGTGTCGAGTTCTCTATTTTACATCTTCCTATTGATTGTCGGGCTATACCTATTATTGTAATTGAATCATTATTTCTTTTTGCTATATGATCGTGGTTCATTTATATTCCACTACGCTTATTTATTTTGCTTAAAGCTTAATAGACTATGTATTTTTACCCAATATTTCTTTACTATGTTTCATGATTCTCCCTATTTTACTTTATTCTATGCCGGTATTTATATACTTATTTTCTTTTTTAATTATAGTTGCGTGCTATAGTGTTTCTGTATATTACTTTTTCCTATTATATTATTTATTATGTTATTACCTGAATTTTCTTATATGTATTATTAAGCTATTATTACTACATAATTATTTGTTAATAGTGCTGGGAGGATTCCTGTATTTCTTATTTTGTTTCCTGGTTGTGTTAGTAATTATTTATAGTTATAATTATTGTATTTAACTCTACGACGTATTATATTTATTACTGGTGGTTTATCCTACAATTTTATCATTAATTTATACGTCCACTAATTTTCCGGGCAGACTGTGTGATTTATATGTAATCGGTACTTTTAACGAGTACATTTGGTGCCTGATAAGTCCAACAGAGGGGGGGTCATGTACGGATTATTCTTTCTGTATTTAATTTTAAAAGAAAAGGGATAGTTTTATAAGTTTTATTTCTGTTTTCCTTTTCTTTGCAATCTAGGTACTAATATCTTATAATTTAAGTTGTTGCATTATATTTTATTGTATTACTTTATTGTTTTTTTCTTGATTATTGTATTGTTACATTACAATACATTATATTTATATTAGTATGTTATGTTATGTTCTAATATATCATACGACCTATTGTATTTTACTATATTATACTATTTATTAATCTATATTATATATTTTTTTTCTTCTCTCTTTTATTTTATTTCTATTTTCTTAATATGTTTTTACCCATTTGTTTCTTTTTACTGGATGTTATATCACATCTTTTGGTTTGTTGCGGCGGTTTCCTCCACCCCATCCCTAGGTGTCCTCCACTCATTAAACATGGGAAGGTTGCACTTCTGATAGGGTGGAGGGAACCGCCGCTTTTCCGCCCTATGGATTGGGGTTCGATAAGAAGTATTTTCAAACTCCATTTCCGTCCATAGGGCGGTTATTTCAGTTTGTCCTTTAGTCGTCTTATAATTATTTATTATTTTGGTCTTGGTAATCAGCATATTTAAGAATTCCCTTATGTTTATACTGGTGGGGGAGACCGTATATTATGTTCGTTCTTATACCGTTTAGGTTGATTCTTACATGGGCCCCAATCTTACTCTATATTACTGTTTCGTCTATTTAATACTTAAAATGAGTAAGTTTAACTATTTTTGTAGGGGGGAATTTTAGTTTCCTCCTTTTTTACTTTTTTTTTTCTACTGTTTTTTCTTTTAGGCGGTGGAAGTTCAAAAGGGGTCACGCGTCAAAGACGGTGTGTTCTTTCGGCTGAGGAAAAAGCTCAGATCCTCTTACGCAGGGGACGCGGGGAGTTCTTGCGTTTGATTGCTCGTGATTTCCGTATTAGTTCTGAGGGTGTGCGCCAGGTGTGTGTGCGCTTCAACGTTCGGAAAACCGTAATTAATTTGCCGAAAACAGGCCGTCCACGGAAAACTACCGAAGAAGAGGATCGTCAGATTATTTCCTATGTACTAGAAAATCCGTTAGTGTCTCCTTCGGTTATCATACAAAGTCTTGGATTGAATATTCAAAAGACACAAGTGTGTGAACGCTTACGCGCTGCCGGGTTTAATTTGCGGGGTATGCGGCGTCGCCCGTATATTAATGCGTTGAATGCCCAGAAACGACTGGCCTTTGCACACAAGTATATAAATGTGGAAGAATCTTTTTGGCGCACCGTAATTTTTTCCGATGAATCTACATTTCAATATGGGGCTAATCCCTACAAACGTAGCGTTTGGGTACATAAAACTCAATCTTGTGAATCGTCATTTATAATGCCTAGTTTCCCCGGGCATAGATCTTCTGTGACTGTATGGGGGTTTTTCCGCTATGATGAATTGGGTTCATTGGCCTTAGTTAAAGGGGCTATGACAGGTGACAAGTATCATCAGGTGTTGGAGGAACACCTGTTGCCTTATATTACCAATTCTTCTGACAGATCATTAATTTTCCAGCATGACAATGCTCCCTTCCATAAGGTTCAAATGATTCATGAGTTTTTAGTTACCAATGATATAGTTTTCCTGGATTGGCCCCCACAGAGCCCCGATTTAAATCCAATTGAGCATCTGTGGAGTGTTTTGAAGCGTAAAGTATTCCGTAATCGATATATGTCTCGAGCTACCTTGATTAAAGAGTTATCCGACGCGTGGGCGATTATACCGCAATCCCTCCTCAGAGGGCTTATTACGAGTATGCCGCGCCGGTTGCAGCGAGTGATCGATAGTAGGGGTTATAATACTCGCTATTGAGGAGGTGTTGTTTCGTGTTAAACGGTGTGTATGGTATCTGCTGTCGTTTATTATTTCATTAGAAAGCGAATTTGTTCTATTGTCTGTAATACGTGTTTTAAGAGTTGCTCTTTTATTACTCTAAATAGCTACTGGTTTTTTATTTCCCCACTTTTTTCTAAATAATTTCCTCGAGTCATCCTATCTTACTATGGTTGTATGTGTGTGTTTACGAACGCTATTGACAGAGGTTAGTCTTGGCGGTTAATGTCAGGTGAGTATTATTGTTATATTAAGATTTTAAGCGTCTATCTGTGTTTTCTCCTAATTTTCAAATTTTTGTTATTTTCAGAAGTGACGGTTTGCCAGCTAGTGTTGTTAGAGTCGTTATTCTACCTATTGTCTTATATTACACTCGTAGAGGTTATGCATGTCCTATTATATATACGCCCTATTTAATTTACTTATTGCATTGTTTGTGATTTTGAATTTTGAATCGTTAGGTTATCTGCTTATTCTTTGTGTTCTTAATGTTCTTGCTCACATTCTTTTTGTTTCTAGGTTATTTCCTTTTTTTTTTCTTTTTTAAAAAGAGGAGGTGATTATTTACACGAGGGTATCTATTCACTCTATTTATAGGTTAGTATGCTTCATTATCTATTTATATTACTTATGCTAATTCCGGGATTTTGTTTGTATTGTTATTGATTAACTCTTTCTATTTATATATATTTTTTTTATTTTTATATTTATTTATTTACTTATGAATATTGGAGTGTTGTGTTGTTATTTTAATCATTTATTGTTTTTAATAATGTCTCGGTGGGTGTATACTTTATTTATTTCGTTTTAATATACTTTTGATTGTTTCAGATATATATGTTTCCGATTCTCTGTCTCAAGTTACGCTATTGATTTGGCCTGTCTACGTCATTATGGTATGTATTAATATCTTCAGTGGTGTTGTTTTATTTAAGTGTTTATTTTAGTATTTTAGTTTCCTATATTTCTGATATTATTTTATTTTATATTTGATTTTCAGATTTGGGTAAATGTGCTTAGAATTAGTTTTCCATTTTATAATAACGAAATCCTTTCGCGATTTCAGTAAGGTGTTTAGTAAATTTTACTTATAATTGCTTATTTACTTACGCTTAGCATCTGCGTCCTTTAATCTCTGTTTTCCTCATTTATAGTGGGTGTATGCAGCGGGTTGATAGGGTGCGGCACTCTTCCTATCCTTTCCTGGAGATGAGGCTCGCCATCCATGGAGAAATAAAACTGTCGGGTGGAGTTTTGTGGGCTCCACAGTTATGTGTCCTGTTGATCTGGCTTCCTTATTCTTCACGTTTCTTTTATCTCGTTGTTATATTGATTTTCTTTTATTTTATTTCACTATATTCTGGGTTGTGTCACTGATCTTCTGTAATTTTGTAGGTGTATGTTTGTTCTCGAGAACATGGGTGTTACTACTGTCCCGGATTACTCCTGACTGTCGAGGTGCTCGCTTGCTCCGTCCTTATCAGCCTGACAACCGGAATTTCCCGTGCTGCCTGTGGTGGGAAGTAAGGGCCATCCTCGGTCGTGGGTGTTTCTCTTCCCCTGTTCGTGTCTTCGCCCCTCGTTTCTTTTCTCTTTTCTTCTTGCATTTTTGCACTTATTATATTATATGCGAAGCGCTTAAACGCTCCCCAGTTACTTAGGTTTTTAGTAATCATTTTTATTATATTGTGTAGTTCTATATTTACACCTAGCTGTCTATTGAGCTCTAGGCGCTGTTGGTACCACGCAGGGCATATAATTAAAGTGTGTAGGGCATCATCCTCGAGTCCTTGGCAAAAATTACATCTGGTCGTTGTCGACTTACCTATTCTCTTTAGGTAGCTTGCAAAGCTGCCATGTCCTGTTAATAGTTGTGTGGTATAAAAGTCCAGTTTTACTATATGTTTTTAGTTCAACCAATACTCTAATTTTGGTATTAGTCTTTTGGTCCACCTCGCATGGGGTGTATCCTCCCATCGTTGTTGTCATTCCATAATGGTATGGTTTGCTTCGCTCTTTTTTATATTTTCTATTTGTTTTCTATATTCTGCGGCAGTTATTTTCCCCGGAATAAGTTGGTCATATAATATTTTGTTTTTTTGTTCATATATCCTCGTTCTTTCTTTAATTTTTAGATCGAGCGGGGGGATCATCGCTAATGCACATGCTGCTTCCCTAGACACCGTTTTATATGCTGCTATGACTTTGTTAACTATTGGTCTCTGCGCTCCATTCATCTTATTTTTTATATATTGATATTTTATTGCTGTACTCCATATGGGTGCACCATATAATATGGTGCATTCCCATATGGAGTAATCTAATTTTCTAGTTAGCTGTCCTGGTCCTTTCACATTGGGGAGGAGCCAGTTTAACGCTAAGGCGACTCTTGTTGCTTTTGAGATTTTCTCCTCAATGTGTTTTGCAAATCTGAATGTCCCGTCTATTGTTAGTCCCAAATATTTTAACGTTGCCGTGTTAGATATTTTGTTTTGGTTGTTCAAATCGAATTTAAGTTCTTTGTAACCCCTTTTCCTGCTTAGTACTATTATTTCGGTTTTTTCTGGGGCCATACAGAGGTCTATATTTCTGAGAGCCTTCTGGGCCGCTATCCAAGCTTTCCTTATTTCAATTTTTAGGATTTTTAGGTTTCTTGCATGGGTGATTATACCCGTGTCGTCGGCATATCCTATGACGTGTGTGTATTGGCTTTCTATGTATCTTAGTACCTTGTCGTATGTAAGGTTCCATAATAGTGGTCCCAGTATGGATCCCTGTGGGATACCCCGAGACGCTGGTTTTAATCATTCCTGTCTGAGTATGCGATATAATCTTTCTGTTGTATAGATAATTCTGTAATGCTTTTATCAGATAGTTTGGAACATTACATTGTTTTACTGCATATATTATATGCTTCCATTGGATGGAGTTAAAGGCATTCTTGACGTCGAGCGTCATGAACGCACTTAGCTCTTTCTTTGTTCTAGTTTCTTTGGTTTTTTCTTTTAAGTAGTATAGGGCATCCAGGGTGCTTCTGTATTTCCTAAATCCAAATTGTTTTGGATAAAGGTTATTAACTTGGTTGACTTTTTCAAGTCTGCTCCTAATGATGGTTTCCCAGATTTTCGATGGTCCTCCCATGATGCATAGCGGTCGATAGTCATTACTTTTGTCCCCTTTTTTCCGGGTTTTTTAATTAACACTAGTCTTGCTTCTTTCCATTCTGGTGGAATGTATCCTATTTTTAGAACCTAACCTAACCTAACCTAACCTAACCACACCAAAGTGTGGTATTCTCCGCGCGGGAAGTCGTCCATCACCTCACGTCGCATTTGCGGCAAGCATAAGTATAAACGTGTTGGAGGGGCTTATGGAGGCACCTTCAGCCGTCAAGCACGGCGATTACGCCGTCGACGCCGAGAGGGATCGAGTCGCTTACGAGCCCTCTCGGCGTCCACCTAATCTTCATGATGGCCTCGCAAAAGGCCGTCATCGCCCGCCACGACCTCTGGTCCACTGGCATCCGCTTAATACTGATGGCAGGGACAGGTCGTGGCGTATAACTGCCCGGAGATCACGACGCAGAATCTCCCACGCTGGACAGTACTCCAGCGTGTGCTGCGCCGTGTCTCCGGAACCGTCACAATGATGACACACCCCCGTGACTTCCCTGCTGATCCGACGCAGGTACTCACCGAAGTATCAATGCACGGTGAGCACCTGCGTGATCCGGAAGGTAAGCCGGCCATGGCTGTGGTCTGCCCATCTTGACAAGATGGGCAGAACCGGCCTTAGCTTCCTGTGTTTCTGGGGGGGGGGGGGGGGGGATCCCGTCACTGCTGAAGCTCTTGAACAAGAGGCAGCAGTTGACGTGAGTCCTCCCGCAAACGGCGAATAAAGCCGCCCTTGGTATTCGTGGATTTAGCCACAATCCACTCAATATCATTCACTGCCACATAGGCCCTACGCCATAATGCAGCAGTGCCTTCTTCCCTAAATCTCCGAGCATACTTGGCCACACCGGGGATGGGGTTTGCCGACTTGCCCGGAGGGGGGAGGCAGGCTCCTCCGGGTTATGGCTTAGGAACTCAGACTCATATTTGAGCCTGAGTCTGGCTTCCTCCACCCGCAAGAGGCGCTCCTTCGCTTGGGCCAGTGTTATGTAGTTCCCCGCGGTGGGGGGCCGGCCCCTCCTCTCGCGATGCTTCCCTAGCTGCTTGAGTATCATCGCGGAGTGTGTCGGCGGGGGGGGGGGGGATATGTCTCCGCAGAGTCACTATCTTCCCCCTCGCGGCCCGATAGAGCTGACGGCGACCTGATGGACATCGACGATTCCCGAGATCGGCTGCACTCGCCGGTGTCCTCTTCTCCCGTCCCAAAGGGGCTATCTCCTCGGCCCGGGACGAGGGACGCGCGCTGGTAACAGCAAGGCGCTCCCTCCTCTCGGACAGGGCCTCCAATCTTCTACGCCTCTCGGCGGTGAGCCGAAGGTGCGGTACTGATACCGTCTCGCTTCGGATCACCTCCGGGAGGACCCTCGGGGCTCCGTTCCACTCCTTTCCCTATCTTACAATACCCCTCTTCCCCGTTTTTTAAATAAAGGAATTCATAATAAATTCCAGGAGTGGGATCGGAACGAAAGTCACCCCCGACAGAGCCTGCATACCAGGGGATGGTTAAATACCCCGAGGGGCGCCAGGTACTCTGGGGTTTGTCCGCTAAAGACCGATGTATCCACCGGCCATACCGAGCCGCAAAGATTGCGAGCGCCCCCTAGCCGCGGACCGCAGCTTGGGGCAGGGACCTTTTATAGAGGTTTATCCCCTCGTGGGCCCGCCAATGAAACCACCCGCTCCGGCGAAACATGACCGCCGGTTTACGGTAATATGTCCACAAATGCCGAGTCGTAGCTGCTCAGAGGTAATGGCCACCATCGTCGCCCGCAGGCGCGGCATCCTCGCAAAAGGAAATCATGGCTTGCCAGACGCTCCTGCGACCAAGCATCCCAGACAGGATGCTCGGTAACGAGAGGTCCGGACCCACCGCCGCCGCTAATGCCCGATGCGATACGACCCAGGAAGGACACTCCTGCAGAGTGTGCCGCGCCGAGTCCTCCGCGGCGCCACAATGGTGGCACTATTATAACACTATTGCATCGATACGTAGACATCTAGAAACGCTATCGCGCGGCATGGAACTGTTGGGTTTACATTCTTTTGAAGTGTAGAAGGGATGTACATATTGCGTTGAATTGAATATTGCATCTAATCATAAGCCACAAAAATGAGATGCGATATAGCGTTCTATGAAGTATTAGAACACTATTTCTGCAATACGTAGACATCCAGAAATGCTATTCCGCAGCAAGGATGTGTCGCATTTGCATTCTTTTAAAGTGTTGACGAGATGCATATAACGCGTTGCATTGATATTACATCCTATCATGAGGCACAGAACACAGATGCGATACCGCGATTTATGAAGCATATGAACCCTATTGCTTCGATACGTAGACATATAGAATCGTTATTCCGTCTCAAGGAAGTGTGGCAATTACATGTTTTTGAGGTGTAGACGAGGTATACATAATGCGTTGCATTGAACATTACATCTTATCATTAGACATAGAAGTGGGTTGCGATATCGCGTTTTATGATGCACTAGAACAATATTGCTTCGAAACGTAGACATCTAGAAGCGCTATTCCGTAGCAAGGAAGTATGGTATTTACATTCTTTTAAATTGTAGACGAGATACACATTACGTGTTGCATTGAATATTACGTCTCATCATGAGACATACGAATGAGGTGCGATGTCACGTTTTTTAAAGCATTAGAATTCTATTGCTTCGATACGTAGACATGTAGAAACGCTATTCCGTCGCAAGGAAGTGTGGGATTTACATTCTATAGACCTGTTGACCAGATGCAATTCACGCTATAGTTCACACTTCAAAGGAATGTGCATCCCAAACTTCCTTGCTACCGAATAGCGCTTCCAGATATCTATATATAGGAGCAATGGTATTCTAATGCTTCACGTAATGCGATGTCGCATCTTATTTCTAAGTCTCATGATAAGATGTATTATTCAATGCAACGCGTTATGTATATCTCGTCTACACCTCAAAAGTATGTAAATCCCACACTTCATTGCGATGGAATAGCGTTCCTAAACGTCTTCGCATCGAAGCAACAGAGTTCTAATGCTTCCTAAAACGCGATATCGCATCTAATTTTTATGTCGCATGATAAGATGTAATATTCAATGCAAAGTGTTATATACATCTCGTCTACACTTCAAAAGAATATAAATGCCATACTTCCTTGCTACGGTATAGCGTTTCTAGATTTCTACGTATCGAAGCAATAGAGTTCTAATCCTTCTTAAAACGCGATATCGCATCTCATTTCTATGTTTCATGATAAGGTATAATATTCCTTGCGAAGTGTCATGTATACCTCGTCTACACTTCAAAAGTGTGTAAACACCACACTTGCTTGCTAGGTAATAGTGTTTCCAGATGTCTACTTATCGAAGCAATATAGTTCTAATGCTTCTTAAAACGCGATATCGCATGTCATTTTTATGTTTCATGATAAGATATAATATTCATTGCGAACTGTTATGTATACCTTGTCTACATTTCAGAAGAATGTAAATGTCACACTACCTTGCTAGGAAATAGCGTTTCCAGATGTCTACTTATCGAAGCAATGGCGTTCTATTGCTTTTTAAAGCGCGATATCGCATGTCATTTCTATGTTTCTGGGGAGGATATAATATTCATTGCGAAATTTTATGTATACCTCGTCTACACTTCAAAAGAATGTAAATGCGCACTTCCTTGCCAGGTAATAGCGTTTCCAGATGTCTACGTATTGTAGCAGTAGAGTTCTAATGCTTCATAAAACGCAATGTCGCATCTGATTTCTATGTCTCATGATAAGATGTACTATTCAATGCAACGCGTTATTTTTATCTCGCCTACAGGTCAGAAGGATGTAAATCCCTCACTTCCTTGCTGCGGTATAGCGTTTCTAAATGTCTACGTATCGAAGCAAAACAGTTAGTAGATAAGATATTAAATGCAACGCGTATAGGTAAAGTACAGTACAGTGTCTGCGTGACAAAGCTTTAGACCTTTACTGCTCCATGCAATGCGATGTCGCATCTCGTAAACCTGTATGCATATCATTATGCTTGACTGATTCTGTACTTTAAAAGAATACAATAACAAGGCCCATCATAGTGTCTGCGTGTTAATACAGCGGAATTTTAATTGTCAATGAAATGCCATGGCGCATCTAATTATAACGTTTTGAGGTAAGTAATCTGTAACCTTCTATGCATTGCATTATACTTATTTGCTTCCGAACATCAAAAGAATGTCAATCATACAGTTCCATGTAACGGGATGGCGCTTCGCATTGTCTGCGTCTAAAGCAATGGCGTTCTACTGCCCCATGAAATACGATGACGCATCTTATTCCAACGTTCCAGAGTACGTGAGCTGTAATCTTCTATGAATACCGCTATGCTTATCTGCTTTTACAATTCATAAGAATGTGAATTCTGCAGTTATGTGCTACAGGAAGGGGGTTCATAGTGGCTACCTGTTAAAGCAATGGAGTTCTACTGCTCCATTCAATGCGATGTCGCACCTCATGTTCACGTTTCAACGTAAATAGATAATATCATAATATTAGAAAAATATAGCATAAAATGCGCCGTCGCATAGCATAGAGCAGTAGAAGTTTAATTATTTCACACGCAGACAGGCACAATAGAATTCGCGTTGTTTTGAAGTGTAGAAACAATCAAGCATAAGGCCATGCATAGAGGATTACAGCTTACTTACTTTGAAATGTTGAAATGAAATGCGCCATCGCTTTGCATGGAGTACTAGAACTCCATTGCTTTGTCACGCAGACACTATGAAACGCCATCTCATTTTATGGAACTGTAGAAATCACTTTTTTTTGGATGTGTTTAAGCAGATAAGCATAACTGTATTCACAAAAGATTACAGCTTACTGACTTCGAAATTTTGAAATCCGATGCACAGACGCATTGCATGGAGCATCAGAACTCTACGACTTTGACACGCAGATATTATGAAGCGCTATTCTATTGCATGAAACTGTATGTTTCGCATTATTTTGAAGAGTAGATGCAGATAATCATAATATTACTAATAGAATATTGCAGATTCCTTACTTTGAAACGCTGAATTGAGATCCGCTATCGCATTGCATGGATAATTCACATATAATAATGTGAACTCCATTGCTTTGACACGCAAACACTATGAAGCGCCATTCCGATGCATTGAACTGTAGAATTTACATCCCTGTAAAGTGTACTTAATTTATCCACAGGCGGACAGCATGAGGTTCCATCCTGTCGCATGGAACTATAGATCTCACATTCTTTTGAAGAGTAGAAGCAGCTAAGCATATTGCTATGTATACAAGATTACAGCTTAATCAATTTGAAACTTTGGAATGTGGTGCGTTTTCTAAATTGCATGCAACATTAGAACTTCATTGCTTTGACGCGCAGGTATTATGAAGCGAATTCTCGTTGCATAGAACAGTAGAATACACATGCCTTTGAAACGTAGAAGCAGATAGGCATAATGCTGTGCATAGACTATTGCAAAGATCTTATTTCGAATCGTTGAAATAAGATGTTACATCTCATTGCATGGAGCATTAGAAATCTATTGCATCGGCAGGCAGGCAGTTTGAAGCGCCAACCCGTTGCATGTAATCGTATAATTCACATTCTCTTGAAGTGTAGAAGGAGGTAAGCTTAATGCAATGCATAGAACACTAGAGCTTATTTACTTTGTAGTGTTAAACTGAGATACGCAATGGCGATGCGTGGAGCATTAGAACTCTTCTCCTTTAATTGTAGTCAATGTCAAACTCAAGAACGCTGCATAAAATTGTAGATATTGCATTTTTTAGAACTGTTGAAGCAAGTGAGCATTATGCGATGCACAGAACATTACAGCTTACTTTGAAACGTTGAAATGAGAAGCGCCATAGCAATGCATGGAGCATTCGATCCATATTGCTTTAACAGGTAGACCATATGAGGCCCCACATCGTTATAAGGAACTGCAGAATTCACATTCTTTTGAAGTGTAGAAGTAGATATGCATATGGCTATGCATTAAATATTACAGCTTACTTATGTTCAAGTGATGAAATCAGTTGTGCTGTCGCATTGTGTTTGAGTACACGTAACGATGAGGCTTATTTTCGGTTGAGCTAACGATGGGTTTAAATCTTCGTCACGAACGTATTCGTCACCGTTGCAAACTACGCCCTAATTCCTGTTACAGTAATAGGGAAGTAGGTAGATACAATTGGAGTTGACTCGGTATCTCAACGATCAACTATTATATTTAACTTAAAATGAATTGACAGAGATTGAGTGCTTTTCATGTTTTTTGATGTGCCTGAATGCGAACTTCTACTAAGCTCTTAATCGATAAAGTCAGAATGTTTTATTGTAAATTCGTGTGGAGGAGTGATTAAGGGTGCGGCCAGCAAGATATATGGTATATTCAATTTGAAGGATCACTACGAATACTTAATTTTGATATTTATGATGGTGCGACATCCTGTTGCATTACGAGTTTATTACTGCTACGTGTCGGCTAATGTTATTGCAGGATTTGTGAAATGAAGTATCTGGTAATCAGATGTTTCGTTGAGTGAAGTATGACAAGTGGCTGAATAAGGATGAACGGTTTGATTATTATAGCATGAGAAGCATGCCTTCCGCAAGACATCCTCCTCCCGTTGAAAGGCTAGTGAGCAACTAAATGAATATGTGTTGTAATAAGAGGTAATAGTGTGTGGATGTGTGATCGTGTGCTTACGTACTTACTGTTGCTTTAGTCTTCGGATGAGTTGCATCCTTGATGGATTCCGCGAAATCTCCTCCCTTTGTTTGAATCGGCAATGGAACAAGTTTTTTGACACTTAGGTCAAACGTGTTCGAAACCGTCCTAACGGTGACTGCGTGCTTGATGCTATTAAAACCGGGATAGGTTTACATCACTCGTCCTAGTGGCCATTGCATGGACAGCGTGTTTTTTTTTTTTTGTCTAAGGAGGACGATCGTTCCCTCCGTAATCCGATGATTACACATCGTTCATTTGATGCGACTAGTGGGCTCGTTTAAATATTCGCGATGCCAACGAGTCCAAAGGCATTATCGCACCTTTTAGATATATTGCCAACTAGATGAACGATTGGATTGCGTGTCTTCATATAGTTGTATTTCCGTAGAATCGTGAGAGCATCGCCAATTAGGAAATGTCCCGGGACGAGGACTAACAGGTCATTTGGATCTGAGGAAATTGGAGTGAGTGGGCGGGAATTAAAGATAGCTCCGATTTGGGTTATAAGGGTTGTAAATTTCTCTATTGCGAGCAGCTCAGTTTTTGCAACGCTCGTTAAATGGTGCTTGGAGGGTTTTACTGCGGCCTTCCAGAGGCTTCCAAAATGTGGTGCCTTTGGTGCGATGAAGTGCCAGTTGATTGATTGATTTGATAAAAATGACGTGACTTCTTTGTGGTGTTCTTCTGAACGTAGTAACTCCTTAATCTCTTGAAACTCATTATTTGCTCCGACTACGTTTGTTTGAGATATTGTCAGGATATAGATTTATGCGTAATCCCCGTCTTGCGATGAATATTTGTAGAGCAGCGATGAAAGCTTCACTAGTGAGGTCGTGGACAATTTCGAGATGAACAGCTTTTACTGCCAGGCAGACGAAAACAACCACATAATTCTTTTTTCTTCTATAATTATGGTATTGCCGCTCCTTAATGAAAAAGGGTCCGCAATAATTGATGCCTACATTGATGAAGAGTCGAGATTGGGTGATGCGTTCTTTCGGTAGATTGCCCATACAGTAATTGACTGCTGGTGGGCTGGTGCGGCAGTAAAGATCATAACCCCGTATTGCTTTCCAGACTTGGCTTTGGCTGTCAATGGGTCAATGTTTTCAGCTTATGCTGTATAATGCTGTTTGGTTTCCAGCGTGTAAATATGTGAGATGTTCATTTATAATGATAAGTATAGTTACATGAGTTTTCGGCAGAATTATGGGGAGTTTCTGGGAGAATGGTAGTGGTGAATGTGCAATCGACCACCCTCTCTCAGGATTCCATCTTCGTAAAGGAATGCATTCAATCTTGTCAATTTCCCTTGATTTGGTTGTGCCTATTGTATCACAGGAATGCCAATCCGTCGGTGAAGTGTATACTCTATACTGTTCTTTTATTGACCTTTTTGGAGTGATTGAGTATTCTGAACCCGGCCCCGGGAGGGGGCGCGAGCCTGCTACCACGCTACTAGCGCATACGCGAATATGCTTTCCATCCACTTGCCAACGAATACCCGTCCTCTGGATCGGGAAAGGAAAAACCCAGCAGTGCCGCGGCGATCATTTTCCCGCGGTGTGAGCCCTTCAGTTACCCCTGCGCTCAATCGAGACCATGGTCTCGATCGGCCGCCGGGGCATCTGCGGGGACCTCGGGGAGACGGATTCACTGCGTGCTCGCGTGCACGCACACCCTGACCCTGTCTAATGCCCTACCTATTGAACGAATCTAAGTTCACGGAGGAGGGAAAGCGCTCGACGGAGACGGCTGACTGCGAAAGTTGCAGCGCCACTCCGCTTTGCCCTAGCGCTCCGACAACGCCAGGGTGAACGGTTTCCAAGTTTGGAAGGGGGGGGGGGGGGAAGTACGGAAGTACGGTCTCCGATTTTTATTTATATTTATGATGGAGTAAGCCTACTCCAAGAACCTGTTAAGCCAGAACGCTTCCTGGCAAAAGTCGGCGAGCGCGGAGGAGGCCTCTGGCGACGACACCACAAATGGTGCCGCTTCAGGCCAGTTCCACTTATCCGCCGGGACAAAAGGACGCAGAAATTCCCTCTGCGGATCGAAAATCGGACGTTTCAGGAGGAAGTGGCCGACCGTGTCCACCGCACCACCACAGACACATGTCGGGTCATCGACAACGGTGTACGCCAAGAGGCGAGCCATAAAGTTGCCGTGCCCCGACAATACCTGCGTGGTGTTATGATTCGGCTTCAGCCAGCCGGCGGCCAACCTCTCCCGAACGTCTTTAAAGAAGGCGAACGTTGTGCGGCCTTTGTGGGAATTCGTCCACGAAGTTTGCCACATGTTCGTTGCCTCTTCCTTTACTCTTTTGACAGCGTCATCTTGTCCGCTTTGAATGACGGTGTCTCCGATCTTGGCGTTTTTCCCTCTACGAAGATTGTAGAGGGCCCTATGCTGCTGGACGACGATGTCGACGGGGGTCGCGCCGGTCACCACGCACGCACCCTCCCACGATATCCGGCGATAAAACATCAACATCGTTCACAACTTCCATGCCGAACGCTCGAATGAGCTCCTCGAATTGAGCTCCTCTATCGTCTGTGCTCTGCGGCCCCCAGAGTGACGACCGAGCGTTGGCATCTAGCGAAACTAAGAGCCTCTGCCCCCTCAGGGAACGAAACACCACTTCGAGGTGCCTGAGGTGTCCCTCGATATCGTCGCTAAACTGGAAGTAGCATGACACGACGTATACCGAGAAGCCGGGCGCCAGCACCTCCGCGCAAGACGCTGCGAGACGAAAACCATTTCGAATCGAGGGTTGCAAACGGCGACCGCCGCCCACGGGTATTGTGAGCCGACGGCCGCCACCTTCGTTCCGATTCCTAAACCGCTCACGGTGTGGCTCGAGCCTAGCGTTCTAACGTATGGTTCCTGCAATAGCAGGACGTCTAAACGCTTCTAGGCTACGAGCTGACGCACCTCTCCTGATACTGTAGCTGAATGCTGCATATTTAGCTGTAGGATTCTAATTCCCGTGGACACAATTACGGACGCGGACGTCTGCGTCGACGTCGGTACGGTCGCGGTTGCGATGGGGTTGAATTGGGTCGCGGTCCGGGGGGTATCGCAGGTCTAATATTCGCGTATATTTCTTCGATTTTGCGGTTTTCTACTTTGGACTCAGCCCGAGATTTCGAATTCGACCTGAGTCCCTCGTCGCATCTAATTAGGCGGGTTCAATAAAGTCGTGTTCGCAGGAGCACACCCGGCCGCGGCATGGCGATGAAGCCTGAGGGTGGCCGTCATCGAGCGCGTTACCGTGCGGCTATGCTGCTCGACAATGGGGCCAACACCAGGGGACGAGGTCACGGGCCGAAGATTTTTCGCCCGCCTTGACCTATTCATCGCCACGATGACCTCACCCAGTTCTGCCCTCACCCGGAGATCCAAACGGAGGGCTATTTTACCTCCGGAATATTTAGAACCAGATGTGGCCATCATGATTTTTCGAGAAAAGGAGGGTTAACGCTTCATACTTCAAGTCAAAGTGGGGTCGTCGCTCCCCATCAGCGCGCACCGGCGCTGCCCTGCCCGGGCCGCGGTCTCCGGTTTTCCGATTTTCCGGTTAATACGCAAGGGAGACGCACGCTAGAGCCGCTTCTGTTTTATGTCCCTGTTTGTATGTGTGAGGTATATCTTTTCTGTAGCGAACGCTGCCGAGGATATACGTGTGTAGTATTTTAGTGTGTTGTAGATCGTCCGCCGACGATTTTCGAGTCCCAACATCGAACTAGGGTATCCCTGGTCTACCTGCGGCACCCTTTACGGCGTTCGGCAGGTAGCTGGGACCCTTGCGATGACTAGCTTCGAGCTGTATGTTTACGTTTTACTTATGTTTTTCTACTTAAGTCTTTTTTGGGACTCGTACATTTTTATTTCGAGACCGCGGTCCTGTTTGACAGAACCCACGCAAGAGCCTCGTCGGTGGCCGCGGTCTGGCAATTTTTGGATACTCGCTGGAGCCTCCTCTGGAAGTTGTACATTAATACGTTATACATGACGAAGACTCACGCCAGGGCTCCTCGGAGGAGATCGCGGTCCTGTTCCTATGAGGATTTGGACTCACGCAAGTCTCGTTATCTCCGGTGAGCCGCGGACCGGCCATGCTCCCTCTCGTGTTTCCGCGGGAGGCCGCGGTCCAGCTCATGCTTAGGCTCTCTCGCAAGAGTCACCGGTGGAGGCCGCGGTTCTGTATGAGTCAAGACACTCGCAGGGGCTTTGTTACACAGATGTTTGTGTTCGTGTGTAAGTGTGTGTGTTTAGTGTACCTCGTTCCTGCTGTGCGCACAGCAGAGGGTACACGCGGTTGATTCCTCGTTCCGGTGGTACAGCGGGACGAGTTATCGAAGGTCTTAACGAAATTTGGGGTCTCGTATTCGAAATTGGGTGTCTGCTGATCGTCCGTCAAACATTGAGAAATATTTATCGAAAATACTTGAAAATATTCGGCCGGTCGATTGAGGCCCTTACGACGGTCAAGTGCGTGGTTAACCGCCTGGAAGATTCGTATTGCGGTCACTTGGCTCGTTCGAGACCCCTTTTTTCGTACGCCTCAGCCAAATACGAGCCAGGTTGGGAAGCGAGTAGGCCGGTCGGCGAGAGATCGCCGCTAGTTCCCCGACATCTAAACTCGAGCCGGAACCTCGCGTGGCAGGTGTTATTTCCAGTAGCGATTTGGCAGTCGAGAATATTTATTTACAGAATGTTTCCTACGATAATATTATTATAATATTCGAAAATATTATCTTTGAAGACATTTGCTTCGGGACCGTGCCCCACCGGTCCCGTTTTTCGCAAGTCATAAAAATAGCCGCAGCTACCTGGGGTTTACCCCGAGTGTCAACGGCATGTTGCCTTCGAGAAAGTCTTTGGATAGGAATTGGAGTGATTGAGTTCAGCTACCGTTCAAACTCCCTTCTCAGTATGAGATCTTTCTGTTGTCGAACCTGTGATCGTGACAAACCTGTCGATACTTGTCGCCAGTCGTCGATGTTCATTCTTGTTTGCATTTCCGATACGCGACTTGCTACGAATGTTTATAGGGTATGTGACGATCTTTTGAGCCAATGTAAAGTGATGGTGGAATCTGTCCAGGGAACCGTGCGATTGCACTCTAGCTGTAGGACCTGGCGAGTCGTGATCATTAACAACGTAAGCAGTAGTGCTCCGCACAATTCAAGTCGTGGAATCGATTGGCTTTTTACGGTTGCCACTTTTGCTTCCGCATGAGGAGTTCTGCCTGTATATGCCCTTACTTATCGACGGATCGTAGGCAGATACAAGGTCCATAGGCTTCCTTGTTGGCGTCACAGAATCCATGAATCTCTATGTATTTTGTCTTATTGATAACTGAAAGATGTTCAGTGGCAGTTAAGCACAGTATATTATCCCCTCGGTATGAATAGCCGTCGGTAGTGATTCTTCCCAATCCACCATCAGGGTGGAAATCTTCATCAGCAGGCTCTTGGCTACGATTAGAACTGGACCAAGGAGGCCTGGTGGGTCGTATATTTTCGCTATTTCAGAACTGATCGAGCGTTTGGCGATGCACTGTATGGGTGATTCAGTTTTCACTGTCTACACATAGTAGTGTCTGCGTATCAAGAAAGTAAAAATCTAGTGCTCCATGCAATTCGATGTCGCATTTCATTTTAGCGTTTCAATGTGAGTAAGCTGTAGTCTTCTATGCATAGTATTATGCTTGTCTTCTTCTACACTTCAAATGAAGTTTGAAAGCACTGCGTGTCAAAGCAGTAGAGTTGTAATGTTGCATGCAATGTGTCTTGCGACATACATACAATTTATGCTATAATAATTAAGCCATTTATCTTTGTTCAGACACTCGTCATAATTTACTCAACGAAATATCTGGCTACCAAACACCTAATGCACAGATCCTACAAAATCGCTGTTAAACACATAACAGCAAAAAACTCTTAAAGCAGCAGGATGTCGTCTTATCATAAATTTCAAAATTAAGTCGTCATAGTGACGACTAGTATCTGACAGTTTCTGAAAAAGAGGCAAATTTTCAGATTTTTCACCAATAACGTCTCATCTGATTGCCACACCCATGACCACTCCTCCCCACAAATTCACTTTAAAACAACAACACTTCATGGCTGAAGAGCTTAGTAGAAATTCTGATTCGGAGACATCAGAAAACATGAAAAACACTCAATTTTTATTAATTCATTTTAAGTTAAATATAATTCTTTGTTAAGGAATCGTATCAATTCCAATTATATCTATCTACTTCCCTATTACTATAACACGTATTAGAGTGCACGTTGCAATGGTGACGAAAAGGTTCGTGACGAAAATTTACGTCCATCGTTGAGTTATGATCCGAAAAGAAGCCTCGTCGTAACGCGTTCATTTTGGTCGTCCGAGCCTGATTCAAAATCCTGTGGACCGCGAGTTATTTAAACGAACAGTTAAAATCAGTGGTGTGAGTGCCCGAACTACAGTGTCATTCAATCAACATTCAGCGACCGAAGAATCAAGCCAGTGATCAAGCCAACGCTCCAGGACAAATTGAGATCCTCAGCAGCAGCAAGTCGGACATCCCAGGGGATCCAGACATCATGGCAGATCTCAACATATCTGACATCTTCACATCGAAACAGTAGACTCGTTTATTCGTCAATTCCTTCCTTATCCATATTCCACGATATCAACTCAATCTCACAAACAAGCTCAGTCCATTTGTCCTGGAATTATTCTTAGTTCCCTGCGGCGTAAACGCGGTACCATGCTCGGTCAAATCACTGTCTTCATGCGACTTCTTAACACATGTGAAACATCAGAACAACCGAGTATACGTTTACTAAAAACCCACCTATACGCGTTAACTGAAATGTCATCCAATGTCATCCAATTTGACCTCGAAGAATTAGAAAAAACAGAAACGTCACACCGCTACAAAATTCAAAACGACTACTTCTTTATCATAACTCGCGCCGAATCTCTAATCGAGAGAAGTGTTCCGAATGTCACGAGGAGAAACACGTTCGAATCATCGGCCACTTCCTCAACCATCCCATATGCCATTAAATTACCAGAAATGCAACTTCCAATATTCGACGGAACATATGAAATTTGGGCATCATTCTATGATGTATTCTCATCGATCATCGATCGTAACGAGAACCTAACTCCAGTTCAAAAATTGCAATACCTGCGATCGACATTAACCGGAATGGCCGCTGTCTGCATCAATCTGGAATATCCCAAGTCCACCAAGGGACACTGCAGAAGCACTAGGCAATGTTGTCGATACCGTCAACTAACTTCTTCACCACTGAAAGATTTCAGAGGAAATATCTCGCAATGGAACACTTTTGCTTTCCATCATTCGGACAAAGATAAATGCTAATACGATGTTCTAATGGGAACTCACGGTAGAGGACAACAAAGTGCCGCCTTACACGGATCTTCTAGAGATTCTGGAGAAACGGGCCAACTGTGTACCAGAGATGAACCCAAGAGCAAGCTCAACCGCAAGTTGGGTCGACGGAAGAACATCGGACGCAAAACCAGGTGTTCTTGCCACAAGGACATTCTAATGACAAACAGAAGAATCATAAGAACCCAAAAGTGTCTGGTATGCCACGGAGGACGCAGCATCTGGGCATGTGAAGAGTTTCACGGGCTCTCAGTCCAGGACCGCAAGGCAGATGTCGAAAATTCTTCACTATGAATAAACTGTTTGCGCAAGAAATACAAATATAACCTGTGCAACAGCGGCTCTTATCGCGTATGTAACCAGCAATACCACACGATACATCACCAAGCGCAAAGAACCTGGAAACAGACTACTTCTAAACCGCCAATCATCACTCCATCCAAAGAATAGGAACCGATAACGAACGGAGAATCTTCAATGTCCGAATGATTTCAGGACGTTGAGGCGCCGAAGGAAGGGAGACATCAAAACGTGTTTGCCGTCGATTCAGTCACGAGCGAATTATTCGTAACCACACAAATTCACATTTTAGACAACGATCAACAATTAGTCAACTGTCGAACGTTAATCGACACGTGCGACAACTATAAATTTCATGTCGGAGGCCCTCACGAAGAATCTCGGCATGCCAAGAAAACGCTGCACTGTATCCATCGGTGTTCTAATCACAATGTACGCAATAGCAAGACACTCCATCACGGTAACCTTTAAGTCAAGGGTCAACGATTATGAAGGAGATCTGACCTTTTTTACAGTCGCAGATATCTCATCATCCAATCCTGATCAACCCATTGATTGCTTGGATATTCCGCTCAGGATTCCGAGAAATTGATAACTAGCCGAACAAACTTTTTGTTATCCAGCGCCAGCTAACCTGTATCTCGACGCTGGAGTCGCCATAGCGCTGTTATAGATTTATATTTTCAAAGAACAAGGCTCGGATGGGTAATCGGAGGGAGTACCCTAACCACCCAACCCAAATACAGCAACTCATAATATCATACTACCACGTTACTGCGTTAATAGCTACTACTATTCACGTTCTTCTGAAGTGTGGAAGCAGACAAGCATAAAGCAATGCATAGAAGGTTAATGAGAGGAAATGGGATGCACCATCGCATTGCATGCAGCATTAGAACACTACTGTTTTCATATGCAGACACTGTGAAGCGCCATCCCGTTGCACTGAACAGTAGAACTCTCATTCTTTAGATATGTAGAAATACATAAGCATAATGCTATGCATAGAAGATTATAGTTTACTTACTTTGGACCGTTGGAATGAGATGCGCAATCGTATTGCATGGTATAGGTACTCCCTTACTCTGTCACGTAGACAGTATGATGGGCAATCCCGCTGCAGGGAACTGTAGAATACCCATTCTTTTGAAATATAGAAACAGATCGGCATTATTACAGCTTACTTTGAAATATTGAAATTAGATGTGTTATCGCATTGCATGGAGCATAGAACTATACTGCTTTGTCAAGCAAACACTATGAAGCGCCATCCCGGAGCATGAATCTGTATAATTGACATTCTAGTGGAGTTTTGATTCAGAAAAGCACAGCGCTATGCATAGAAGTTTACGGCTTATTCTGCTGCTTTGACACGCAACGACTAGGAAGCGTCATCCCGTTCCATGGAACTGTATTATTCACAACCTCTTTATGTGTAGAAGCAGATAAGCATACTGCTATGCATAGAGGATTACAGTATACTTTCTTTGAAACACTGAAATGAGATGCGATAGTAGCAGCTATTTACGTTGTATTAGAAAAACCACAAGATTGATATGCAAAACTTGCAAAGTTACGTTACACTTGGGGAACTGTTTTGCCACCTCTCATCAAATAAAGAAATATTAAATGAATGCGGAATTTAATTAAATGGAGTTATTTTATAAAAAGCAGTTAAGTTTATAAAGCTGTTATGAATATTGTTTTATATTTGTACGTTTTAATATTTATCACACAAAGGAATAAATATTGTTGTATAATAATGTTGAATTATTTCATGAATTTACGTAAAGTTTTTTTCAAGCGAAGAAATGTTTACAAATAGTGGGGACGGAAAAGTGTTTCTACAAAAATATTTCCGGTCCATGGCGATGTTTCACTGCGCAAACATGTGGTTGTGAAAGTGATAAGGAACATTGGAACTGTGTTGCTTCGAAACGTAGATACTATGGAGTCCCATCCCGATGCTGGGAATTACAGAATTCACACTCATTTGAAGTTTAGAAGAAAATAAACATAATATGTGTATAGTAGATTGCAATTTACTTACTTTAAGACGTTGATATGGTTCTCGCCATCGCATTGCATGGAGCATTAGGAATCAATAACATTGACACGCAGACACTACGAACCGCCGTCCCGTTGCTTGAAGGTGAAGAATTCACATTCTTATAATGCGTCGAAGCAGATAAACATAATGCTATACATATAAATTTATAGCTTACTTACTTTGAAACGTTGAGTTGAAATGCGCCCTCGCATTGCGTGGAGCATTAGATCTCTATTGCAAATAGACATAGATATTATGGAACGCCATCCGGTTGCAGAGAACTGCAAAATTCATATTGTTCTGAATCGTACAAACCGATAAGTGAATTCAATCATACATAAATTCAAACATACGTCATTGTATCTTGTGCATATTCGCGCATGTGTCTTGGGCTGCCTGTAAATGTGAATGGTAAAATGACAATTTTCCCCAGTTTACTGAGATTGCCATCATTTACAACTGCATCACGTAAATGGATGTACTCTTCAGAACGCAATTTGACTTGATTTAGTCGTATGTAGAGAAGTCTTTCACTTTCTGTTTTTGCATACATGTCAACAATGTATTGATGAAATAATTGTCTATATTTCAATATATGATTATCAGTATTCTCACGAATCATCGTTCGATATGCATAATAAATCATGGCACTGACCTTATTGTTAATGTCCACATTAGTCGTAAGATTTCTCATATTAACATTAAAATGATATCCATGCTCTCCTTGCCAAAATAGAATGGAATATTGTAATGCATCATATGAACGATGTGTTTCTGATACTTGCTGGACGTCACCATTTCTACGATGAAGAATTATAGAATTATAAAATTAAATTCTTCACCAACTATGACAATTGCCACTTCATCAATCGTTGGTGTGTTGAATTGTCTTCGATGTTGACCAATAGGTGTTTTATCTGCCTTTATTATCACTTTGTAATCGTCAGATGGCATTTGTTCAATGGCGGTTTTAAATAACTTAATTAATTCATTATGTTGTTCAAACAAATTTAATAATTCAGCGACAATCTTTTGTTTAGTACTCATATTCAGTTGACACCGTCTGTTGATTTGTTCGTCAGTATTTCCCATAAAATATATCTGAAGATATTTGTGATCAGCATTTGGCAAGGGTAATAGTGATCCAGCATGGTGATAAATTCACCCCTGTACTGTAAATGTTGGCATATAATTTGCGCTAACGATATTCGTTGCTCGGAACGATGTCATTTGGAAGCATAAATTGTACTTGCGTATATTTTCCAAAAAATTTTTTGATTGACTTATTTCACCTGATACTAAAGTTAATAATGGTTTAGGTGGTGAACGCAAGTCTGGTAACTTTACTTTTCCACCTGCACATCACATACCTGGTGTTTCATTTTTAAATTTTTGACCATAATACGTACACAGTTTATCCGCTTTTCCAGTAATTACACTTGGATGAAGACAGTAATTATAAAGGGAATTGTAATTGAAACCTCATAAATTCAAATCAGTATATATCATTCGTCTTATCTGTGTCCTGCGAATGCGATTCCTTTGCTGCCTTGCTTACCTCTGTTCACTCGTTTCTAATGATCGAGCAAGAACAGTGTGAACTCGATCTCTTTCTTGCCTTGCTTGTCTCTGTTCACTCGCTTCTAATGATCGAGCAAGAGCAGTATGATCTCAATCTCTTTCTTGCCTAGTTTTTCTCTGCTCACTTGTTTCTGAAACTTGTTCTTCTCTTTCCCTTTTTGCTTGATTTGTAGATCGACCAATGGCACTTCGCTTTGATGGCATAATTGTGGGATTAAATAAAACGTATTTCTAATTATTTTCTTCAGCTGGAAATCAATAACATTTTTATTTATTCACGTATTAATAATTTATTCTCGTATTAATAATTGCAAAAGTTTTTTGACTGCATTTTTGTATTTATTAGAATTTGCTGACGGAAAATCGAACGTCAAACGCATTAATGTTGTTTTTTGTAATTTAAATTAATTTGTTGAAATCTTAAAGGAAACAATTTATATATTTAAAATATTTTAAATTTTAATATAATTTGTAATATTTAAACATTAATTGAAAAGATATAAATAAAACGATTCAATATTTAACTTACTTTGTGAGTCATACTTTTATTTTTATTTCAACTGTTATTATGGGTATGTTATTTTTTACAGTTTAATTTGACTTAAAAAAGTAAATTCTAGGAGTAAATTTCATGTGTAAAAATTTAATTTTTCAATTTATTCATGGTTACACTTTTAACAAATATTACTAATTAAATGTTATTTTGATATTTTTGGGATGTTTGTTCGGAAGTACCTAGAACCCCAAACCTGATTTTAAAGAAAATTTTCAAAAACCTTCCCGGAGATATACCTAATAATTTCCCAAATTTTCAATTTTCACGGCGATTGGATGTATGGTTTTTGAATCTATCGAGTACAGACAGACAGACAGACACACATTCAGTTATAAATATGTAGGTAAATAGATTGATAGATAAATATAGATAGATAAATAGTAGTTATTCATATTTAATATTTTCTTTGGAAACAAGGGGCAAAGAGATAAAGTACTTTGTTATTATAATTCTAGTTGCTTCACAAATTCCGAAAATGATAAATTAGACCAACGCAAGAAAAAAGTCTAATGTTTCACAATTATTTTATAGTTTAAAGATTATCAAGCTTTATGCTTGGATGGATGCTTATATATAAGTATAACTACCAAAATGAAATGAAATCGCAAAGTGATATTTACACATCTCCGTGCTGCAATTTTGACGTATTTAAATTTCTTATAAAAGCATACAAATGTTTATAATCAAATTATCAATTATAAATGGAATTCTACAATTTATCCATGTAATAATCCTTTCTTATTGTACGCATCCTTCAACACATACTCAGTCTTTTTAATCTTGATGGATTTCGTGTGTACGTGTGCGTGTGTGTGCGCGCGCGCGTATGTGTGTATGGTAGCCGTTGCCGAAATACCACCTAATAGGTTTCATAGTTTCGATTCTAGTAAATCGAATAAAATGGCATAAGATTTTTTATAGAATATCAAGGGTACGTGAAGCTGGTATTGCATTGCATAGAGCATTTTTCACTGGAAGAATTTTTCTTCCAATGTTTCAACTCCAGATCTTTTTTAATTATTCTCATTTAGAAAATTAAAACTGAATGGCATATTCCTTAACATAGCACGCCGGTAACCACGATACAACAGATCCAAGGTTCCTTTATTTTAAATTAAGATCTGCTTTCTGTGTTTCAAAACTTGTTTACATTGCGTTGTATTCTTAAGACTCTTTGTAAGTTATAAAGAACAGAAACGCTACATGGATTATAAAAGTGTAATAGTTTAATTTATATAATCTTGAACATTTTAAATCCACATAAGAACCAACTATTTTTGGCAGCATCCCTTTCTAAAATTTGGAAAATCCACCAGATCTAATAAAACCTTGCTTAGATTGCAAATGTGTTTTTCTGTATCCAGCAGAAATGAAATTACATTGACAGAAGTACCAGCTAGTTCTCCACGCCTATTTGAAACAACGTTAAGTCACCTTGTTAAACAATAATTTATTAAATGTGACTTGGACCTTTAAATTTGCACAAACATCTAACAAATAAATATGTTTTTTTTTACTATTCATATCATTGTACTTTCAGTGATTTATTATGTGCTGTCATTTGATATATTAACTGCTTGATTATATTTTATAATGAACCTTGCGTACCAAACACTGTTTTTACTCCTGATACGAGTGGATAGTTCTTCGTTTTATATTCTTATATCGCATTGATTATGAAAGTATATGATATCGTTTCTATGCAGTTATGCATAAATTCAATTCCGACTAATGCTCTAAGAAGCATCCAAGATAACAAACGGCAAAATGCTGGCGACTCCATACCAGCACTATATTGTCACTTCGGAGGAGTGTCAGTTGATCCGTAGCCATCTGTGACCGGATTCGTTAGTTAAAATGTGAGAACGTGTAACCAGCACGTTCTAGACTAACATAAAACGCCGTGTGAATCGCGCAGCGCCAGCACCATCGTGAAACACGTGTCATCGCTCAATTCATGAATCTTCTCAGCAATGACGTTGGGTCACATTTGGTAATGGGGAACCTGTGGTTTCATACAAATTAAAACCGTTAGGTGTCAGTAGGTGTTCAACATATGAGTATTAATAGATATTTTGATAGTTGTTTTCCTATATTTATAGTTATTGAGAGAGTCATATATATTTCTTTCAACCCATCATTAACTAAAAATATTATTTATAAAATAAAATATTACTTACAAAATAAAAATTCATGCTGTTGCATCCCTAACTTCGCCTTTTATAATTTCTTAAATAACATGCTGTCATCGTATTTAATATAACCCTCAATTGCATGAATTTGTAACGATGAATTGAGAAAAATACATATAAAATAAATGTATATATTTTTATGATAAAGTAATTAACGACTTTATCGAAAAATTGCCGTATTGAGCTAGTTTATAGAAAATAATTAAATCGAGTTCTTACATCTTTGTTTCGTGCCTGTGTAACTATTTTGGAATCAAAATAAATAAATTGCTTGGTTTAGTCATTTTTCATATTCGCTTATAATTTTTATGGAATCAGTTTTCCCAATAGTAAATGTCAGCCTACGCCACTACCACGCATGTAGCTATGGTCAGCTGATAGTATCATTGCCACGACCGTGTAGCCCGTGTGCTATATCGCGGTGCATTAATAGTGCTGTGATACGCGTGTCACCACAGTACTGAGAGTATGCCGTTACGAGAACTGAGTAGGGGCATTGTCTTTGCACAATTCTGCCACGGAATTCGTTCCATCTGTTGTCCTTGGCGTGCCAATCGCTGGTTGTTTGGGATATTGTAGTGCATGAGGCAGACTTGTTTCTTACCATCATCAAGGAGATAGATTTTCACTCCCCCGTTTTGAATTTTGTTAATTACTGTTTGGAATTTTTGCCGTTTCTGTATCTCTATGTCCGCATTATGGATTCTACTTACGTATGATATTTTGGTCTTCATCTTCTGTTACATGTAACATTATATATGTAATGCACGTTTGTTATGTAATGCTCAAAGTTGTAATCCTCAGATTCTTTTACTCTTTTGTAAAGCAACTTATCCTATTAACATATATTCATTAGGCATAGATGGAAGTAATTAGACAATGCTATTAAAACGGTATTAAATATGTTGTTGCAATTATATATTTAATGTCTAGAGGTGTAAATGTAATTAGTGTCCCGAGTTATGTGATCCAATCGACATATCGAGTAAAGCTATAAAATATGAAAACCTTTTCCTATTCCACAAGCCCTATCCATGTTAAAGGAATGATTAGTTCTGCAATACGAGAAGCCTGAATTAGTAAGATCTCTACGAACATAAGTAATTTGTAAGTAATACATTTTTTCTGTTTGAAATATTTGCCTTTGCATAGAATAGAATGTATAGATATAAATTCCTGTCTTATAACCATTTCGATCCAATTCTGTTATAGCTTTTGAGCAGGAATAATATTGATTATACCTGATTTTTGCAATAGTTGTTTATTTAACAGATTTTATCGACGTAGAAGCATCATTTGAGGGATGTATCGATTTACTTTGCAGTTCTATCAGTTTCTTTTTCTGCTCGCTACTTTCTATTCTCAGTTCCATATACTTATCCTTTATCACCATCATATATGTTGCATAAGATTATAATAACTTTTTATCTTTAAATTTTGCGGATATTTCAATTAAATTTCCTTTGATTAAAAAAACGGAGATGAAAAAGGAGTGACACGTACCATTTCTTGGAAACGTTGTATCGTAATTTGCATCTGACTGTTTTGAAAGGCATGCACTTTACTTAACGCTTCCAGTGATTCAGTCAGCGGAGCAAAGAAATATTCTACTTTCGATATTGTCGGCTTTTGTAATTCTAAGGCAAGTACATTCATCTGCCGTTATCGTGAACACTGTTTTTTGGCTAAATTACAGAAAACCAAATATATTATAAGGAACATATTGTGACATGGTGTCGTCATAAGACTCGCTTCATCCCCCCCCCCCCCCCCCACCCGCTTCGGTTAGCTTAGCTCGCTGATCACCACCCATGCGAGAAGCGCGAAGCGGACCATCGCGATAGCTGTATTTGTGAGAAGCGTGAGGTACGCGATGTTAGAACCTTTTCCCCTTCCCACCCCCTTTTTCTCTTCTCTCTTTATCCTAAGGATTAGACTGGCAAGCTGATGGAAGAAACGATCAAGAAGACGTCCGTTCATCGAATAAGCAGACCGCGGGATTGCGGAAGGACTGTGCGCCAAGGTAGCGGGACGGGCTCGACGGTGGAGGAATCGGAAAGTGAGTAAGAGAAGAAGAACCTTAAATCCAAGGGATATTATCCAAGGCCCTGCGAAGATATGGCCGCTGCCATCGTCCATGGAGATGCATAGGATGGTTTTTGGGTGTGAGAACCTCCCCCCCCCCTTAACACAATAAAGCGCCATCTAGTTGCATAGAATTGTGGAATTCACATTCTTTCAAATCGTAGAAGCAGACAGGCATAACTCCATGCATTGAAGAATACAACTTACTTACTTTAGAACGCTGGAGTGAGATGAGTCATCGCATTGCATCGAGCATTAGAACTCCACTGCTTTGATACGTAGAACCTTTGAAGACCCACCCTGTTGCATGAAACTGTAGAATTCACATACTTTTGAAGTGTAGAAGCAGATGAACATAACGCGTTGCGATGAATATTACATCTTATCATGAAACTTTGAATTCGGATACGACATCACGATGAATGGAGTATTATAACTCTATTGCTTCGGCCCATAAACATCTAGAAACGCTATCCCATTGCAAGGACGTTTATGATTCACATTCGTTCGAGGTGTAAAAGCAAACAAGCATAATGCGATGCATAAAGCTCCACAACATACTAACTTCCTTTGAACTGTTGATATGAAATGCGATATCGCGATGCATGAAGCATGAGAAAAGCTATACCTAAGCAAGAAAGTGTAGCACACACATTCTTTTGAAATGTAGAAGCAGACAAACAAAATGCGTTGCTTTGAATATTAGATCTTAACATGCATCATTGAAATGAGATGCGACATCGCGTTGAATGAGGAATTGAAATCCTATTGCTACGACATGCAGACACCCAGGGACATTATCCCATAACATGGAAGTGTGGGATTCACATTCTTGTAAAGGTGCAAGCACATAAACACAATGCGTTGCATTCAATATTACACCTTATCATGAGCCATAGAAATGGGATGGGATATCGCGTGTTGTGAAGAATTGGAACTTTATTGCTTTGAAACGTAGCCATATAGAAACACTATTCAGTAGCAAGGAAGCGCGGGATATACAATCTTTCGAAGGGTGGACGAGATGAAAATAACGCGTTGCATTGAACATTACATCTTATTATGAAACATAGAAATGAGATGCGACAACGCGTTCTATGAAGCATTAGAACTCTATTGCTTAGAAGCGTAGGCATCTAGAAACGCTATACCGTAGCTAGGAAGTGTGGCATTTACATTCTTTTGGAGTTTAAATGAGTTATACAAATTATGCAAATATATCGAGTTATGCAAATCTGTAGCAAGGAAGAGTTGCATTTACATTCTTTTGAAACATCGATGAGATATACATAGCGCGTTGCATTGGATACAACATCTTATCATAAGACATAGAAATGAGTTGTGATATCACGTTTTATAATGAGTTAGAACTCTATTGCTTCGATACGTAGACGTGTAGAAACGCTGTTTCGTAGCAAGGAAGATTTGCATTTACATTCTTTTTAGGTACAGACACGATACACATAACGAGTTGCACTGAATGTTTCATCATATCATGAGACATATGAGTGATATGCAATATCGCGACCCATGAAGCATTAAAACTCTATTGCTTCAATACGTAGACATCTCGAGATGCTATTCCGTAGCAAGGAAGAGTGGGCTTTACATTCTTTTGAAGTGCTTGCGAGATATGCATAACGAGTTACATTGAATTACATCTTATCATGATACATAGAAATGAGATGCGATATAGAGTTTTATGAAGCATTAGATCTCTATTTCTTCGATGCCTAGACGAATGCAATGCGTTGTGTATATCTCCACAGCACTACAAAATAATATAAATCCCACACTTCTTTGTTACGGAGGAGCGCTTGTAGATGTCGATACATCGAAGCAATGGAGTTCTAATGCCTCACAGAACGCGATATCGCATCTCATTTCTATGACTCATGATATGATGAAATATCCAATGCAATGCGTTAGGCATATCTCGTCAACGCTTCAAAAGAATCAAAAAGCCCACCATTCCTTGCTACGGCATTGCGTTTCTAGATGTCTACGTTTCGAAGCAATAGAGATCTAAAGCTTCATAAAACGCGATATCGCATCTCACTTCTATGTCTCATGATAAGATGCTAATGAATGAAGCGCGTTATGTATATCTCGTCAAAACTTCTGAAGAATGTAAATCCCGCACTTCCATGCGGCGGAATAACAGTTATAGCTATCTACATATCGAAGCAATAGAGTTCTAATGCTTCATAAAACGCGATATCGCATCTCATTTCTCTGTCTCATGATAAGATGTAATATTCAATACAACGCGTTATGTAGATCTCGTCTACATTTCAGAAGTTGGTATATGCCACACTTGCTTTCTACGGGATAGCGATTCTAGTTATTTACGTTTCTGAGCAATAGAGTTCTAATGCTTCATTGACATAAATAAAGAGGTTTCAAACGCGATAAACAATCGACCAGCGCAAATCGGTATATTCAAACTATAACATAAACAAGTCAACTACCGATTATGAGTCATATATATGAGTCGTATTTGACTTATAAATAAAAAGAAATATATTCCTGACATCAATAAAGAGGCTTTAAACGTTGTAAACAACCGACCAGCGCTAACCGGTAACAGCTTAATAATAATAAATACTATGCAAATATCAAGCAAATAAAACGGAATAGATGATATAAGGATGAGGCATATACAGAATATAAATCCATATAGTAATTTAAAATACTAAACACATGAGGAATTAGGAATATTAGACGAAGAACCAAACCCGCCCCTAGGACCCTATGGTGGCAGACATTAATGAGCCGTCCTCCAATCCTGGGCGCGTAGAGTTGCCCCGCGCTCAGTGCTCCCTCCCGCCGGCCTATCTCTGCCCCGCTATTGGCCACGCGCATTAACTGGCGGCCAACTGGCGGGGACCGCGACTGCGGCGTAATCGCTGCTCTCGTGGCGTGCTGACGGCCGGGTGCGTAAGCGTGGCGCAACACAATTCCAAAGGAGATTAAAAAGATAAAACAAAATAAAATATAAATAAAGTATAATAATAAATATTAGAATTGGTATAGACAGTAAAGTTGAATAAAATAATCGTTCTTCCTCTAGTACATACAATATTAATTCACGTTAAACAATCTGTCGAGTTGAATTCCTTCTAGGAAATAATGCTGAAAGAGTAAAACATAATAGATTAGTTAGTTTTATAACATATTAAATTATCTCGTAACTTGTACATCGTGTATACGGTTAAGATAACGGTTACACACATATATATGCTCTCTCCTATGGGAATATTATATTATATATATTTTAAATATCGTAATAAGTCTCAATATTAAAGAATTACTGCCTCAAGTATAGGAGATAGCATGAGTACCCGAAAAATAACAATTAAATAAACAAAGAAAAGAAAATAAATTCCAATTAAAATCTCCGAATGTAATAAATTAAATATAGTAAAAATAATACCGATACAAAGTATTACCGATTATATCTCTTAATATTCAATACCATAATCAATTAAACTATATTCTTATAATTCACACATCTACTTATTATTGTCTTAACTAATAATATTATTCTCTGCAACTATTAGCAACGCGGATAATAATAGACTTGAATAATTAAGCTAAAGAACGAAGATTATGAATTAATATAACTCGACGTTGTAGATCGAAGGTCTTATATACGAAAATGATAGGCTCTGCAAGACGCTCTCCCTTACTGAAACACCGTCTATGTAATGTAGCGATTTTCACGCACTTTATACATATATATGTTTAGTTGCTTTATCATGCTATTTTACATATATTCTACTGCACACGTAATGTAATCACGCAGTGATTTCCTAGCAATGTAAATTTACTTTATCTCTCCAGACTACATTATACTCATTTTATTAATCAAACACACAATCACGCAGTGATTTCCTAGCGATGTAAATTTACTTCATCTCTCCAGACTATATTATACTCATTTTATTAATCAAACATACATCTTATTATATTCTTTCGACTACCTATCGCGAGCAAAACGAATTTACCAACCGTAATAAGTAAAGGCGCATGATAACCTACCATTCGGATACGAACATACAAGAGAATAATGAATACAAACATAATTAGATGGCGCAACCCTAGGCGACCACTCTATATCGCAATTTATCTATTTATGTAAGATCTTCGTGGTGTTATAATAGATTTAATATGCTCTATCACGCTATCCCATTTTACGCATAGGACAAAAATAGGAGGCTTACCCCCATATGCGAGACTTAAGAACGCGAATGTAATTTTATTAAAATTAACCTAGAAAAACCCATACAAATTAAGAGGACACGTTAAGCATACATAACGACAAATTATCGCGGTGCATACCATCAAAAACCGACTCCTGGTGGTTTTATAGTAATCACATGATAATAGGACAACAAATAATTGGGAGTTTAGATAGAATAGATCGAAATAAGATATGATTACAGGACACAGCGAACTTTACGCGTCCGACAACTACGATATTCTTATTATACCACTTAATATTCATTTTACAATACCACAATCAATTATAGTTTATTCTTACGCTTCTAGTTATTATGTTACTATCCATAATATTATCCTCTACAATCGTAAGCAGCACGGATAATAACAGGCTTGCATAATGAATTAATTAGCGAAAATCTTGAAGTAAAAGTAACTTGACGTCGTAAGTCGAAGGCTTCATATCAGAAAATGGCAGGCTCCGCTGTCGTTCTCCTTTTATGAAACATCGTCTAAGCAATGTAGCCATTCTTACGTACCATATACATATTTATTTACACTATCGTACTATTTCATAATTAATTACTGCATGATTTCCTAGAGTTGTATATTTACTTTATAGTACTAGACTACTTTGTATTTATTTTACTGCTACCGCAATCAATTATGTATTTTATTTTATTATATCTACTTGTGTACCTATCGTGGATAAAACAGAGTTACCAATCCTAAAAATAAATACGTACGACAACTTACCATTCGGAAATGAACACACGGTGATCAATGAATGCAAGCACAACTAGATGGCGCAATTTTAACCGACTACTGGACACTAAAATTGTTATATGATTTTAGTGGTGTTTATCAAATACTTAATATGTTTTAACACACTACTCTTTGTCATACCATAGTACAAAAAACAATAGGCTTATCCTCTCACGTATGACTCAACATATGAACATAATTTTACTTAAATTAACATAGAATACAAGAACTAACGTGAAGGACGTATATAATTGTTCACTGCTAATAAAATACCATAGTTACGCGGATGTTTGAATATAGAGATATAAACTTATAGCTGTAAGTTTTATTTATGGAGTTTTAATCAGTTGCATACTAGCTGGTCTTTTATTAAAGAAAAAAAATAAAGAAGATAATACGAAAGCCGACCTGTCTCACGGTGGAAAATAGCTTTTCCTTCTTTCTTTCTTTCTCATATAAGTATATATATAGATAGATCTCATTTATTTACTCATTTATCTTATACTAGCTTAGCTATCTTATATTAAATTATACTATAGTACACATTACATTATAATAAGGTTACCTATTTTGAAATCTGCAACGGAGCGCTTGCAATAATCCTGGGGTTGAAAGACCAGGACGGGAGAGATGATGTCATGGCACCTGCCGGTTCTATCTCTCCGGATGCGAGGATGGTGGAGAGCTAAAGAAAAAAAAAAACATGTCTACGGTTCTAAGCAATAGAGTTCTTATGCTTCATTGAACGCGATCTCGCATCTCATTTCTATGTCTCACGACAAGATGTAATAATCAGTGCAACGCGTTATGTATATCTCGTCTATACATCAATATAATGCAAATGCAATTCTTCCTTTCAAGGGAACAGCGTTTCTAGATGCCTACGTATCGATACAATAGGTTTGTAACATTTTAGAAAACGCGATATCGCATCTCATTTCTATGTTTCATGATAAGATATAATATTCATTGCGAAGTGTTATGTATACCTCGCCTACAGTTGAAGAGAATGTAAATGCCACACATCCTTGCTAGGAAATAGCGTTTTCAGATGTCTACGTATCAAAGCAATACAGTTCTAATGCTTGTTAAAACGAGATATCGCATTTCATTTTTATGTTTCATAATAAGATATAATATTCATTGCGAACTGTTATGTATACCTCGTCTACACTTCAAAAGAATGTAAATGCCACACATCCTTGCTAGGAAATAGCGTTTGCAGATACGTATCGAAGCAATACAGTTCTAATGCCTCTTAAAACGCGATATCGCATCACATTTGTATGTTTCATGATAAAATATATTATTCATTGCGAAGTGTTATGCATTCTTCGTCTACAATTCAAAAAGAATGTAAATGCCACAGTTCCGTGCTAGGAAATAGCGTTTCCAGATGTCTACGTATCGAAGCCACACAGTTCTAATGCTTCTTAAAACGCGATATCCCATCTCATTTCTATGTTTCATGATAAGATATAACATTCATTGCGAAGTGTTATATATACCTCGTCTACACTTCAAAAGAATGTAAATGACACTCTTCCTTGCTAAGAAATAGCGATTCCAGATGTCAACGTATCCAGCAATAGAGTTCTAACGCTTCTTAAAACGCGATATTGCATTTCATTTCTAAGTTTCATGATAAGACATAATATTCATTGCGAAGTGTTATGTATACCTCGTCCACACATTCAGAAGAATGTAGATGCCTCACTTCCTTGCTGGGAAATAGCGTTTCCAGATGTCTACGTATCGAAGCAACACAGTTCTAATGCTTCTTAAAACGCGATATCGCATTTCATTTCTATGCCTCATGATAAGATATAATATACTTTGCGAAGCGTTATCTATATCTCGTCTACACATCAAAAGAATGTAAATGCCACACTTCCTTGCGACGGAATAGCGCTCTTAGATGTCTACGTAACAATGCAGTGGAGCTCTAATTCTTCATAAAACGCGATATCGGATCTCATTTCTATGTCTCATGATAAGATGTAATATTCAATGCAACGCGTTATGTATATCTCGTCTACACTTCAAAGGAATGTAAATGCCACACTTCCTTGCCTCGGAACAGCGTATCTAGATGTCTACGTATCGAAGCAACAGAGTTCCAACATTTTATAAAACGCCATTTCGCATATCAGTTCTATGTCTCATGATAAGATGCAATATCGAATGCAGGAGGAATGGCGTTTCTAGATGTCTTTGTATCGAAGCAATATAGTTCTAATTCTTCATAAAGCGAGATATCGCCTCTTATTTCTATCTCTCACGATATTTTGTAATATTCAATGCAACGCATTATGTATATCTCGTTTACGCTCCAAAAGAATGTAAATGCCACACTTCCTTGCGACGGAATCGCTTTTCTAGATGTCTACGTTTCTAAGCAATAGTGTTCTGATGCTTCATAAAGCGCGTAATCTCATCTTATTTCTATGTATCATGTTAAGATGTAATACCCAAGGCAACGCGTTATGTATATCTCGTCTACGCTTCAAAAGAATGTAAATGCCACACTTCCTTGCGACGGAATCGCTTTTCTATATGTCCACGTATCGAAGCAATACAGTACTAATTGTTCGTGGAACGCGATATTGCATCTCATTTCTATGTAGCATGATAAGATGCAATTGAATGCATCGCGTTATGTTTATCTCGTTAATACTTCAAGAGAATGTAAATGCCACACTTCCTCACTACGGAATAGCGTTTCTAGATGTCTACGTTTCGAAGCAATTGATTTCTAATGCTTCATAAAACGCGATGTCGAAGCTCATTTCTGTGTTCCATAATAAGATGTAATATTCATAGCAAAGTGTTATGTATACCTCGTCTACACTTCAAAAGAATGTAAACCCCACGCTTTCTCGCAATGGAATGGCGTTTCTAGATGTTTACATATCGCAGCAATAGATATATTTACGAAATTACTTAAAACGTCTTAATCTCAAAAATAGCCTTTTCGTCACAAACGTGTAATAAGCGAAGTCTTCGAAGAACCAACGTTTTATTTGTTCCGCCGGTCGGAACATGTTCCCCCCGTTGAGAGGCCGTGTCGACCTATCTAGATCGGATTGATCTGAATATCGCCGCGACGTCGATGGTTCACACTGTCGTCTCCGATGTGGGCAGCTCCGCTAGCTGCTTGACGTTGCGTTTTTAGACCCCCTGGCTGGTCCGTACGGTGACCGCTCGGATGATCTTGTCTGGACTTGGGTGCACCTCTTCGACTCGACCGCGATGCCACTGCAAAGGCGGGAGGTAGTCATCCCTTAAGACTACGAGGGATCCTTTCTTGTTCTCGTGGTAGCCCTTGATCCATTTTTTCGCTCGTTCAGATGGTAGATATACTCCTTGTGCCACCTGGTTCAAAAGTCCTGCTGGACGTTCTGGACGTGTTGCCAGTGTGACAATCGGTTACGAGGAGTATCGCTGAAATCAGTCTCGGGCAAACTCGTTAACGACGTGCCGATCAGGAAGTGGGCCGGAGTTAGGGCCGATGGATCATTAGGATCGGATGATAATGGAGTAAGCGGGCGAGAGTTTAGGATCGCTTCGATGTCGATCGCAAACGTGTTGAACTGTTCGAACGTAAACAGTTCTTTCCCGACGACTCGTTTAACGTGGTGTTTGAACGATTTGACAGCTGCCTCCCAAAGGCCACCGAAATTGGGAGAAAGAGCTGGCATGAAATGCCACGATATTTCCTTGCCCGTGAGGAAGTGTCTTACCTTACCAGTGCGCTTAATTCGTTATTCACTCCAACGAAATTTGTCCCGTTGTCGGAATAAATGTTCCGACAGATACACCTACGACCGATGAAGCGTTTCAATGCCGCGATGAACGCTTCGGTAGTCATGTCACCGACGACCTCAAGATGGACCGCTCTCGTTGCAAAGCACACAAACACTGCTACATAGATTTTTACTCGCGCACAATTTCGAAAACGTTCTTCCTTGATATAAAAAGGACCGCAATAGTCTGTTCCGCAATTACAAAAGGGTTGGCATTCGGATACACGTGCCGCAGGTAGAGTGCCTATTACGTAATTCACGTCCGGTGGTTTTACGCGGAAGCACCTGATGCACTTCTTACCATCAATAGGCCTGCCTTTAATACCTCTGCCTTAGTGTCGCCAGCGTGGTATTGATACCCAAATGATGTGCCTCTAAATGCGTGTGACGAATGATCAGATCAGTGATGTGATGCGATCTTGGAAGCAGGATCGGATGTTTCTGTCCGAAGAGAATGTTTGCGTTTTGTAGTCGACCCCCTACCCGTAGAATTCCCTTTTCGTCTAAGAATGCCTGAAGCAAGAGCCAGTTACTCTTTGGATGCAGCTCTGTAACGTTCTTCAAATTTCGGATCTCTTTTTCGAACGCGGAGGCCTGCACGAGCCTCAAGATCCGATCATTAGCGTCGTGGGCCTCTCGTACGGTTAGAGGTCCTGCGTTACAGTTATTTTTGCGAAATCGAGGCAATACGCGACGATCCTCCTTAATTTCGCGATGTCTGTATAGCGGCCGAGAATTTCGATGCTACGGATGGTCGTTGTCAAGCATGTATGGGCACGAATATCGGGTATTTCCGAAATGAGGTTGAACGTAGATTTCCGTCCGCTGGATTGTCGTTTGATCTGACGTGCCGCTATCGGTCTTCGCATGGATTTCGGCCACTCTATTTGCCACGAATGTTCTTAGCGTGGCTGGTTCGCGTTGCAGCCAATTTAAAACTATCTTAGAACCCGTCCAGAAGTTAATCGAGTTGAATCGGCGTGTATTACTATCTCGGACGTTAGAAAATAATGACGTCAGTAGCACCGCACCGCAAAGTTCGAGACGTGCGAGACTAACAACTTTTACTAGTGCAACCCGAAATTTCGCGCATGATAGTGTCGTTTTATTTCGTTCGCGATTGTCCACTGACCGTACATACACGCACGCTCCGTATGCTCGTTCGCTCGCGTCGCAGAACCCGTATAATTGCACTCTTCGCACCTTCGATTGGCATACGTGTCACTCGAAGAATGTTTCGTTATGTAACTGCAATTCCTTCACGTACGTGGACCATTCTGTATGGAGGATAGTTTGTAGCGATTCATCCCAGGCCAATTGCAGTTTCCAAAGGTGTTGCATAAATATTTTTGCCGCTATTATTACTGGCGCCAGTAAACATAACGGGTCGAATATTTTTGCTATGGTGGATAAGATCGTGCGTCTGGTGATCCTCGTATCGATGTTTGGATCCACGGAATAGATGACTCGGTCGTTCTGCGCGTGCCACGAGACGCCGAGAGTTTTCCATGGTAGCGTCTCCAAAATACTTTGGGTGAATTTCGCCTTCCGGAAGTCCTGCTAAAAGTTTCAGTTCGTTCGAGACCCACTGTTGAATGTGGAGGCTGCCCCGGTTATGTAGCTTGATTACCTGGTCCCGTAGTTGTCTAGCGTCTTCGTAATTATCTGTGCCAGTTAGGAGATCGTCGACGTATAGATCTCGCTGGAGCACGGTCGATGCGAAAGGAGCATTCACCTTTTCGTCGTCCGTTAGCTGATGAATACACCTGATGGCGAGGAAAGGCGCTGAAGATATTCCGAACGTGACCGTGTTCAGCTCGTACGTTTTCACTTTTCCGTTGTTATCTCGTCATAATATCGGCTGGTATCGGCGGTCTTCCGGTCTTACGAGGAACTGCCGATACATCTTCTCGATGTCTCCGGTTAAGACATAGGTGTGTTGACGGAACCTTATGAGAAGAGCGAATATGTCATCCTGTATCGTTGGTCCTGCCAAAAGCGTGTCGTTCAATGACAGTCCACTGGTCGATCTTGCAGATTCATCGAAGACGACGCGAACCTTCGTTGTTGAGCTGTACAGTTCGATGACGGCGTGGTGGGTGTGGTAGAAGCCATCCGAATAGAGTGGTTCTATCTGGCTCATGTGTCCCATTTCGAGATACTCCTCGATAACGGCGGAGTATTCTCGTTTCAGCTCTGGATCTTTCATGAATTTTCGTTCGAGCGAAAGAAGACGGTTGAAGGCGCGCGACCGAGTTTCGCCTAACTGCATCTTCTTTTCATTGAACAGCAGTGCGACAATGTAACAACCGGATCGTGTCCGTTTAACGTGGTCGTGAAAATGGGGTTCCAGAACCTGGGTGTCCAGGAAGTACCCATCCCACCTTCTCGTGGTGGAACCTGGGCGCCGGGATTGCCCGGTGGCTAACGGGGCTCTGGGGTTTTTGAAAAATACTGCGACTCGGGGGTTTGGTGCATCTATCGATTTGCCCAAACTAGTCCGAGCCACATTCATAGATTAAAATTGAGTAAGTCTGAGGCTGGCAGTCTGGATCATTTATAAATTTGGCCAAACTGATCCACCCTAATTCAAAAAGGGTCAGAGTAAGCGTGTTCGCGTACACGTAGCGAGTTCGCCTCCCCGAGGTTCCCCGTGGGTATTCCGGCGGTTAGGATTCGTCCTCTCCGACGGAGTAGCTGAAGGACTCGCCAGCTGGGAAAGGCGCCGCGGCACATCTGGATTTTTCCATCGCCCCTTTCAGTGACATGGCGTAACTGATTGGTAGAGGGCTGTTCTACTGTGCATATACCCGTATGGGTGAGGTGGCAAATCGGACCCCGTCCTGGGGCGAGATAAACAATTGGTGGTCGTGAAAATGCTGCTCGCATTCCTGCTCCGCGGAAAATAGGTGCCGTACGTGTGGACCCTCTTCTAGCTCCCAGAGTGTTTGACGTTCGAAATTCAGGATTGCAACGAACGTTTGATGTTTCCTCCACGACGCCGATGTGGAGACGCTCCCCCCACGATCCATCCAAATTGCGTCTTTTAGAGAATTAATTCAGGATCGTTGCGAGGAGAAAGTTTGTACTGGCCGATGCTAAGGGACGATAAAGCGGGACCGGTGCCGATTAACATATCCACATTTGCCGGTCGATGAAATTGTGGACCTGCTAGTTTTACGTTTGCCGGAATCGGAATCTTCGCACGATCGACTTGCTCTTCTGGTATCGGTCCTGCGATTCACGGTAACGTAAGGAATGTGAGCTTCCGCGCGAAGCCCAATAACCGCGATTTGTTCGTCGTTGAGGCAATTTGTTCGCGACCTCGTGTAATTGGTTCAACGCTTCGATCGCTCTCGTGTTATATTTTGTGGGAAGTCCAAGCTTCATTGCCAGGTCGTTTGTAATGAAGTTTGCTCACGAACAGATGACGCTCAACGTTCTACACTCGATTGGCTTCTGGTCGCGATCGATATCGCGGATGATCGCCGCGGACATCAGATCCGTTGTGCGACTGTTGACGACTAAGACCGTGAACATTGGTACGAGCTTTCCGACTTTTCGTTGCAGTCATGCATCTTCCGGTTGGTGGTCCTCGTGCAGTTTAGCCTTGTGTTGATGGTTGCAGACACGTCATCCTCTGACACTGCAACGTATACAACTCAACAGAATGTAAATGCCACACTTCTTTGGTACGGAACAGTGTTTCTAGATGTCTACGTATCGAAGCAATAGAGTTGTAATACTTCATAAAACGCAATATCGCATCTCACTTCTATCTTTCACGATAATATGTAATATTCGATGCAGCGCGTTATGTATATCTCATCCATACTTCAAAAGAATGTAAATGAACTCTTCTTTGCTACGGAATAGCGTTTCTAAGTGTCTACGTACCGAAGCAATAGAGTTCTATCCCTTTATAAAACGCGATATCGCACCTAATTTCTATGTCTCATGATAAGATGTAATATCCAATGAAACGCGTTATGTATATTTCAACGATACTTCAAAAGAATGTAAATGCAACTCTTCTTTGCTACGAATGAGCGTTCCTAGATATCTACGTATCGAAGCAATAGGGTTCTATCTCTTTATAAAACGCGATAACGCATCTCATTTCTATGTTTCATGATAAGTTATAACATTCAATGCAACATGTTATGTATACCTCGCCTACGCTTCAAGAGACTGTAAGTGCAACACTTCCTTGCTACGGAACTGTATTTCTAGATGTCTACGTATCGAAGCAATAGAGCTCTAATTCTTCATATGACACGATATCGCATTTCATTTCTATGCTGCATGATAAGACGTAATTCAATGCAACGCGTTATGAATATCTAGTCCATACCTCAAAAGAATGTAAATGAATCTCTTCCATGCTACGGAAGAGCGTTTCTAGATGCCTACGTATCGAAACAATAGGGTTCTAACATTTTATAGAACGCTATATCGCATCTCATTTCTATGTCTCATGATAAGATGCAATATTCAATGCAGCGCGTTATGTATATCTCGTCTACACTTCAAAAGAATGTAAATGCCACACTTCCTTGCGACGGAATAGCGTTCTAGATGGCTACGCATCGAAGCAGAGTTCTAACCCTTTATAAAAAGCAATACCGCATCTCTTTCCTATGTCTCATGGTAAGGGGCAATATTCAATGCAACGCGTTATGCTTACCTGCATCTACACTTCACAAGAATGTAAATTCTGCATTTCCATGCAACAGGATGACCCCTCATAGTGCCTGCTTGTCGACGCAATGGAGTTCTAATGCTCCATTCATTGCGATGGCGCATCTCACTTGAACGTTTCAAGGGATGTAATCTGTAGACCGCTGTGCATAGCAAAATGCTTATCTGTTTCTGCTTTAAAATAATGTGAAAGTTACAGTTCCATGCAACGACATGGCGCATCTCATTTCAACGTATCAGAGTCTATAAAAACGCTGATCGAACGCTGAAATGAGATATGCCACCGCATAGCATGGTGCATTAGAACTCTGCTGCCTTGAGACGCAGGTACTATAAAGCGCCATCCCGTTTCATGGCTCTGTACAATTCACATTCATTTGAATTGTAAAAGCAGATGAGCATAATGCATTGCATAGAAGATTAAAGCTAATGGAGCATTTATAGGGGCGGTAGTATTTAGAATTAGCTATAATATATGAATATTTTAAGTATATATACTGATTAAAAATCTTTATTGAAAACGTCATAAAATGGTATAAAATTAGATAGAATTTTGGGTGATGTAATGTATTTAGTGGGGATATTTTATTCCCAAATAGCTGAGATATATTATCTGTGTAAATATATATACCAAGTTGAAATGATTATGTAAAATATCATGAAACGATATGTAATTAGGTAGGTAGGGTGTTAGATGTAATGTAGTATTTGGAGGGGACATTTTATTTATGTTTATAGAAACTTCTTGATGTGTTTAAATATATACACTAACCTGAAATGTTTACTTGTACCTTTCGCTACGGCAGTCCTTTCCGCGCGAGTGGCGCCACTGAACGGGGCACCGCACTGTGCAGTGTGCATATTACGCATCTGTAGGTTTCGATGTTTGCACTTACGTCTTTCATTGGCACCTTGGAATTTTCTTGTGAATATACTTTTTTGAGAGTTATGTAGCAACTGTTTCGTCATATTATATGAAAAATATAAAAATGTGTATATTTTGAGTATACAGAAATATACATATTAAAAAATTTTATTGTTATTATAAATAAAAATACAGTTCAGTTAGTGAGATATAAAATTATACGTTAATTCTTAGTAATGCAACTCAGAATGGTAAATTCTAAAGCAAGGTTCCACGCAGAGACCAACATTACAATATTTACATTCATATCGAGACACGCGTATCTTGTTTGTCGTAAAGACGATGCATCTTCGATTTCGGTCTTTTCTTCGTGGTTCATACAGTGAAGGAAAATGCCGTTCTGTTGGCCGTAATGGATTGTTATTGTCTCTTTGATGATATTAAGAAATATTCATATGATAATTTTTCAGCATTTTTCGGATTAAATTCAAGTGAAATTTAGCCATAGATTATATATTTATAAATATATAAATATATAAATGTATAAATGTATAAATGTATAAATGCATAAATGTATAAATGGATAAATGTATAAATGTATAAATGTATAAATGTATAAATGTATAAATGTATAAATGTATAAATGTATAAATGTATAAATGTATAAATGTATAAATGTATAAATGTATAAATGTATAAATGTATAAATGTATAAATGTATAAATGTATAAATGTATATAAATGTATAAATATATAAATATATAAATATATAAATATATAAATATATAAATATATAAATATATAAATATATAAATATATAAATATATAAATATATAAATATATAAATATATAAATATATAAATATATAAATATATAAATATATAAATATATAAATATATAAATATATAAATATATAAATATATAAATATATAAATATATAAATATATAAATATATAAATATATAAATATATAAATATATAAATATATAAATATATAAATATATAAATATATAAATATATAAATATATAAATATATAAATATATAAATATATAAATATATAAATATATAAATATATAAATATATAAATATATATAAATATATAAATATATAAATATATAAATATATATGAATATATAAATATATAAATATATAAAAATATATAAATATATAAATATATAAATATATAAAAATATATAAATATATAAATATATAAATATATAAATATATAAATATATAAATATATAAATATATATAAATATATAAATATATAAATATATAAATATATATAAATATATAAATATATATAAATATATAAATATATATAAATATATATAAATATATAAATATATAAATATATAAATATATAAATATATAAATATATAAATATATAAATATATAAATATATAAATATATAAATATATAAATATATAAATATATAAATATATAAATATATAAATATATAAATATATAAATATATAAATATATAAATATATAAATATATAAATATATAAATATATAAATATATAAATATATAAATATATATAAATATATAAATATATAAATATATAAATATATAAATATATAAATATATAAATATATATTAATATATAAATATATAAATATATTAATATATAAATATATAAGTATATTAATATATAAATATATAAATATATAAATATATAAATATATAAGTATATAAATATATATTAATGTATAAATATATATTAATGTATAAATATATAAATATATAAATATATAAATATATAAATATATATTAATGTATAAATATATAAATATATAAATATATAAATATATAAATATATAAATATATAAATATATAAATATATAAATATATAAATATATAAATATATAAATATATAAATATATAAATATATAAATATATATTAATATATAAATATATAAATATATAAATATATAAATATATAAATATATAAATATATAAATATATAAATATATATTAATATATAAATATATAAATATATAAATATATAAATATATAAATATATAAATATATATAGTGGATAGCATATATGTTTATATTTCTTTTTTATCCAGCCATTTCACAATTAATAAATTTTTAGTTGGCCAGGAAGATGTCCCTCCTTTTCTCAGTGTATCAGTAATCTATGGTATTCCTTGTCGCTTTTTTTCTACGGTCCCTCACGCATTTGTATGATTATTATATAGTAAATTAAACAAGGCTGGACTTGAATACCAATTATCTAGGTAAACTGTATGCCCCTTTCCTAGATAGGGCGCCATTAGGGCTTCTGCTATCGTTCTCGATTTTCTAATTTTCTTATTTTGGCTGTTGATTATAGTCGATGACTCAGCGTAAACAATAAGGTCTTGTACAAAACCAGTTTAACAATCACAAAGAATACATGATTTTATCCCAAATCTACTTCTTTTCGAAGGAATGTATTGTTCGAATGAAAGCCGCCTTTTATATAGATGTATAATCTCATCGATGCATAATTTTTGGTAATGATAGAATGATTGGCAGAAGTTTTTTGGAGCATATCAACCACGTTCCTTATTATATATAATATAATTTATCATTGGTACATGTGATATCTTGACTGAAATGTAGCAACGATAACGATTTAAAATAGCTGTTTCTATGCATAATCTCAGCAAAAATGTCACTACGCAGGAGTTTGTTTACCCTCCAGTATTCCTTTAAGGACAACTTCTTGTTGCGTGTCATTAGAAATGACACAGCAAAAAAGCAGTAAATTTCGGACAGCATTGTCGCTTCACCATCTTTCATATTATTGTTATTTTTTTGCAATAGGTATTTGTTTCATTTAAAATAAATTGCATGAACTCGTCTGAAGCAAAGAGTTCAAAGTAATCAATTGCTTTTTCTGATCTGTTAATATTTGGTATAATTACTGTATTTTCTGGGGTAAATGGATGTAACTTAGGGATGAATGTGTTTGGCGTCCAGGAATCACAATGGTCTTTATTGTCTCGCTCATTGTTCTCTACTTCTGAGTCTGAGGTACTACATATATACCTTCCTTTTTTGTGCTCAGCGAAATGATTTTCGTTTTCACTCGCGGTATCATTTTCGTAATCAGTTAATCCAATCAAAAATTGAATTCCTTTTGAACTCCGTCCAGAAATTGAAAGGAGGGTGCAATTAAAAATTAAAAAAACAAATTTTACGCAAACATAAAACTAAAATTTTTAGATAATCATTTATAACCTTAGAATTTACCTCAACTGTAAAAGTCGACAATAATCTATTCAACTTACATGTTGTCCGACTTATATTGGTTCAAGAAAGATCTTATATTATTATATAATCCCTGTTTTTTATTATAGTTTTGAGCCTTGCAAATACTTCAAATAAAATATATGATAAGTGTAAGTATATGTACCAATTTGATATAACTAATTAAAACAGTATGGAATGATACAAAACTAGATAGGACTTTAGGTGTAATGGAGCATTTAGAGGGGATATTATATATACACTTAAATAAAATTTATGATAGGTGTGAACATATATACTAATTTGAAATACTTATTTAACACATCATAAAATGATATAAAATTACATAGGAATATGGATGCATTAGAGTATTTAGAGGGGATATTCTCTTTGAATTTAACTAAAATACATGGTAAGTGTAAGCATATACATTAGTTTGAAATATTTACTTCAAACATAGTAAAATTATATAGTATTAGGTAGGAATGCAGATCTAATGGAATATTTAGTGGGGATATTTTATTTCGAATCGACTATCATATATGATAAGTGTAAATATATGTAATAATTTGAAATATATATTTAAAATGTCAAGAAATAATACAAAATTAGATAAGATTTTAGATACAATGGAGTATTTAGAGGATATTCTATTTAGGATTAACTAAAACATATGTTAATTTGAGCATATATAATAATTTGAAATAATTATTTAAAGCGTCATGAAATTATATATAATGAGGCACAATTTTAGTTGTAATTTAACGTTTCGAGGGGAAATCCTTTTTACAATTAAAATAAATGTCTGCAAATATTTGTTCCAATTTGAAATATTTATTTAAAATATCATGAAATAGTACGAAATTAGATGGAATTTTAGATGTAATGGACTATTTAGAGAGGGTATTCTATTAGCAATCAATTAAAATATATGATAAGAATAAATATATATATTAATATGGAATATTTATTATTAGAAAATCATAAAATAATGTAAAATTAATTAGGATTTTGGATGTAATAGAGTATTTAGTAATGGTAATATATTGACAAGCAACTGAAATACACGATAAGAGTAAACATATATAATAACTTGAAATATGCACTTAGAATATCATGAAGTGCTATTTCTACAGACACGTTCAGATGAAGAACTTTGAATTGTAGAACTAAGAAGCGCCATCGCATTGCATTGAACTTCGGAAGTCAATTACTTTGACAAGCTGATACTTAAAAGTGCAGAATAGTTATACGGAACTGTAGATATTGCACATTTTGTAACGTAGTACCAGGTAAACGTAACTGCGTTGTGTAGATACCTACAATTCGCTTACTTTGAAACGTAGAACTAAAAAGCTGTATGGACCATTGGAAGTCAATTACTATGTCAATTTGATAGTTAGAAGAGCCAACAGTTACATGGATCTGTAGGAATTGCATACATTGTTATGAAGTACCTAGTAGGCAAAATTGATATGTATAGAAACTTAGAACTAACATACATTGAAACGCTGAACTGAGAAACAAATTCGCGTTGCATGGACACTTGCAAGTAAATTATTTAGACAATTTGATACTTAGAAGCGCTATTCTGTTACATGTACCTATAGAAATTACATACTTTGTATCGAAGAACCTGGTAATCATAGCTGCTTTGAATAGAACTATACATTTTACTTAAATTGAATGGCTGAACTGAGAAACGCCATCGCATTGCATGGAGCATTATAACTCTATTACTCTAACATGCAGGCACAATGAAGCGCCTACACACTGCGTGGACCTGTAGACGCCACATCCTTTAGAATTGTAAACGGAGTTAAGCATTTTGGAATGCTTAGAAGATTGTACCCTACTCACTTTGAAACGCTGAAGTTAAACGCGACCATTGCGATATATAAAGCATTAGATCCCTATTGCTTTGAAACGCAGACACTATGAAACGACAGCTCTTTACATTCAGCAGGAGGATCCACTATCATTTAAAGCGTACAAGCAGATATGTTTTATGCGATGCATAGGAAATTTGAACCTACTTCCATTGAAACGTTAAAATGACAATCGTCACAGAAATGAATAAAGCATTAGTACTCCATTGCTTTGAAAAGCAAATACTATGAAGCGCCAGCCAGTTGCATGCAACATTAGAATAGATTCCTTTTACGCTTTTCTTATCAATAGGGAAAATTTTTGGACCTGGCTTACCTGTAAAATCTGATGTGTTAGGAATCTTATCGACATCTGACCATTCTTCGCTGTAACTATACAATCCTGTGAACATTACACAATGACTGGAATCATCGGAATCGCTTGAATGCTGTAGTGGAATGGCTGTTGATCTTATTCTTGGACCCACATCAATATAACAGTCCTCGACTTTTATATCAGAATCTTCTGAATGTACCGAATAATCCGATGGAGAGTCAGCAATATACTCATCAATAGTATCACTCATATTATGTGGGTAAAAAGTTACAAAATAATAAACCTTGTTATACTGGTAAACTAGAAGCGTAAGCCTACGAAACAGAAGATGACTATGAAATGCGATGTTCTAGAATAATTCTTGCTTTGATTGTTTCCAAACTATCGCATAAGTTTTATGTCTTGGGCATAAGAAATGAAGATCGACATAACCATGGCAAGTACATACAAATCGATGTACAAGATACTCAAACCTGCAAAAAAATTGCACGTCATAGTGGGATCAGCGCACAAGCGTCAGACTCAGAGACCAGCGTTTTCACGGGGCCGGCGCTCAAGTGACATACTCAAAAACCTGCGTTGTCGCGGGGACAGCTTTCAATGTGTTAACAGCTTCAGGTCTTCAAAAAAATGTGAATTGTACAGTTCCATGCAATGGAATGGAGCTTCATGGTGTCTGCGTGTCAAAGCGGAAGAGTACTAATGCGATGGCACTTAGCATTTCATCGCTTCGAGGTAAGTAAGCGGTATACTTCGATGCATGGCATTACGCTTATCTGCTTCTACATTTCAAGAGAAAGTAAATGCTAGAGCTCCTTGCACCTAGATTGCGCTTCATAGTGTCTGCGTGGCAAATCAGTGAAGTTCTAAAAAACACCATGCATTCCAATGGCCCACCTCATTTCAACGATTCGAAGTTAGTGAGCTGTAATCTTCTATGAATAGCATTATGCTTATCTGCTTTTGCACTACAACAGAAAGTGAATCCTACAGTTCTAAGCAACAGGAAGGAGTTTCATAGTGTCTGCCAGTCAAAGCAACGGAGTTCTAATGCTCCATTCAATGGTGTCGCGCATCTCATTTCAACGTTTCAAAGTAAGTAAGTTGCAATCCTCCATACATAGCATTCTGTTTATCTATTTCTACATTTCTAAAAAATGTGAATTCTACAGTTCCAAGCAACTGGATGGCGTTCCACAGTGTCTCGGTGTCGATACAGTAAAGTCCTAATGCTCCATGCAATACGATGGCGCATCTCATTTCAGCGTTCTGAGTAAGTAATTTGTAATTCTCTATGTATAGCATTATGCTTATTTGCTTCTACACTTAAAAATTTTCTTTTCTTCTAGACACCAACTGGCCTGGCAGCCAATGACAGAAAACGAAGTGAACATTTTTATTGGTGTCCTGCTTATATTGGTTGTAGCGCCACTGCTAGAAATTAGATTATATTGAACTCAAAAAAAGGATATGTATACAAGTGCGGATATGAAAAGCGCGACCGGTTTACATCGATACATAGATATTTACACTTATCCTACATTTTCACGGCTTGGACTGAGGACCGTTTGAATAAACTTAGAAATATTGTTAACGAAATTGTCGACACCTTCAAAATTACTGTTATGACTTGTAAAAATATTGTAATGGACGAAACCATGGTTTCGTGTCGAGGACGCCTTAGTTCTTGTCAATATATCCCAGGAAAGCGGCATAAATATGGTATAAGACTTTGTAAACTACGCCTCCCGGAAGGATACACTCACAAAATTCTTATTTTCGTCGGAAAAACTGCAACCATAATAGTTAAAGCATATTTAAAGTGGACGGATAAGAGGCCGGTATGCATACTAGCCACTTCTGAAAACCACAAATGTGTTACTGTCCAGGTTAGTAACAATAAGTTAAAGCCGGACATTGTGTTCCTTTATAACAAAGCTAAGAAGGGGTTTGACCATCCAACCAGATGTCTTCTTATCACAGTTGATTACGCAGAACAGTAAAGTGGTACAGAAAAATAGTTATTGAATTAGTATGCGGGGCTTCTCTCGTCAATGCCTGTTATGTATATATATATATAGAAAATGGAGTACTAAAGGTATGAAAATATTAAACTTCCGCGAAAAAGTTATTGATTATCTCCTCAGTACAGTGGATCATCACGGTGAACAAACGTCATCTGAAACTTAAGCAGTGCCCGAGAAACGTACACAATTTCTGCGGTGGTTCCAAGGACGCGCGAGAAAAACGAGACAGGGACGCAAAGAATATTATAAACGGAAGTCTAGAATAAATGGTAGGCAGTATGCTGCGAATAGGGCGATAAAAGTAAAAACCTGTTGTAACCGATGTAAGAACCAACCGAAACTCTACCCAACATGTATTGAAAAATTACATAAAAAGATTAAATAATTATGTTAGGTTTATAATATTGATTTATTATGTTTTAAGTATTGAATGTTTGTTTACAATGCGGAGAATTAGATCACGACAGCTTTGACAAGCAGACAATAAGAATCCCCAGCCCGGTGCAAGGAACAGTCGAATTTACATTCGTTTGAAGTGTAGAAATAGGTAAGGGTAATGCGATACATAGAACATTACAACATTCTTGCTTTCGAACGTTGAAATGAGATACTCCACCGCACCGCATACAGCATTGGAACTCCATTGTTTCTACACGAAGACACTATGAAACGCCGTCCCGATGCATATGTCTGTAGAATTCAGATTCTTCTGAAGTGTAGATGCAAATAAGCATAACGCTATGCATAGAAGATTACAGCTCACTTACTTTGAAACGTTGAAATGAAAAGTGCTATCGCATTGCGTGGAGTAGTAAACTCTAATGCTTCGACACGCAGACACTCTGATCTACCTTCTTGTTGCATGGAACTGTAGAATTCACATTCTTTTGAACTGTAGAAGCAGATAAGCATAATTCTATGCATGGAGGATTACAGCTTACATAATTTGAAATCATGAAATGACATGCACAATTGCATTGCATGGAGCATTAGAACTCCATTCCATTCACACTCAGGCACTACGAGCCGCTATCCCTTTGCATGGAGATGTAGCATTCACTTTCTACGGAAATGTAGAAGAAGATATGCATAATGCTATGCTTAGCATATTTCAGCGTACTTAATTTGAAACGTTGCAATGATATGCCGCATAGCAATGCATGGAGCATTAAACCTCCATTGCTTTGACACGTAGACATTATGAAGTCACTTCCTCTAGCATAAAACTGTAGAACTCACATACAGGATCCTTACTTTGAAACTTTGAAACTTTGAAATGACAAGAGCCATTCGCACTGCATGAAGCACTGCAACTCCATTGCTTTGACACGCAGACACACTGAAGCGCCATCCCGTTGCACGGAACTGTAGAATTCATATTTATAGGAAGTGTAGATGCCGATAAGCATAATGTTATTAATTGAAGATTGCAGCTTACTTACTTTGAAACGTTTAAATGGGATGTGCTGTCGCATTGCATGGTACTTTAGAACTCTACCGCTTTGACACGCAGATACTATGAAGCGCTATTCCATTCCATGGAAATGTATAATTCACAATCTTTGGAAATGTAGAAGCAAATAAGCATATTGCTTTGTTTAGAAGTTTTAGCTCACTTAATTTGAAAATTTGCAATGAGATGCGCCTTTGAATTGCATGAAGTACTAGACCTCTTCCCTTTTCACAAGCAGACTCTGTACAGCGCCATCCCGTTGCATGGAACAGTAGAAATCACAATCATTAGGCATAATATTATCTATTGGCCATGATTTCCATTGCCTTTCCAAGATTTTTCATCAAACATGGTTTTTAGAGTCTTATCATGAATATAAGCTGTGGAACCGAAAATTCGTAATTACTTTACTTTAGGCTTTTTATCAAGCCACATTTCAAATGGCGTTTTACTTTGTTTTAAAGCCTTTGTTGGGCTTAAGTTTATTAATTACGTCACAGTTGAAGCTGCTTCCACCCGAAACAGTTTATTTAAACTGGCACCACTTATCATCGTGCGTGCCTTTTCTGTAACGTTTCTGACCATTCTCTCAGAAACACCAATTGGGAAGTTCGCGGAACTGTTAGATGATAACTAGTACCCTTTTCTACACAATAATCTTTCATCTCATTTGACAGATATTCTCTGCCATTATCGCTATACAACTAAACAACTTTTAAATTAAAATGAGCCTCGCATCTAGTTGCAAAATCTTTAAGTGCAGAAAATACTGCTGATTTATATGTAATCAGGTATGCTACACGGTAAAGTGTATATTCGTCCACAAACAGGAGAAAATAATTCTTTCCGTTAATAGTTGAAGGAATAATAAAATAATATACATCTGAATAAATTGAAGCGGCTGCGCTGCTTCGGTTTTCTGTAAAGATTGAGGAAGAAAGCAGGAAGGATAAGAGAGGGGAAGAACGTTTCGTCCTGGGCCTGCTAGTGGACTCATCAGTAAGGTTACCTAGCAGGCCCTGCCTTAGACGCTGGGATATTAGGGACAGTTCAGAACTTCTATATATTGGAAAGGATGGGTCATCCAGTCCTTGCAGGAAAGTGTAAACGGTACTGTCCCTCTAGTGGCGAGTGCCGCCACAAAATAAACAATGGTCGCTTTACATGCTCCATATTCTTTACCTTTTCGAATGATAACCGTGCTTGCTTACCTTTAATGCAAGCCTCACATAAATTATCATTCGGCACTATCATTTCAATATGATTTACATCACTGACCATTTTTTTATTCTTCAATTCTACGAATTTTGATCTTCCAATGTGGCCCAAACGCTGATGCGACAGTTCATAGTCATTATTTACTGCACTATGAATCTGGTGATTAATTAACTTTTCACCATTTTTCAATTGAAAATCAGTAATAGATAAGCTATTTTATTCCTTACCTTTGATTATCTTCTGACCAGTTTTCATTACCTGACTGTTTCCATCTGTTACAAATACGATGTCCATTCCTGCTTCTTCCATTCCTCTATCGGACAGCACCTTTTTGCCATCGAAATCTTCAAGGGTGGACTCAACTTCTCGAATGTCGAAAAGACATTATCACATTTGACAATGTGATCCGACGCTCCGGAATCCAACAGAAACTTTAATTTGTTTTTATCGTCTTCTCCATTTTCATTGTACCCCGTCATAAAGGCAAACGAGGATGACCAAATCTTTGCAATATCCAATTCTTCTGTTACTTGAGCTGCTTGGGCGATCACCTTTTTCTTTTCCGCGTGCTGGACCGTTCTTTTATAATAGAAACATTCTTTTATTTTATGCCCTTACGCCCACAATCATGGCATTTTAGATTTATCGTTTCTTTGGCCATTTAAATTATCTCTATCTGTATGTATCTTCTCAGTATGTAATACTTTCGTGCTTGTCGAGCAGCCTGTTCGTAATTTTACTTCATGGACCAATAAACCTGTTTCTACAAATGCTAATGTTAGATTGTTTTCGGGAAATGTTCTATTGGCGTAATTACTCGCCATAGCACGTTGGAAGGATTAGTAGTAAATGGAAAGTTTTATCCGTTTCTTCTAATTTTACATACGCTACAAAGAGTTCCGTGATTATGTCGTTGAGTGGTGTAAAATGTTTGATCAAGGGCTGCTCTCCCTGTAGTTTTAAACTTAATAGTTTTTTTCTAACAACCGATTGCGTGGCTAAATTATCCCTTTCATATATGCCATCCAATTTCTGCAAAACTTCAGCAGCAGTTTTCGTATTATTTGCGAAGCTCAAAATGGAATCTGCTAAATATTCAGCATCTTCTCTGCTTTCCTCCAATTTTCAGTTATTTTTACTGGAATGGGTTCATCAATAATTATCCAATTCGCTTAACAGTGCACCAGTTCTTAATTGCAACATACTGTAGCGATCACCATCAAATTGTTTAATGTTCCTCCTGGTTTTTGTACTTTCCATATTTCTCTTTTTTTCATAAGGAAAGGTTTATATTCACTAATAATGTTCCTTTAATAGTTTAATCACTTATATATACTTCTGATATTACACTTATAATCACATAATCACGTACACAAAAGTTATCACTAAAAAGAATATCTACTAAAGTGTTAATACTATTAAAATACGTAAACTGGGCCCATAACCTATTGAATTATGGGTAAATATAAATGAAAAGCTGTCCAAAGTTCTTTATAGTCTGTAACTTTATTCTTAAGGTTTGAAGGTACGTCTTTACGTTTTAAACGCTCTAATAATTGTGAGGACACCGCATAGGAAATATAGCGTTCTCCCTCCTAAAGAAATAGACGACGCAAAGTCTGCATGTGTTTTCGTTTCAGGCCACTAGGTATAAACAGTCGTGAACTCTACTCGAACCGACAGAACTATTTCACAGTTTATATACTGGATTCTATTTCCTAACTCAAGATTCATTTTTGTTTCTCCGTTGACATTTGAAATAATGCAACAGCAGTAAGCTCTTATGTATAGCATTATAATTATCTGCCACTACATTTCAAAAGAACGTTAATTCTATATGTCCGTGCAACAAGATAGCCCTTCGTACAGTCTGCCTGTTGGAACAACAGGATCCTAATGCTCCATGACATGCAGTGGCGAATCTCACATCAATGTTTCCAAGTAAGTACGCTGAAACATTCTATGCACAGGATTACGCTTGTCAGCTTTTACACTTCAAAGATATGTGAATTCTGCAGTTCCTTGAAACAGGATTACGCATCGCATTGTCTGCGTGTCGTAACAATAGAGCTCTAATGCTACATGCCATGCAATGGGCCATTCCGTTTCAACATTACAAACCTTGTAAGCTGTAACCTTCTGTGAATAGCATTATACTTATCTGCGTGTACACTTCACAAGAATGTGAATTCTATAGTTCAGTGCAACGGGGTCCGTCTGCATAGTGTCTGCGTATCAAAGAAGTAGGGTTTTAATGCTCCATGCCATGCGATAGCGCATCTCATTTCAACGTATAGAAGTAAGTAATCTGTAATCTACTATGCATGGCATGATGCCGGCTGCTTCTACTCTAAAAGAGTGTAAGTTCTACAGTTCCATGCAACAGGAAGGAGCTTCATAATGTCTACGTGTCAAAGCAACGAAGTTCTAATACCCCATTCAATACTGGGGCAAATCTCATTCCAACGATTCAATCAAAGTAAACTGCAGTCCTCCATGCATAGCATTATGCTTAACTGCTTCTACACTTTAAAAGAAAGTGAATTCTACGATTCGATGCAATGGAATAGCGCTTCACAGTGTCTGCGTGTCAAATGAGGAGAGTCCTAATGCTCCATTCAATGCGACGTCGCATCTCATATCAACGTTTCAATGTAAGTAAGGTGTAATCGTGTTTGCATATCATTATACTTATCTGCTTCTACAATCTTCAATAATGTGAGTTCTATAGTTTCATGCAACGGGATTGTGCCTCACAATGTCTGCGCGTCAGTACTACTGTACTAATGATGCATGCATTGCGATGGCTTATCTCGTTTAGCGTTTCAAAGTATGTTAGCTGTAATCTTCTATGAATAGCATTATGTTCATCTGCTTCAACACATCAGCAGATTGTGAATTCTACATTTCCATCCAGCAGGATGGCGCTTCATAATGTCTGCGTGTCAAAGAAGTAGATCTGGAGTGCACCATGCAATGCATTAGCGCATCTCACTTCAACGTATTAAAGTAAGGTTGGTGTAATCTTTCATGCATAGCACTATGCTTATCTGCTTCTACACTTCAGAAGGTTGTGAATTTACAGTGTCTACTTGTCAAAACAATGGAGTTCTAATGCTCCATGCAATGCGACTGTGCATTTTATTTGTACGTATCAAATTAAGTAAGCTGTAATCTCCTATGCATATTGTAGGAAACTCATTAATTAAAGACAATTACAAGGTTTTGTAAATCATTAAATAGTTCCTTTCAACTGATATATTACTCCAAGGACTGCTGATAAACAACTGCTTCATCGTTTTAAAACATACACACGAAATATCATTTATTCCGCACATTCAATAAATTCACACATTTAATAATTCAATAAAAATTAAGATAATTTCGTTATTCTTCACTCGGCCGTCCTGCATGAATAATCGTTCCGAATGTCTTCATTCATGTCGTCTTCGATTTCAGATAAATATCATAGATTTCTTCGATCCACAATTTCATAGAATTTGCTAACGTCGATGTTTATAGGGGTCCTTCTCCTTCCCCTACTTTTCAAACTACAAATCGTTGATTGCGTAAAACTCGTGCAACTTCATACGGTTCAAAATATTTATGAGGTATATTTAGAACAGGACTCTGTTGCATACGTTTAATTCCTATTAGATCTCCTTCACGATAAATTCTAGCTTTTCGCCTACTTTTGTTAAAAGTTCGCCTATTCTCTTATTGGATCCTGGATATATTTTTACTTGCTTGAAGTCGTACTTCATCCCGTTTGTCTTGAAAAGGTGCGATCCATTCCTTTTTAAGTATGTCTCGGATGTCAAGATAACCTTTAATTCGAGGATGTGTCCCAAAGAGAAGATGAAACGGTGACGTACCAATACTTCGATGTATTGTTGATTTCAAACATTGATGATCTACTTCTAGACACTTTCATCATTCACAGGGCTTAGGTGCAGCTAATTTTGCTGACAACAGTATGAATGTTCTATTAAGACGTTCAACTTGACCATTAGCTCTAGGAATTCCGGCTGTAGTTGAAACATGTTCTATATTTTCTTCTTGACAATATTGCTTGAAATCATTTACTGTGAAAGCCGTTCCTCTATCAGAAATAATTCGACGCGGATTACAGAAAATAGACGCTTGCTTCTTCAGGCGTGACAAAACTTCAGCTGTAGTAGTAGATTTTGCGACATAAAGCCATGTAAATTTTGTAAAAACATTTACCACTATAAATATGTACTGATACGTTTTTTTTGTTGATGGCAGCGATCCCCCAGATGATCGATATGAAATATATCAAAAGGAATATTCCCCTTTCCAGTTGAATTTAAATGACACTCCTGTTTCCCCTGCATCTTTTCGGCTAAGATGCATGCAACGTAATTTCTTACCACCTTTTCAACTTGTTGCCGAAGATTTGGAATCCAATAATCTTTACGTACGATAGCTTCAGGCTTGACGACAGAAAAATGTTCACACTCAGGAGCTTGCCTTATTTCATGTATCTGCATCCGACATGGTACGACAAGTTAAATATCACCTCCAGACTTTCTGTACAGAAAATTTCCCCGTAGAACATAATCATTCGTCTTGTTTTGAAGTACCAAATCTCGAAGTTTCATTACAGTCTCATCTTCTTCCTGTGCTTTCCACAAACGTGTTGTAAGACTTTCATCAGATCCATCGATTAGGAAATTCGTAGGAAGAGGATTTCTACTAAGCGCATCAACATGTATCATGTCCGTCCCTGGACGATGCTCTATCCGGTAATCAAATTCTTTGAACGATAATGCTCATCATGCAACACATACACGAAGATCTTTCTTATTCATTGTAGGAGTAATAGCTCAGCAATCAATAACAATAATAAACGAAATTCCTAATAAAGGAACTCCAAATTTCTTCAACGCTTTTACTATTGCTAAAACTTCAAACTCATAGCTACTGTATTTAGATGCAGCAGAAGTTGTCTTACCCCTAGAAAATAATATATAGAGTGAAAAGGTTGATCTTCGTTATTTCTTTGTAATAGAATCGCTCCGTACCCTAACGCAGAAGCATCTGTATGCAACTCCATCTCTACTTCCACTTAATATAAATTCAACATTGATTTCTCACTCAATAAAAGTTTATGTCATATGAATGCTTCCTTTTCAGTCGGTCCAAAGCAGAATTTAGCATTCGCTTGCAAAAGGTTAGACAAAGGTCGCGCATTTACAGGGTATTCACGAATAAATTTACGAAAATACCCGTTGAATAAACTTTGAACTTGTTTAACATTTGTCAGCTCTGGAAATCGTCGGACTGCATCAGTTTTAGTGAGGGGCGAATACAAACATTGTTGATTACGTGCCCGAGGAATCCGACAGAAGTTTGCTCAAAACAACATTCTACCCAACTGAATATTAAACCGACTTCGCTCGCTACAATTAAAATCCTTTTAAGAGTTTTGATCCCACGTTCAATATCATTTGATGAAATAATAAAACCATCCATGTATGCTAAAACTATTCTCTCGCGAATAAGGTCTCTAAATATGGTATTTATAAATCTTTGAGAAACTGCTGGAGAATTACATAGATCAAAAAGAACTCGTAAGAATTCATAATGACCATCTGGTACAATAAATGCTGTATACTTTCTAACTAATCTAATTGATCTTCAATCAATTGTAACGGATATCTATATTTAATAGTCTTCTTATTAATTTGTCGATAATCCACACATAATCTAAACGAATCATTTTTCTTCCGAACGCGAATAACCGGACTCGCATAATCAGAACTAGATAACTGAGCGGCTCCAGCCCCAATCCATTGTTCTATCTGCACATTAACAATCTCTTTTTGCGACGCTGACAATCGCCTCGTCGATTGATATATAGACTCTTCGCCTTTCAAAATTAATTTCATTGCAATTTCAGGTTCAAAGGTTTTACTCGGCTTGTAATTACTAACAAGATATTCTATTACCACTCGCTAATTTACTTCCAACACGTCACTTGTTACATCTATTTTAAATATTTCCGGTACAATATTTTCCCTTTCAAAAATTTTGCGCGTTACTTTTGGTAATGGACGAAAGTTTATTTTACCATCTCTAATGCTAACATCGGTTACATTTAAGAAATTCATTCCTATCAACAGCTTGTGCCGAACGATGGTATCGGAGATTACTTGCATACAAATCGGATATGAGTGCTCATCTACGGTAATTGCTGCTTGAAATTCACCAAATGTCGTATCATTCTTTGAATTTATACCATCGAAATGTAATTACGTCGTAATTTCGGAGAACCAAGCTTAATATACCCGTCTGTGCGAATTAAACTACAATCACTTCCTGAATCTATTAATGCTACGATCTCGTATCTATTAAGTAAAACATTTTTGAGACACTTTCGGTACGATACTCTTAACGTCGCGCAGCTCTCTTCACTCGCTTTAGATTTTTTGGGACATTTCGACGTAATATGTCCACGTTCTTGACATATAAAACAGTTTACACCGTGATCTTTCGTTGGACAATTCATGCTAATATGATCGTGCCCACCACAATTATAATATCGTACAATATTACCGGTGAACTCTTTTATCTTACCCACATTTACCACCTCTTTTCGTTCATTTCTATCGAAACTGTCCTCACACTTTTCAAACTTTGTTGATATTTGTACACTCGACATACCTTGATCTCGAAGAAATACCTTTTCAAACGCTTTCGAAAGTTGATTGGTTGTTGTAAACTGTTGAATACGCGCCTGGTTCCGGAGCATTTAATCGGGGATGCCGTCAATCAGATATTCAAGTATTTCTTCGTCATTGATTGGTACTCGATTTCCAAGAATGATCTCCTCGTGCAAATATTCATGAAATGTCTGGTTCCTCTTTCATAATCGCTCTTCAAATTTCTTCCTTATTCCAATTTTGCTTTGTGGATGATAAAACGTAACTCTTAGCTCTTCCAGCAGTCGGTTGCTTTTCCTTTCAGTCGCATGCCGATAAGTAATAGTGCAACGTCATCTTCCAATTTATATGTTGTCTTCAACAATTTTATCTGTTTCTTCCAAATTTCACTATCACCAGATTTGCCATTAAATTTACCAAGTAAATGTGCAACTGCCGAAATATTCGTTTGCGGCTGACTTAATTGAGATAAAACATTACGTTCATTGCCAATATTCAATGCCAAGATATTGTGACTGCCACTAACAACATCTAATTGTTCGCCTTCAGAATTACACGTCGATCTTCGCTGCTCATTTTCCAAATTTTGCTCAACCTGTAATTTCCTTCGTATTGCATCTAACTCAAGGCGCAACATGACTAACTCATCTTCTGCTAGTTCTTTTTCCTTTAAGAAAAAACTAATTTCTCGTTGCTGTAGATTCATTTCTTCACGTTTGATGATGCACCAGTACAAGACCCTTCATTATCTTCACGAACTTCTTTCAGTTTTTCATCTATCCACGTTCTGTCTGGGTCAACATTCATCAAACGGGAAATTAATTCAGCTTTCGAACCAGCAGTAGGTGGCTTATGCTCCATTAATATTTCCTTTTGCGCAGTAACTGTGATTTCACTCAAATTTTTCATTTGAAAATTTTCACTCGACACTCGCGTTTAAACTCGAATTGTCTCTACTCGTTTAATTTTCGTTCTCACGCTATCTGTCAAATCTGTACTCGCGTCGCATGAATAACTTCTCGAACGTTCTAGACCGTCAAGGAATTTTCTCCGACGTTCTGTCTTCAAATACTCGATCATATTCCAATATTTAGAACGTATCCGATTTAATTCTTGAATGTCTTCTTGATAATTACCACGCCTGAGCCCCTAAAATTGTAGGAAACTTATTAATTAAAGACAATTACAAGATTTTGTAAATCATTAAATAGTTCTTTTCAACTCAGATATAACTCCAAAGACTGCAAATGAACAACAGCTTCATCGTTTTAGAACATTCACACGAAAAACTCATTATTTCCGTACATTCGATCTCGCTCCCAATTCAGAATATTCCATGTACAGAACATTTTAAACATGAATTATTGATTAGCATTTAAATTAAGATAATTTAATTATCCTTCAATAACATTATCCTTGTATGCTACTACAAATCAAAGGAATGTGAACTCTACAGTTCCTTGAAACGGGATGGCGCTTCATAGAGTCTGCATGTAAAAGCAATAGAATTCTACTGCTCCACGCAACGCGAGTTCACATCCCATGTAAACGTTTCAGAGAAAGTACGCTGTAATCTTCTATTCGTAGCACTATGCTTATCTTCTTCTACATTTCATCAGAATGTGAATTCTGCAGCTCCATTCAACATGATGAACCTTTAAAGGGTCTGGGCTTCAAGGCAATGAAGTTCTAAGGCTCCATGCAATGCGATGGTGGTTTATAGTGTCTGTGTGTCAAAGCAATGGTGTTCTATTTCTCCATGCAATGTGATGGCGCAAACCATTTCAGCGATTCAAAATAAGTTAGCTGTAAAATTGTACGCTTTGCATTCTGTAGGTCTGTTTCTATATTTCAAAAGAATGCGAGTTCTACAGATAAATGCATCGGGCTGGCGTTACATAGTGTCTACGTGTATAAGCAATGGAGTTCGAAGGTTACATGCTGTGTGGTGGAGTGTCTCATTCCAACGTTCGAAAGCAAGGATGTTGTAATGTTCTATGTATCGCATTATCCTTAACAACTTCTACATTTCAAACTAATGTAAATTCGATTGTTTCATATTATTGGGGTTTCATCTTATCTGCTTGTCAAAGCTGTAGTGATCTAATGCTCCACGCAATGCGATGGCACATCTAATTTCTACGTTTAGCACGTTGACGTCGGCGTGCATCACTGGTGGGTCACACGTGTCTGTTCCGTGAGGCAGTGTGCATCTCCGGTGGGTCACACGCGTCTATTTCGTGGGCCGGCGTACATCACAATGGGTCGAACTTATTTTTCACAAAGTAGATAGTACAGAATAAGTTTATTTTTCAATTCTCAGTATTATAAACAAACATTCAATATTTAAAACATAACAAATCAATATTATAAACCTAACATAATTATTTAATTTTTTTATGTAATTTTTCAAAACATGTTGGGAAGAGTTCCGGTTGGCCCTTATATCGATTACAACAGGTCTTTACTGTTATCGCCTTATTCGCGGAATATTGCCTAACATTTATTTTAGACATACGTTTATAACATTCTTTACATCGTTGTCTCGTTTTCTCGCGCATCCTTGGAACCACCGCAGAAAATGTGTACGTTTCTTGGGCACTGCTTAAGTTTCAGATGACGTTTGTTCACCGTGATGATCCACTGCACTGAAGAGATAATCAATAACTTTTTCGCGGAAGTTTAATATTTTCATACCTTTAGTACTCCATTTTCTATATATATAGCAGGCATTAACGAGAGAAGCCCCGCATACTAATTCGATAACTATTTTTCTATACCACTTTACTGTTCTGCGTAATCAACTGTGATAAGAAGACATCTGGTCGGATGGTCAAACCCTTTCTTAGCTTTGTTATAAAGAAACACAATGTCCGGCTTTAACTTATTGTTACTACCCTGAACAATGACACATTTGTGGTTTTCAGAAGTGGCTAGCATGCATACCGGCCTCTTATCCGTCCACTTTAATAATTTAAAGCCATTCCGATTTTGAAAATACATAAAGCCACCTCGTTGCAGTCTCCGTTTAGCCTGCAGCGGAAGAAATTTTCTAATAATTTTTACTATATCATAAATAAATGTTACTTTTTGCAGAAGTTTCTCGGCCAAAGGAATACAAGTATATAAACTATTTGCGTACAATACGCGGGTTTCAAATAATAATTCACCCTCCAACGTCATAACTACAGCATGCGCATGTGCTTTCTCTATTCTGGTTGCATTATTTCTGGCGTAAATAAGAATATTATGTGTGTATCCTTCCGGAAGGTACAGTTTACAAAGTTTTATGTCACATATATGCCGCTTTCCTGGGATATATTGGCAAAAACTGTGGCGTCCTCGCCATGGAACCATGATTTCGTCGATTACAATATTTTTACCGGGCTTAACACATTAAGTGCTACGTCAGTCCCCAGGGACTGACAGTAAACTTTCCGTTCAGGCGACGTCAGTCCCCAGGGACTGACACTCGTCTTTTCATTTGGACAACGTAGATTCTAGGGACCGACAGCGAACTTCTTGTTTGATCGACATCGGTGCATGAGACCGGCATTTTAAAGGGTTAAATTATTGGTGACAATTACAAAATTTATGCTAATATTTAGTCAAGTTTATTAAAATATTTTAAACAAAGATGTGGCTGTGATGTGCACATATTACAGTATGTAGTAACTTTTTTTGTCATTTTCCTCGCTAACTGGCGTCCGCACATTTTTGTGTTTGTGCTGTAACATTCAACACAATATTTTCGTACTCCATGCGCCTTTCCTTCCTTGTTCTGAAATTTGTGAATTCGTCTACTTGTATCGACCCTAATTGGGGTTTCCGCATGCTAATATCGTGTGAGAGCATTTACCAATTGGATTCGGAATGTTATAATTGGAATCTTTCTTCCTGTTACATTTTGGAACATATGTAACGCATTCACGTCGGCAATACTCAAAAGAAGGTCGAATGCTAGTTTTCTATACCATTTTAGTGACCTTCTAAGTGGACTGCTGTAAGCACCCATTTGATCAGACAGATCAATCACTGTTCTACCTTTATTATAATCAATAATAATTTTTGGTTTGCAGGATACCCCTGTTCTTGATATTACGGATTTGATTTCGTCAGAGTGCTTGATCGAAAGACCTAATAATCCCTCTTATCTTTCCATTTCATTATTGTAATCCCTCTACTGTTGTCTTGAGCAATGACTTCTCCGCGTCGCAGTTTGGCTGTCACAACTTTACTTGGATTGCCTCTTCGATTTGGTCGAAGAGTACCAAACAAATGCGTATTTTTTGTTATGAGCTTGTTTGCAAAATCAGCACTCGTACAATAATTATCCGTGTATAAAGTATGGCCTTTGTGAAACATATTTTCACATAAATTCATGACAACATTTGCGGGTGTTGTATTTTTTTCATCCAATGATTTGCCGGTGTAAATGCAAAGATTATACGTGTAATGATTATCACAGCACAATTTAAGTATTTTTATCCCATATCTATGCTTTTTTTGTTATATGCACTGTCTAAATATGATCCTTCCACGGAATGATATTACTGTCTCGTCGATGCATAACATTTCAACGGGATCAGAATATTTTTTAAAATTTATATTTAATTCTTTTATTAAAAATTCAACCTTTGAGAGACGGTTGGAAGCATCCACTTTTGTATTGTTGGCAAAATGCATCATTCTCAACAGAATTTGAAGTCTGTCTCTACTCATAATTTTCTGCGGGAATGTTTGAATAAACAGTGGATCATTATACCAATACAGATACAAAGATGGGAGCTTTACCAATCCCATCCGTAATACCACTCCAAAAAACTTCTTTATTTCGTACTTATCTGCTGGCACCCACTTCTCAACAAGTTTGGAAGCGTTTGTACTTTGTGTCGTATAAATATTTGTTTGTTCGCTTATATGTTGAAATAGTTTATCCGCCACATAAAGGTCGTAAAAATCTTCCACTGTGCTACAGTTTTGCATTTCTTCATAAGCGAGTTTGGCACCATGGGGGCTTGAGAAATGTATAATGTTTGGCTGGTTGCCTCCCGGATCAAACCAATCATTTGGGTCACTTGTTTCAGCATTCCTTAGTGAACTACTAGATGGACTGTCACTATCTGAAGATGGTAGTGGAATTACACGCTGACATTTGCGTGGTACAAATGGTTCACGTGACGAGTCTGTTCGTCCACTCAAGATTTTTAGCTGACGGATATCAAAACTTTTTCAATATAGTCACTGTAAAACTGAATTCTCTCTGTTGCAATATGTATTTATACTCCCATGGCGTTTTTAGAACGACTCTCACCTTGTAATTGCTTTTTCGCCTCTTAGGCATTCCCCATCCCATTACCTTATGTTTATACATTGTATACAAATACATTACTTGTATCATTTCGACAGTCCAAATGAAACGGATACAGTGTATCATAATTATCGTTTGTTTATACCCATCAGTCAGGCGTTCGGCATCAAGTGCTCACGCGCTGCCGCCTGAGAGAGAAGTATAGCAAGATCGGCGTAGCACTCAACGTGTTAACAGTATTTTCGAAAGGGTAGACAATTGCGTTAACAGTAATTCTAAGTTTATACAGACGGTCCTCAGCCCTAACCGTGGAAATAATGGTGAAATAAAAATATCTATGTATCGATATAAACCGATCGCGCTTCATCGCGTTTTTTATTCGATCGTTTGTATACATTTCCTTTTGAGACCAATATAATCTAATTTCAGGTATGGGCGCTACAACCAATATATGCAGGACACCAATAAAAATGTTCAGTTGGTTCTCTCTCACAGGCTTCCCGGGCAGTTGGTGTTTGGAAGAAAAGAAAACTTTAAAGTATACAAGCAGATAAGCATAATGCTATACATAGAAAATGACAACACGCTTACCTTGAAACTTTGGAATGAGATGCGCCATCGCATTGCATCGAGCATTTGAATTCTACCAGTATGACATGCAGATGCCATGAAGTGCCATTCCATTGCATGGAACTATAGAATTCACATTCCTTTGAAGTGTAGGAATATATAAGCATAACGCAATGCTTGGAAGATTACAACTTACTTACTATGAAACGTTGGACTGAGATGCGCCATTGCATTGCATAGAGCATTAGAATTCCATTGCTATTACACGCAGACACTATGAAACGCCATCCCGTTGAATGGAACTGCAGAATTCACATTCTTTTGAAATGTCGAAGCAGATAAGCATTATGCCATGCACATAAGATTCCATATTATTTTTATTCAATCGTTGAAAAAAGATGCGCCATCGCATTGCATTGGGCATTTGAAATCTACTGTTTTGACACGCAGGTGCTATGAAGCGACTTCCCGTTGCATGGACCTGTAGAATACACGCGTTTTAGAAACGTAGAACAAGATAAGAATAACGTTATGCACAGAAGATTTCAGCTTACTTACTTTGAATATTGGAGCATTGGACCTCTACTTTATTGACACGCAAATAATGTGAAGCGCCATCCTTCTGCATTAAACTGTAGAATTTAGAGTCTTTGCAAGTGTAGAAGCAGACAAGCTTAATGCTATGTTTAGAAGATTACAGCTTTCTTACTTTGAAATATTGAAACGAGATGCGACGTCGCGTTGTATAAAGTATTAGAAATCTATTGCATCGACACGAAGACATCTAGAAACGCTATCCCCTTGCAAGGTGGTGTAGGTTTCACATTCTTTTCAAGTGTAGATGCAAATGAACATAACGCGTTGCACACATTACTACATCTGAACATGTAACATTGGAATGAGATGAGACATCGTGCTGAATGAAATACTAGAACTCCATTGCATCGACTCGTAGATATCTAGAAACGCTACGCCGTTGCAAGGAACGTTAGGATTCATATTGTTTTGAAGTGTAGAAGCAGATAAGCGTAATCCATTGCAAAATACGTTACAATTCACCTACTTTGAAACGTTGAAATCGCGAACTGTAATGCTATGGCACGCAGAAACTATGAAACGTGAACGCGTTGCATGAAATATTCGTAATTTGATTTTTCTGAAAAGGAGTAGCAGACGAGCATATTGCATTACATAGGACATTACTACTTACTTGCTTTGAAACGTTGAAATGAAATGTGTCATTGCGATACATGAAGCGTTAGAACTCTATTTCTTCGATACTTACGAATCCTATGAATCCTATAATTGCATGCAATGTGATGGCGTTTCATAGTGTCTGCGTGCCAATGCATGAGAGTTCTAATCTTTCATGCAGCCCATCTCATTTTAACGTTTCAAGGTAAGTTATTTGTAATGTTCTATGCATCGCATTATACTTATCCGCTTCTAATCTTGAAAGGAATGTGAGTTCTATAAATGCAGACAAAGGAATTGCACTTCAAAATGTAACGTCGTGCGTAACGCCTTCCAGCCATTCCATACATCAACCTCCTCGCACTTCCATCATCAATCCCTGGACTCAGGCAACCTGCCGTGCTTGCCTACAGTACGGGCAACTGGCTGCGTTCACGCGAGCACACCTGCACGCGCTCATACGCAGCAAGTACCGCTGTGTCACTCGAACCGATCGGTATACATGGCTCGTTCACACTAGGCATCGGTGTTTCAATTTCACCGACGAGCACTACTGTCTAACTCTCACTAACGAGTATATCTGCCTCGATCGCACCAAAGACGAACATCCTTTTCTACCTCGCACCGGTGATTTCGTCCTGCTGAAAGGCGCAGTCGCAGCCCATCACCTCGATGGGGACTCTTCCAATTCAGGGAGCCGACTTTACCAGAACCTGTGTTCTACTTTTAAGCCTCCTACATATGTGTGTGTGTGTGCGCGCGCGCGCGCGCGCGCGTGTGTGTGTGTGTGCAAATCTCCCTTCGTCGTTCTTGTAATTCGTACTTTGGAAGGTATGTAGTACGTATTGATGGTCCGACGCTGAAAATATCTCAAACACTTCTGCTTTATGCAACTTAGCGTATATGCAACCTCCTATCACCATTATGTCTATTTTTGATTTGTTTCCGTTCTTAAAGTATCTATAGTCTTTTTTCGGATTCGTCGCGATTAAATCGTCTCTTAGAGCCATTTTGATGGTCTTTTCCTCTCTATGGTTATTCTTCTTACTACCCCAGACTACCGATTTTTCGTTCAGGTCACCCGCGATTAGTATTCTGTTTGTTTTTTCTCCCTTTTCTATGTTAACCTCAGTTTGGTTTATATATACTTCGATTTCTTTCCGTTCCTGCTAGGCGAAAAGTAGCAGCTTATAACTTTTATTCCTACGAGCATTGCATGAACGATTCCGGTCGAGGAGTACGTGGTGCCATATGTGCAACATTTTCGATTAACGTCGGTTATCCATATCGGAGCGTCACCGTTCTCGTCTAGCAGTCAGTATTCTTCCATCTTGTGTGCTTCCGATATTATTACCACGTCAGTCTCTTGACTCATTCGCATTTGCTGCATGATATCTTGCACAATTCGGTATTTGTTCAGATCGATTTGTAGGACTTTCAATTCCATATTCGTTTCTCGTTCTTTTCTATCAATGCCTTTCTGTGGGCCGAACAATTAAAGCTCCGGTGAGGTGTCTGATGTACGGTTTCCTTCTTCCTGCCTCGCTGCATTAGTCTGGGATTCGCATCTTCTGTAGATTTCTTTATTGTCTTTGACTTCTTCGCAATTTCTGCCGATATGTCTCATTTTATGGCATTTAAAGCATCTCTCTATTCTCGATAGCACTTTGCAGGGACAAGGTGTTAATGCTATTCTAAGTCGCATGACCTTCTCCAGCTCTCTACTGTATTCCTGTCGATATTCAACTAGCGCCATTCGGTTGCCCCTCCACGTTTGTTATAACAACTTGTCATTTATACCGCTATTCTTTCCTTCGATTATTTTCAGTGTTCGTTTTATGTACTCCCTCATTTCTTCTCTGGTCACCTAACGGGTGTATGTCCCTTAGTTGCAGCATTATAGTCGCACTCGTACGTTTCACGTCGAATACTTTTTCCAGAGTTCCTTTTATCTCCTTTACTTTGTTCTCTATGCCTGCTTTTTGTTAAATTCTAAGATTATATGTTCCGCACTTGATTTTCTTGCGTCATTTTTTCGTATTTCTGTCGTTTTTCCTGCTTTTCCTCATCTCGTTGCTTTTCCTCGAATGCTTCCTGCTCCTTTAATTGCTTAATTTTTCTCTGTAATGTTTGCCACTAGTTCGATCAAGTGTTCGATGCCAGTTTTTTTTATATACCTGATGTTTTCCATTAACGTTGGCTAATATGTCATTAGCTTTGCCGTATCCTCACTCATAATATTTATTATTACGTCTGATGTGTGGCTGCCTATTTTTCTATTTGAAAATTTAGACGTTATTCTTATCGGTATCTTTTCCATTATTCTGCTCTTTCTTTTTGGTTCCCTTACTTCGGCTCCTGATACTTCTCCCTTTCTGTCTGTGCTCCCTTCCGAGGCTTTCTTTTTCTCCTCTATATTACGTATTCTTTTCTATTTCCCTATCCTTTTGTGTCATCGACAGGGGGCTCAGAACCGCCTGCCCAACCTTTAATCTTCTGCCAGGACTCGATCGGGCTGATTTCGAATCATGAGCCGGCAATACCTCTCAGCAGCATATGCATCGCAACCTCGCTCACGCTGCGGGTGGGAGTTGGGGGGCGGCTGCTGGTCCTCCACCATCCTACTGCCTGTCCTGATGCGGGGCGAAGGAATCCCAGGGCCGCTCGAACTGCGACCTGCATCTGTCTTATACTCTAACCGATTCGTAGTCATGCGTTTTCCATTAAGCTTGCTGGAATAAGTGATATTAATTCGTTAAGTCTAAAGTATTATTTTCGTTTTAAGTCCCCCGATTTTTTTATTTTCTCTCATGATATCGTCTATTTCGTTGTACCTTGTCCTGACGGTATGGTATATAATCTGTTGTTTGATATTTCCTGTTGTAGGATTTCCTCTTAATAAATGCAATGTTTCCACAGATTTTCATTTTCTTTCTCTTTAGTTACGTTGTTGTTATTTTATGCTCTCTATCCTCCACATTTCTTCTCTGCACCATCCCAGAACCAGCGTTATAAGATTACTTCATGATGGCGCCCCGGTCTCGCTACCTTTGCATCCTATTCTCCTTTGCATCCGTTGATTTGTATATGTCACATTTTGGAGAATATTTCCACTTATCCTTTGTATTTTTCGATTTACGTTTTAGTTAGATGTATATTGGATATGCGTGGAAATGTCTGATTTCCGTACGATTTGTTGGTAAAGTATTATTCTTTTCCGACTGTTCGTTTTCATTTAGCAGAAGGCGCTCCTGTATTCAATACGGACTCGCTCCGATTGAACCTGCCGATTATTATATTATATTACGCGAGTAAACGTTGAATCAGAGCGGGTCTCTGCCACTTCGTAATTGCGGAAGGCTTACTGCATAGCGTCATCCCAGGGAAAGTTGCGGAGGTTGCTTCCGTCACGAGATGGAAGTGTGGTAATGTTAGATTTAGTTAGGTTATGCTAGGTTAGGTTATGTTGCTTATGTTTGGGAATGTTTGTAGATTGCTCGGTTATGTTGGGTTAGATTTAAGAAAGCGTAGGTTTGACTTGTTTATGTTTAAGAAAGATAATGTTAGATTGTGTTAGGTTGGGTTAGATTTGAGTGAAGGCCGGTTAAGTCAGGTTAGGTGTAACTGAGGTTAGCTTGGTTTAAATTGAGTTTAGAGGATACTAGATTAAGTTAATCCTAGTAAGAGATGGATTACTGATAGCTGGCAATGCCATCCGTCGATAGTTCTTGAATTCCCGACTATTGGCAATACCAGTCGTTATTATATCATTAGTTATCGACAGCAGGCATCATCTACTGTCGTTATATCGTAAGTTACCGACCGCAGGCAACACCAGTCGATAATAATCAGTCTTGAGTTACCTACTATTGGTTGCACAAGCAGTATGTGAAATGATGCGCTATCGGTTGTTGGTAACATCATTTGTCGATAATTTATGGATTATTAAGCACAGGCAGCACCAGCCATCGGTCGATTCTGAGTAACCGACTGCCAGCAGCACCATCCATCGGTAACTTATAAGCTATTCTTAATGGAAACACCTATCCGTTGGCATGTATTGACTCGTTTCGCCATCTATTCCATCACTGCTGAAACAGAATTTCGGACAGCTTGAGCAGTTTTCACATAGTTGGCTCCACCAGTCTGACAACAACGAACGCCACATATGGGTTCCCACAAAACCACTTGCCATACAACTCAGTGCTGAAAGAGTTAATAATGCTAGCACTAATACTTTAACCAGGCATATAATCCCTAGGTATGAAAAATTATGATCTCGTGAATAATAGCAATTCTACAGGAACATTTCTAGTATAAGTATAAAAGTTCTGTTTTGGTTGTAGATATGAGATTCACTAGTATCACACTATACTTATTTTCAGGTCCAAGGTATGTTTACCATATTTAAAGGTGGGCACAAATCCTCATATAATAAATATCAGCCTGCCACTAAGTATAGAAATTAAACGAATATGGTTTCAAACTCGTGTGGATTATATAATATCCACGTTTGGAATGTTAATGTGTGCTGTTGAAAGGGCCGACGGATATGAAAATGATGCTATTGCTGTGAATGCAGTCTTCTCATAAACAGCAGTAAATTATATATATTTCTAATTTCATTGTTAAGAAAAATAATTCTCTCAATTTAAGATTGCCTTACGCACGCGTTGTTTCAGGTATACATATGGCTGCGATAGAGATCTTAGTTGGTTCACAATCACAAAATTATAGTGGGAGGCTGGAAATAATGGGTGATGCAATGTACGCTTTTATTTTGCAAAGACAGTAAATCTGTTACTAATCAGTCTTTATTCTATGAGGCAATATTAAAAAACTGAAGGAATATCTGATTTTACCCATTATACGTGTAATCCAGATGTGAATAAGTAAATAAAGGTTTACAATTATTATATGAATGTATAATTTATATTTTAGTAAACAAACCAATTTATTTTACAGAATATAAATATTATTGATAAGATAAATTGTTGCCTGATTCCTTCCTAGAGGAGAATTTGGAACATACAGATTTGGATAATTATAAACAACAATTGAATAGAACGAATAAATTATACAGATAAATCAGAGGAAAAGATCATGCAAATATTAATTGTCATCCAAACTAATTTAAAATGCGAGTTTGTTATCAAAACTGTAAGCTCAAATACTATATTGTTCATTATGTTAAAAAAATTTATTAGTCCTCGTACATCTACGAGGACTAATAAAGTAGATGTGTGCGCGCGCGCGAGTATGTGTTTGTGGTAGCAGTTGCAGAAATACTACCTAATAGGTTTCATAGTTTCGATTTTAGTAAATCGAGTAAAATGGCATAAGAATTTCTGTAGAATATCAAGGGAATGTGAAGCTGCTATTGCGCTGCATACAGCATTTTTCATTGGAAGAATTTTTCTTCCAATGTGTCGACTCCAGATTTATTTGACTTGTCCTCGTTTAGAATATTAAAATTGAATGACATATCCCTTAACACAGTTCGCCGGTAACCACGATACCCAACAGATCCAAGATTCCTTTATCTGAGATTAATGCCTGCTTTCTTTGTTTCCAAACTTCTTTACATTGCGTTACATTCTTAAGACTCTGTTTAAGTTACAAAGAACAGAAACGCTACATGGATTATAAAAGTGTAATAATTTAATTTATATTATCTTGAACATTTTAAATCAGTTTATGTTGCTTTGCTTGTTGTACATGTTTATCACTTGGCGCTGAATCAACTACTGCTGGCAGCATCCCTTTCTAAAATTTGGAAAATCTACCAGATCTAATGAAACCTTACTTAGATTACAAATGTGTTTTTACTGTATCCAGCAGAAATGAAATTACATTGACAGAAATACCAGCTAGTACTTCACGCCTATTTGAAACAACATTAAATCACCTTGTTAAACAATAATTTATATAATGTGATTTGGACTTTTAAATTTGAATTTGTAAACATCTACCAAATAAATATGTTTTTCTTGCTATTCATATCATTATACTGTCAGTAATGTATTACGTGCTGTCATTTGATATATTAACCGCTTCATTATATTTTACAACGCACCTTGCATACTAAACAGTGTTTTTACTCCTGATACGAGTGGATAGTTCTTCGTCTTATATTCTTATATCGGATTGATTATAAAAGTGTATGATATTGTTTTTATGCAGTTATGTACAATTATGTACATAAAAATTCGCGATAAAGTAGCTATGTGTTCAAATTCAATTCCGAATAATGCTCTAAAAAGCATCCCAGATCACAAACGGCAAGATGATGGCGACACCATACCGGCACTATATTGCCACTTCTGAGGAGTGCCAGCTGATGCGAAGCCATCTGTGACCGGATTCGTTAGCTAAAATGCTAGAACGCCTTACCAGCACTAGTCTTACCAGACTAGCGTAACACGCCGTGTGTATCGCGCAGCGCCACCACCACTGTGACACGCGTGTCATCGCCCCATTCATGGATCTTCTCAGTAATGACGTAGGGTTACATTTGGTAATGGGGAACCTCTGCTTTCATGCAAATTAGAACCGTTAGATGTCTGTAGACATTCAACGTATGAATACTGATAGATATTTTGATAGTCGTTTTCCTATATTTATTGTTATTGAGAGAGTCGTATATATTTCTTTCAACTCATCATAAACTAAAAATATTATTTATAATAACAATATTACTTATAAAATAAAAATTCATGCTGTTGCGTCCCTAACTTCGCCTTATGCAATTTCTTAAATAACATGCTGTCATCGTATTTAATAAAACCCTCAATTGCATGAATTTGTAACGATGAATCGAACAACATATAATTATATAGAATGAATGTGTATATTTTTATGATACTGTAATTAACGTCTTTATGGAAAAAATCGCCGTATCGAGCTAGTTTATAGAAAATAATAAAATCGAGTTCTTATACCTTTGTTTCATGCCGTTGTATCTATTTTGGAATCAAAATAAATAAACTTCTTAGGTTAGTCATTTTTCATATTCGCTTATAATTTGTATAGTAACAGCTTCACCATTAGTAAATGTCAGCTTACGCCACTACCACGCGTGTAGCTATGGTGAGCTTGCCACGGCCGTGTAGCCAGTGTGCTATAGCGCGGTGCATTAATAGTGCCGTGATACGAGTATCGCCCCTGTACTAATAGTATGCCGTTACGAGAGCTGTGTTGGAGCATTGTCCTTGCACAGTTCTGTCACGGAATTCATTCCATCCGTTGTCATTGGCGTGCTAATCGCTGGCTGCTTAGGATATTGTAGTGCATGAGGAAGACTTGTTTCTTATCATCGTCAAGGAGATGGATTTTCATTTCCTCCTCTTTGAATTTTGTTAATTATTGCCTGGAATTTTTGCCGCTTCTGCATCTCTATGACCGCATTGTGCATTTAACTTATGTACGATCTTTTTGGTTTTCATCTTTTGTTACATGTAACATTGTATATGTAATGCACGTTTGTTATGTAATGCTCAGATTTGTAATACTCAGATTCTTTTATTATAATATATAATAAATAATTATTATAATATATTCTTTTATTATAATTAATATATTTATTAGGCATAGATATAAACAATTAGAAAAATGTTACTAAAACGGAATTAAATATGTTGTTGGAATTATATATTAATATCTGAAGGTGTAGATGCAATTAGTGTCCGATGTTTTACGTGATCCAATCGACGTATAGAGTGAGGCTATGGAATATTAAAACCTCTTACAATTCCTCGACTTCTTTCCATGTTAAATGAATGATTATTTCTGCAAGACAAGAAGCCTGAATTAGTGAGCTCTCTGCGAACATAAGTAATTTGTAAGTAATACATTTTTTCTCGTTGAAATATTTGCCTTTGCATAGAATAGAACGATTAGATATTATTGCCTGTTTTATATCCATTTCGGTCCAATTCTATTATAGCTTTCAAGCAGAAGTAATATTTATTATACCTGATTTTGTGCAATAGTTTTTTGTTTAACAGATTTTATTGACGTAGAAGCATCATTTCAGGAATGTATCAATCTACTTTGCAGTTCTATCAGTTTACTTTTCTGCTCGCTACTTTCCACTTTCAGTTCCGTATACTTATCCTTTATCACCATCATATATGTTGCGTAAGATTATAATAACTTTTTGTCCTTAAGTTTTGAGGATATTTCAATTAAATTTCCTTTGATTACAAAAACAGAAATTAAAAAAGAGTGACACGTACCATTTCTCAGAATCGTTGTATCGTAATTTGCATTTGACTGTTTTGAAAGACACGCACTTTACTTAACGTTTGCAATGATTTGGTTAGCGGAGTAAAGAAATATTCTACTTTCGAAATTGTCAGCTCTTGGAATCCTAAGGCAAATACATTCATCTGCCGACATCGTAAACACTGTTTTTTAGCTAAATTACAGAAAAACACATATATTATAAATAGTATAATAAACATCGTAATATTAAATTTAACTTTGTTCATCGTTGCCTTGCTGGACACATCCATAACAATATACAGGATTGGACAGTAATAATTAGCACCTCAGATATTCTCAAAGCTATAAGTTTCACAGAAATGTTTGCTGATATAAAATTGGGTAACACAAAAGGCCCAGACGTTGATGAAAATAGTTTTTTTGTAAGTGGAGGTATGTTGGACATTTGAAGGTCATCTTCATTTTTTAAAATGAATTGGTATGTTCATTCTAGCATAATACGATAGAGTATTTCAAAACGAGTTCAACGACCTGTAACATGAAGCCATTGAAGGTTACAAGAAGTAAAGAAAGGCGATAATAATCACGGTTTTGATAGTAAATGAAACTTACGTATTGCAAACAGTGATGGAAGGAAGTGAGTAAACACTGTTCGAAGGGCATTTTGATAGTTTGCAGAACAAGTTAAACATGATAATATTGGTATTGAAAAATCGGTTTGAGTACAATTGGTTAGGCTGTTCGTTTGTCGTCCATTTTATAAGTACTGAGCTGCGATTCCTGAGGACAGCTCACACAATTGTTGAACTACGGAAGATTAACATTGTGAATTTAAATCAAAAGGTAATTAAATTCCATTAGATTGTAAACAAATGTTAATGTTTCATTTTAAATAGTGAGATTAAATACTCTTTACAAAACTACAAGAATGGATACATTCCTCTCTGTTATTATTATTTCATAAAGAATTATAATTGCAATTATATAGTTCATTACGATAAAAAATATTTCTCAGGAAATTCTAAATACTAAATTAAAGAACCAAGCAAAACATTTTCAATAATTACGAATATGAAAAATACTTGAACATTCCAATGGAAAGATGTTCTAAACAGGAGTTAGAAAAATCAAACAATCACCTTCAATTCCAGAATTCATCTATATGAGGTAAAATATTTTGAAAACTTAAATTACAGTCTTTAATGCAAGCAGTTGGACCGTATGTCAATTTCAAGAAAATTGATGAAAGTCAACCATTTTGAAGTGGTCAGAATCTTTGTCGTTTGAGCAATAAGTGACTAACAAATGACTGCATAAATTTCAGGCTTATAAGCATATGGATTAAATCTTATGCAGACATGTTTATAACCGAGTTACTAAATAATAATCAACACTAAGTAATCATTTTAAAACTGAGACGATTACACCTCGCATACATTTAAAAGTATTGCAAACGTGAAAAGTAAGTGGTTTATGAAATACTCTTCTGAAAGAACGGACGAAGGCAATAGAAATCTCTGTTGGAGTAAGCAAGTTCTAAAGTTCTAAGTAACGCGGTGGCCCTTATCTGCCTACGTTTCATAGCAAGTAAGTTCTGAATTTCTATGAAATCCGATGGAGCTCCTCACTATCAACGTTTCGAAGGAAGTTCTCAAACGCTCAGTTCTGCGTTTAAAGCTATGTGTGTTCTATATATCTATGTAAAGTGATATTCCCTATCAGTTGTGACGGATACCTATCTACAGTAAGTCAGGGAAGCTCGAAGTAGTTATATCCAAATGCCTTAAAGTGTAAAACGTACTTTAGTCTAAAGCAATCTATCGTTACAATATTCACCGAAACGAGGGGTATTTCGAAACTGAGAGACTATAGTTTCTTAGGCGCCAGCTGTTCAGAAATCAGCAAAGAAAGAGACTACACGACCCCAGAAAACAAGGGGCGGAACAACCCTCGAAACTTCGAAATGCTCCACTTCTCGCCTACGCTTAACCGAGTACACGCACTCGGGTCGCGGGATACTGAAGTCACGGCTTCTTTATTTATGGCTTTGACGTGGGTTTAGCTAACAAGTGCTACGGGAAACTACGCAACACGCCGCGAATGACCGGGGATCACCATCCCCTTCACGATATAAGATACAATACACAATATGTGATACAAGAAATGTGGCATGAAAATGGGATGCTTTAGCGAATAAGCTCCTCGAGGCTCCTTGGTGGGGTGGGCTGTACGCTTTGGTATTGTTCGGGGCCATTGATCAGTGGATTTCAGCGATCACCTCTTCTCGCCCCTTCGGGTGTCTCTGAGGGGGGTCCTCCTGATCATTTGAATTGCGGAGCGTCTTGCGCACAACGCTCCCATAGCTCACTTGCAGGGACGCTGGACCTTTGACTTCTCTTTAGGCGGTTAAAGGGAGTTTGAGGTTCTTTTCACATCTAAAAGCATTATAAAGCATAGAAGCAGATAAGCATTATGCTATGCATAATTGATTACAGTTTATTTACTTTGAATTGTCGAAATGAAATGCGCAATCGCATGGTGTAATGCTTTAGGTATCTACTGCTTTGAGACGCAGACAATATGAAACCCCATTCCGCTGGAAGAAACAGCAGAATTTACAATTGATTGCTGTGTAGGAGCAGACAAGTATAATGACATGAATATAACATAACATGGTACATACTTTACCACCTTCATAATAGATTCGTCACCTTATTGCATGGACCCAAGGAAATACGTTTGTTTGACACGTAGAAACTATGAAGCGCGATCCCGCTTTATGGACATTCCTTCTATTGACATTCATTAAAAGTGTAGAAGCATTTTGCTATGCATAAAGGGTTACAGGTTACTTACCTTGAAACGGTGAAATGAGTTGCGCTATCGCATTGAATGTAGTAATAAAACTGCATTACCTTGACACGCACAAAATATGAAGCGCTATCGCGTTGCATGGAACAGCAGGATTCACATAATTTTGAAGTGTAGAAGCATAATGAGATGTATACAGCATGAAAATCCACTGACATACATCGAAGCATTAGAACTCTATTGCTTCTAAAAGTAGACATCTAAAAACGCTATCCCCTGACAAGAAAGTGTGGGATTCACATTCTTTCGGCTGTGTAGTCGAGACAAACATAACGCGTTGCATTGAATATTACAAATTATCATACGGCAGTGAAATGAAATACGAAATCGCTTTGAATGAAGCAATAGAACTCTATTGCATCGAAAAGTAATCATCTGAAGACGCTATCCCTTTGTAAGAGAATGTAGAGCTCATATTGTTTTGAAGTGTGTAAGAGATAAACATAACGCGTAGAATTGAATATTACATCTTAACCATTGAAATGAGATGCGACATCGCGTTGAATGAAGTATTCGAGTACTCTATTGCGTCGATACGTTGTGCATCTAGGTACGCTATGCCTTTGCAAGGACGTGCAGGATACACATACAATTGATGAGCAGAAGCGTCTTAAAAGGATATCCCTCTGCAAGGGGGTATAGGGTTCTCATTCTTTTGAAGTGTAGAAGAGATGAATATAACTCGTTGAATTGATTATTGCATCTTACATTAATCATTGAAATTGGATGCGACATCGCGTTGAATGAAGTATTCGAACTCTATTGCATCTCACGTTGTGCATCCAGAAACGCTGTGGCTTAGCAAGGAAGTGCAGGACACACATACTTTTGAAGGGTAGAAGCATCTTAAAAAGCTATCCTCTGCAAGTGAGTGTAGGGTTCAAATTCCTTTGAAGTGTAGGCGAGATAAACGTAACGCGTTGAATTGAGTATAACATCTTACATTAAACATTGAACTGAAATACGATATCGCGTTGAATGATGAATTTGAAATCTATTGCATCGATACGTAGACATCTAGAAACGCTACTCCGCAGCAAGGAAGTCTGGCACTTACATTCTTTCCCAGCGTAGACGCGATATACATATTGCGTTGCATTGAATATTACATCGTATCAAGACACATAGAAATGAGAAGCGATAGTGCGTTTTGTGAAGCATTAGAACTCGATTGCTTCGAAACGTAGAAATGTAGAAACGCTATGCCATAGCCATGTGTTGTGGAGTTTACGTTCTTTTGAGGTGTTGACGAGATATACATAACGCGTCGCATTTAATTACATCTTACCATGAGACATAGAAATTAGATGCGATATCGCGTTTTATGGATCATTAGAACTAGTGCTTCATAAAACCCGATATCGCATCTTATTTTTATGACTCATGATAACATGTAACTTTCAATGCAACGCATTATGTACATCTCGTCAACATTTCAAAAAAATGTAAATGCCACACACCCTCGCTACAGGATAGCGTTTCTAGACGTCTACGTTTCGAAGCAATAGACTTCTAATGCTCCTTAAAACGCGATATCGCATCTCAATTCTATGTTTCTTGATAAGATATAATATTCATTGCGAAGTATTATCTATACCTCTTCTACACTTCAATAAAATGTAAATGCCACACTTTCTTGCTAGTAAATAGCGTTTCCAGATGTTTACGTATCGAAGCAATAGGCTTCTAATGCTTCTTAAAACGCGATATCGCATCTCATTTCCATAACTCACGATAAGATGTTATATTCAATGCAACGGGTTACGTATACCTCGCATATACTTCAAAAGAATGTAAATGCGACACTTCTTTGCTAGGAAATAGCGTTTGCAGATGCCTACGTATCGAAGTAATAGGGTTCTAAAGATCCTTGAAACGCGATATCCCATCTCATTTTTGTTTCATATTAAGATATAATATTCATTGCGAAGTGTTATGTATACCGCGTATACACTTCAAAGGAATTTAAATGCGACACTTCTTTGCTACGGAACAGCGTTTCTAGATGTCTACATATCGAAGCAATAGAGTTCTATCTCTTTATATAACGCGATAACGCATATCATATCTATGTCTCATGACAAGATGTAAATCAATGCAACGCATTATGTATATCTCGTCAATACTTCAATAGAATGTAAATCCCACACTTCCTTGTTATGGATTAGCGTTTCTAGATGTCTAGATATCGAAGCAATATAGTTCTAGTGTTTCATAAAACGCGATATCGCATCTCATTTCTATGTTTCATGAATAGATACAATTCAATGCAACGTTTTATGTATATGTCGACATTACTTCAAGAGAATATCAATCCCACACTTCCTTGCTATGGAATAGCGTTTCAAGATGTCTACGTGTCGAAGAATTAGAGTTCTAATTCTTCATAAAGCGCGATATCGCATCTCATTTCTTTGTATCATGATAAGATGTAATATCAGTGCAACACGTTATGTATATCTCGTCAATACTTCAAAAGAATTTAAAGCCCACACTACCTTGCTACGAAATAGCGATTCTGGATGTCTACGTATGGAAGCAATAGAGTTTTAGTGCTTCATAGAACACCATATTGCATCTCATTCCTATGTCTCATGATAAGATGTAACATTGATGCAACACGTTATGTATGTCTCGTCAGCACTTCAAAAGAATGCTATTCCCACACTTACTTGCTACGGAATAGCTTTCCTAGATGTGTACATATCGAAGCAAAAGAGTTCTAATGTTCCGTTACGCGGTATCTGTTCGCATTTCTATGTTTCATGATAAGATGTCATTCAATGGAACTCGTTAATGATATCTCGTGAACACTTCAAAAGGATGTAAAGCCTACAATTCCTTGCTAGGGAATAGTGTTTCCAGATGTCCACATTTCGAAGCCACAGATATCTAATTATTCATAAAACGCGATATGGCATCTCATTTCTATGTCTCATGGTAAGATGTAATATTCAATGCAACGCGTTATGTATATCTCGCCTACACTTCGAAAAAATGTGGATCCCACACTTCGTGTCTAGGGAATAGCGTTTCTAGATGTCTACATCTCGCAGTAATAGATATATCTACGAAATTACTTAAAACGTCTTAATCTTAAAAATAGCCTTTTCGTCACAAACGTGTAATAAATGAGGTCTTCGAAGACCCCACGTTTTATTTGTTCTGTCGGTCGAAACATGTTCCTCCTGTTAAGAGACCGTTTCGATCGATCTAGATCGGATTGATCTGAATATCGCCGCGACGTCGATGGTTCGCGGTGTCGTCTCGGATGTGGGCAGCTCCGCTAGCTGCTTGACGTTGCGTTTGCAGACCCTCTGGCTGGTCCGTACGGTGACCCCTCGGATGATCTTGTCTGGAACTAGGTGCACCTCTTCGACTCGACCGCGGTGCCACTGCAAAGGCGGGAGGTACTCATCCCTTAAGACTACACTAAGGGCACACATATCGGGTATTTCCGAAACGAGATTGAACGTAGATTTCGGCCAATCCCTGTTATCGTCGGCAAACCACGATGGTCCATGACGCCAGATGGAGGGCTTCAAAAATTCCGCCGGTGTTTGTCCTCTCTGTATGAGGTCCGCTGGATTGTCGTTTGAGCTGATGTGCCGCTATCGGTCTTCGCTTGGATTTCGGACACTCTATTTGCCACGAATGTTTTTAGCGTGGCTGGTTCGCGTTGCAGCCAATTTAAAACTATCGTGGAATCCGTCCAGAAGTTAATCGAGTCGAATCGGCGTGCATTACTATCTCGGACGTTAGAAAATAATGACGTCAGTAGCACCGCACCGCAAAGTTCGAGACGTGCGAAGCTGACAACTTTTACTGGCGCGCGCGTCGCAGAACCCGTGTAATTCCACTCTTCGCACCTTCGATTGGCATAGGTGTCGCTCGAAGAATGTTTCGTTATGTAACTGTTATTCCTTCACGTACGTGGACCATTCTGTATGGAGGCTGGTTGGTAGCAATTCGTCCCAGGCCAATTGCAGTTTCCAAAGGTGTTGCATAAATATTTTTGCCGCTATTATTACTGGCACCAGTAAACCTAACGGGTCGAATATTTTTGCTATGGTGGATAAGATCGTGCGTTTGGTGAGCCTCGTATCGATGTTTGGATCCACGTAATAGATGATTCGGTCGTTCTGCGCGTGCCACGAGACGGCGAGAGTGTTCATGGTTACGTCTCCAAAATACTTTGGGTGAATTTCGCCTTCCGGAAGTCCTGCTAAAAGTTTCGGTCCGTTCGAGACCCGTTGTTGAATGTGGAGGCTGCCGTGGTTAAGTAGCTTGATTACCTGGTCCCGTAGTTGTCTAGTGTCTTCGTAATTATCTGTGCCATCGACGTATAGATCTCGCTGGAGCACGGTCGATGCGAAAGGCGCATTCACCTTTTCGTCGTCCGCTAGCTGATGAGTGTACTTGATGGCGAGGAAAGGCGCTGAAGATAGTCCGAACGTGACCGTGTTCAGCTCGTACGTTTTCAACTTTCCGTTGTTACCTCGCCATAATATCGGCTGGTATCGGCGGTCTTCCGGTCTTACGAGGAACTGCCGATACATCTTCTCGATGTCTCTGATTAAGACATAGGTGTGTTGACGGAACCTTATGCGAAGCGCAAATATGTCGTCCTGTATCGTTGGTCCTGCCAAAAGCGTGTCGTTCAATGACAGTCCACTGCTCGATCTTGCAGATCCATCGAAAACGACGCGAACATTCGTTGTTGAGCTGGACAGTTTGATGACGGCGTGGTGGGGAAGGTAGAAGCCATCCGAATTGCTTGGTTCTACCTGACTCATGTGTCCCATCCCGAGATACTCCTGAAAGACGGCGGAGTATTCTCGTTTCAGCTCTGGATCTTTTATGAATTTTCGTTTGAGCGAAAGAAGACGGTTGAAGGCGCGCGACCGAGTTTCGCCTAACTGCATCTTCTTTTCATTGAACGGCAGTGCGACAGTGTAACGCCCGGTTCGTGTCCGTTTAACGTGGTCGTGAAAATGCTGCTCACATTCCTGCTCCGCGGAAAATAGGTGTCGTACGTGTGGACCCTCTGCTAGCTCCAGGAATTTTTGAAGTTCGAAATTCAGGGTTGTAACGAATGTTTGATGTTTCCTCCACGACGCCGATGTGGAGGCGCTCCCCCCGAAGATCTATCCAAATTGCGTCTTTTGGAGGATTAAGTCAGGATCGTTGCGAGGAGAAAGTTTGTACTGGCCGATGCTAAGGGACGATAAAGCGGGGCCGGTGCCGATTAACATATCCACATTTGCCGGTCGATGAAATTGTGGATCTGCTAGTTTTACGTTTGCCGGAATCGGAAACTTCGCACGATCGATTTGCTCTTCCGGTAACGGTCCAGCGATTCGCGGTATCGTAAAGAATGTGAGCTTCCACGCGAAGCCCGATTACCGCGATTTGATCGCCGTTGAGGCAATTTATTCGCGACCTTGTGTAATTGGTTGAACGCTTCGATGGTTGTCGTGCTATTTTTCGTGGGAAGTCCAAGCTTCATTGCTAGGTCGTCTGTAATGAAGATTGCACTCGAACAGGTGATGCTCAACGTTCTACACTCGATTGGCTTCTGGTCGCAATCGAAATCGCGGACGATCGCGGTGGCCACCAGCTCCGTTGTGCGACTGTTGACGACTAAGCTCGTGAACCTTGGTACGAGATTTCGACTTTCCGTTGCAGTCATGCATCTTCCGGTTGGTGGTACTCGTGCAGCTTCGCATTCTGTTGTTGGTTGCAGACACGTCATCCTCTGGCTCTGCAGCGTATACAATTCAATACAATGTAATGGCCACACTTCCTTGCTACGGAACAGCGTTTCTAGATGTCTACATATCAGAGCAATGGAGTTCTAATGCTTCATAGAAAGCGATATCGCTAATCAATTCTATGTCTCATGATAAGATGTAATCTTCAATGCAACGCGTTTTGTGTATCTCGTCTACACTTCGAAAAAATATAAATCCCACACTTCCATGCTACGGAATAGCGTTTCTAGATGTCTATATTTCGAACCAATAGTTCTAATGCTTCATAAATCGCGACAAAGCATCTCATTTCTATGTCTCATGATAAGATGTAAAATTCTATGCAACGCGCTATGTATATCTTGGCAATACTTCAAAGGAAAGTAAATGCAACACTTTATTGCATTGGAATAGCGTTTCTAGATGTCTAAGTGTCGAAGCAGTACGGTTCTAATTCTTCATAAAGCGCGATATCGCATCTCACTTCTATGTCTCACGATAAGATGTAATATTCAATGCAACGCGTTATTTTTATCTCGTCTTCACTACAAATAAATGTAAGTCCCACACTTCCTTGCTACGGGCTAGCGTTTCTAGATGTCTACGTGTCGAAGCAATTGAGTACTAGTTCTTCATAGTAAGAAGTAATAATCTATGCAACGCGTTATGTTTATCTGCTTCTACACATGAGCAGAATGTGAATTCTACACTTCTTTGCCAGGTAATTGCGTTTCTACGTGTGAACATGTCGAAGCATTTGATTTCTAATGCTTCATGCATCGCGATATCGCACTGCATTTAAACTGTTCAAAGTAAGTAAGTAGATTGTAACGCTCTATGCATCGCATTATGCTTATCTGCTTCTATCCTTCAAGAGAATGTGAATTCTGCACTTCACTGCAAAGGCATAGCGCTTTTAGATATCTACGTATCGAAGCAATAGGGTTATAATACTCCATTCATCGCGATGTGGGATGTCACTTCAATGTTTAATGTAAGATGTAGTATTCAATGCAACGCATTACGCTTATCTCTTCTATACTTCTATAATGTGATCTCTACACTCCCTTGCAAAGGCATAGCGTTTCTAGATGTCTACGTGTCGAAGAAATGGTGTACTAATACTGCATTCGGCGCGACGTTCCATCACATTTCTATGTTTCATGATAATATGTAATATTCAATGCTACCCGTTATGTGTATTGTCACGTCCTAAAGTCGCAAATGCGCTCGTCACGTTGACACTAATCGTAGCCGTTCGCGAAATCGACACGAATTGCGCGGAGCTGGGTTCGTCGACGGACAGGGCTCGACTTACCGTATACAAAAGCGTGCAACTTACCTTTCGATGCTTTTAATTCATTGGTTTGCTTCTAGTTGCAGGTAGCGTAGGCGCTGAGGGTCAGTGACCCGGATAGCAGCGGCGTACGGCTGGAACGGCGGATCGGTGATTGGAATCAGGTGCCAGGTAAGCTGATCCTGGCTAGCTGATATCGAAGCTGGAATTGGACGATCATTAGCTCGTACAGAACGTGCGGAAGCGAAGACTTCTTTGACAGGAACGGGAAGAGCTCTGCGATGATCCGAATATTCGGGTGCACCAGCCACGTATTCACGCACAAGTCATCGGATAAATTCCTTCCTCCCCGCGCGTCGTGTACGCTTTACCCGAGAAGCGAAGCTCATCAGAAGTACTTGCACTTCGGTAAAGCACGGCACGACTATGCGCTAGTTCGCTCTAGCTTACCGGATGTACCTAGGCGCTAGACACCTTGACACAACAGAAAGTGTATATATTTAAACACATCAAGAGCTTTCTATAAATGTAAATAAAATTTCCCCTCCAAATACTACATTACATCTAATACCCTACCTACCTAATTATATATCGTTTCATGATATTTTGCATAAACATTTCAATTTGGTAAATATATTTACACATATAATATATCTCAGCTATTTGTGAATAGAATATCTCCAATAAATACATTTTATCACCCAAAATGCTATCTAATTTTGTAGCAATTAATATTGTTTTAAATTAATATTTTACGTTAGTACATATAATGAACCTTATAATATATTTTAGTTAACTGAAAATAGAATATCCGTCCAAATACTCCATTACACCCAAAATCCTATTAAATTTTATACCACTTTATGACGCTTTAAATAAAGATTTCTAATCACTATATATACTTAAAATATTCATATATTATAGCTAATTCTAAATACTACCGCCCCTATAAATGCTCCATTAGCTTTAATCTTCTATGCAATGCATTATGCTCATCTGCTTTTACAATTCAAATGAATGTGAACTGTACAGAGCCATGAAACGGGATGGCGCTTTATAGTACCTGCGTCTCAAGGCAGCAGAGTTCTAATGCACCATGCTATGTGGTGGCAGATCTCATTTCAGCGTTCGATCAGCGTTTTTATAGACTCTGATACGTTGCAATGAGATGCGCCATGTCGTTGCATGGAACTGTAACTTTCACATTATTTTAAAGCAGAAACAGATAAGCATTTTGCTATGCACAGCGGTCTACAGATTACATCCCTTGAAACGTTCAAGTGAGATGCGCCATCGCAATGAATGGAGCATTAGAACTCCATTGCGTCGACAAGCAGGCACTATGAGGGGTCATCCTGTTGCATGGAAATGCAGAATTTACATTCTTGTGAAGAGTAGATGCAGGTAAGCATAACGCGTTGCATTGAATATTGCCCCTTACCATGAGACATAGGAAAGAGATGCGGTATCGCTTTTTATAAAGGGTTATTATTGCTTCGATGCGTAGCCATCTAGAACGCTATTCCGTCGCAAGGAAGTGTGGCATTTACATTCTTTTGAAGTGTAGACGAGATATACATAACGCGCTGCATTGAATATTGCATCTTATCATGAGACATAGAAATGAGATGCGATATAGCGTTTTATAAAATGTTAGAACCCTATTGCTTCGATGCGTAGCCATCTAGAACGCTATTCCGTCGCAAGGAAGTGTGGCATTTACATTCCTTTGAAGTGTAGACGAGATATACATAACGCGCTGCATTGAATATTGCATCTTATCATGAGACATAGAAATGAGATGCGATATAGCGTTTTATAAACTGTTAGAACCCTATTGTTTCGATACGTAGGCATCTAGAAACGCTCTTCCGTAGCATGGAAGAGATTCATTTACATTCTTTTGAGGTATGGACTAGATATTCATAACGCGCTGCATTGAATTACGTTTTATCATGCAGCATAGAAATGAAATGCGATATCGAGTCTTATGAAGAATTAGAGCTGTATTTCTTCGATACGTAGACATCAGGAAACGCTATTTCCTAGCAAGGAAGTGTGGCACTTAGAACGATTTGTCGCGTAGACGAGGTATACATAACACTTTGCAATGAATATTATATCTTGTCATGAAACATAGAAATGAGGTGCGATGTCGCGTTTTAAGAAGCATTAGAACCCTATTGCTTCGATACATCTGCAAACGCTATTTTCTAACAAGGAAGTGTCGCATTTACATTCATTTGATGTGTATACGAGGTATACATAACACTTCGCAATGAATATTATATCTTGTCATGAAACATAGAAATGAGATGCGATATCGCGTTTGAAGAAGCACTGGAACTCTATAGCTTCGATACGTAGACATCTGGAAACGCTATTTCCTAGCAAGGAAGTGCGGCATTTACATTCTGTTGAAGTGTAGAAGAGGTATACATAACACTTCGCAATGACTATTATATCTTATCATGAAGCATAGAAATGAGATGCGATGTCGCGTTTTAAGAAGCATTAGAACCCTATTGCTTCGATACGTTGACATCTGCAAATGCTGTTTCCAAGCAAGGAGGTGTCGCATTTACAATGATTTGACATGTAGACGAGGTATACATAACACTTCGCAATGAATATTATATCTTATCATGAAACATAGAAATATGATGCGATATCGCGTTTTAAGGAGCATTAGAAGTCTATTGCTTCGATACGTAGACATTAGGAAACGCTATTTCCTAGCAAGGAAGTGTCCCATTTACATTCTATTGAAGTGTAGACGAGGTATACATAACACTTCGCAATGAATATTATATCTTATCATGAAACATAGAAATGAGATGCGATATCGCGTTTTAAGAAGCACTGGAACTCTATTGCTTCAATACGTAGACATCTGCAAACGCTATTTCCTAGCAAGGAGGTGTGGCATTTACATTCTGTTGAACTGTAGAAGAGGTATACATTTCACCTCGCAATGAATATTATATCTCATCATGAAGCATAGAAATGAGATGCGATGTCGCATTTTAAGAAGCATTAGAACCCTATTGCTTCGATACATACACATATGGAAACGCTATTTTCTAACAAGGAAGTGTCGCATTTACATTCATTTGAAGTGTATACGAGGTATACATAACACTTCGCAATGAATATTATATCTTATCATGAAACATAGAAATGAGATGCGATATCGCGTTTGAAAAAGCACTAGAGCTCTATAGCTTCGATACGTAAACATCTGGAAACGCTATTTCCTAGCAAGGAAGTGTGGCATTTATATTCTTTTGAAGTGTGGAAGAGGTATACATAACACTTCGCAATCAATATTATATCTTATCATGAAACATAGAATTGAGAGGCGATATCGCGTCTTAAGAAGCATCAGAACTCTATTGCTTCGATACGTAGACATCTGGAAACGCTATTTCGCAGGAAGGAAGTGGTACGTTTACATTCTTTTGAAGTGTTGACGAGATATACGTAACGCGTTGAATTGAATATTACATCATACCATGTAACATATAAATGATATGCTATATCGCGTTCTATGAAGCATTAGAACCCTATTGCTTCGTTATGTATACATCTAGAAATGCTGTTTCGTAGCAAGGATGTGTGACATTTACATTCTTTTGAAGTGTAGACGAGATAAACATAACGCGGTGCTCTCAGTATTACATGTTATTATGTGACATAGTATTGAGGTCCGATATTGCGTTTTATGAAGCATTAGAACTCTATGGCTTCGATAAGTAGACACCTTGAAACGTTATTCCATCGCAAGGACGTGTGGGATTTATTTTCTTTTGACGTGTAGGCGAAATAAAAATAACTAGTTCATTTAATAATACATATTGTCGTGAAACATAGTAATGTGATGTAATACCGCGTTTTATTTTATGAAGTAATAGAAATCGATTGCTTCGATACGCAGACACCTAGAAACGCTCTTCCGTAACAAGGATGTGCAGGATTTACATTCTTTTGAAGTGTAGATGCAGATACAAAGATCGCGTTGCATTGAGCATTACATCTTATTACGAAACATTGAAATGCAATGCGACATCGTCACAAATGAAGTATTAGAACTCTATTGCATCGATAAGTAGATATCTAGATACGCTATGCCATAGCAAGGAAGTGTGGGATTTACATTCTTTTGAAGTGTAGTGTGACATCAGGCGTAGCGCCTGCCACCCATCAGCCTCTTCACCGTCTTCAGCATCAGTCCCTGCACGCAGGCAACCTGCTGCACACGCCTGCAGATCCAGCAACTAGCGGCGTTCTCGCGTCCACAGGTGCACGAGCACATCTATCTTGCTAGCGCCAGTACGCGCCGCTGTCTCGCTCGCACCAACGGGCACCTCTGCCTTATTCGCGCCAATAAGTATTGCTGCCTCGCTCCTTCCAACGAGCAGCTCTGTCTCGCTCGCACCAAAGAGCAGCTCTGTCCCACTCGCTCCTATACGCATCACCTTCTCGCTCCCGCCACGCGTATCCCCGTCTCCCTTGCATCGAGATGTCTGTCCAGATGTATGAAGACGCAGCTCGTCACTGGAATGGGAACTGTTCCAGTTCAAGGAACCTACATTACCAAGACTTGTATATTATTTCTAATGTTATACCTATGCACTTTTATTATACTCCTAGATCTAAGTACTCATGACACATATTGTAACACACTTCAACACAGACGTAATTCTAAGTCCGTACGTATAAGATTAGATATTAAGACGCACCTGCGCCAACGACATGCGCAGCTAGCACCACCACGAGCCGCGAGTCCCCACTCGCTGTACCACGCGGTCCCCACTACGAGCGACCGCGACCGAAGCGCATCGCGAACCGAGGAGGTCTGAGACGCGACTCCAGAGAGTCAGATTACATCGAGCTTACACTCCGAGGAGTTGAGTCCTCCAGTACCATTTCATATGCTCGAGCCATTAGCTACCCCAATGTTTACAAGTTCATTCCAAAATCTACTAGTTCCTAAATCCAGTATATCTAGATACTATTTCTCGCGTTTAATACAATGCTTAAGTACGAATACTTCCACGTGTCTCTTCCATACTGCTGGGTTGCTTTCCATCACCTCGAATGGGTATAGAACTCTGCTTTGCAGAGTTGCGATAGAGCGGACCGCCGCATATGCTTCCGAGCATTGTCTGTTAGTACAGAATAACTTGGTGAATGGGACGTTATCCCTCTTCGCGAAGCACACGACGCGCGGGTAGGAAGAGTTTCCTTCGTTCCCGTACGTGGGTAACGTATCCTGGATCCCCATATACCACCGACATGTCTTCTTCGCACCGCTTCAGCCGCAGCTCTCCGAAGTCTCCTGTTACCGCAGCAGAGATTGCTGCATTATCCACGGTCTCTGATGAATCCGCTTCGCATCCGAGCCGCCGCTTCCAGCATCACTGGAAGCTGATATATCAGCCTCCATCAACAGGCCAACTTCTACTTCGATAACAGTCAACGATCCACGGCGAAAATACTACCAAGGTATCGAATACGACACCAGCGAAAGGTAGGATTTACTACTCCTATTATCCGCGAATCGCAGGTGTTTTGCCCCTGCCACGTAAGCTGAATTAGTCGGATCCGGTCGTAACGCGTTTCCGCAGACCGAATCTCGAACAAAGAGGCTAGTGTCGTGAATCTTCCGGATAAACGGAAAGTTATTACGCCGGACCTGACAGTAGATGCAGATACACAAAACGCGTTGCATTGAACATTACAATACCATTGCTTCGACACGTTGACATCTCGAAACGCAATTATTTTGCAAGGAATTGTAGGACTAACATTAATTTGAACTATAGAGGCTGATAAACATAACGCGTTGCACTGAATATTATATCTTGTCACGAAGCTTTAAAATGAGATGCGACATCGCGATGAATGAAACATTGGATCTCCAAGGGTTCGACACGCAGACATCTATAAACGCTATGACTTAACAAGAAAGTGTAGATATTCACATGCATCTGAAGTGTAGAAGCAGATAATCGTAACACGTTGCGATGAATACTACATCTTGTCTTCAAACTTTAAAATGAGATCCGACATTGCAATGAATGAAGTACTGGAACCCTATTGCTTCATCAGGTACACATTTAGAAATGCTATACCTTAGGAAGGAAGTGCATGATTCACATTCTTTTGATGTGTAGACGAGATACACATAATGTGTTGCATTCAATATTACATCTTATCATGCGGCATTGAAATAAGATGCGACTTCGCGTTGAATGATGCAATAGAACTCTATTGCATCGAACAGTATACATTTTATAATGCTATTCCTTTATAAGGGAGAATAGTGCTCACATTCTTTTGAAGTGTCGAAGAGATAAACATAACGCTTTGAGTTAAATATTACATCTTACATTAAGCACTGAATTGAGATGCAACATCGCGATTCAATCTCTGTTTCGCTCTGGCATCGCTGTTTCAATCTCACCGACAAGCACTACTGTCTCACTCCAACTAATGAGTATATCTGCCTCGCTCGCACCAAAGACGAACACCCTTATCTACCTCGCACGGGTGATTTCGTCTTGCTGAAAGGGACAGTCGAAGCCAATAACCTCAATGGGAACTATTCCAATTCAGGGAGACGACTTTAACAAAACCTGTATTCTACTTTTGAGCCTCTTATATACATATATATACTATATCCGGACTAATGTATTCCTGCATATAAGAATTCATATATCGAAGTTACACACGTTAAGAATGCAAGACACGAACAACACACACGTAATTGTAAGTTCATGCTATACTACTTCATTATACTATTTCATAAGTTAAACGCGAAAGACGCGCCACTAGTCCCACCAGGAGACGCGAGTCCCCCACTCGCTGGGCCGTATGCTCCTCGCAACGATCCCTTAATCCCCCACTCACTGGACCACATGCTTTCATGATTTTTCTAGTAAATATTTCAAATTGGTATAAATATTAATACATATTTTATATTTTAGTTAATTCAAAATACAATATCCCCTTAAGATACTCCATTACATTTAAAATCCTATCTAATTTCATATCATTTCACAATGTTTTAATTAAATATGTGAAATTGGTTTATATAATTACACTTACCATATATTTTAGTTACTTAAAAATAGATCATTCAATTCGCTTTTTCTCCATCGAGGCTTGCAAATCCCTCTTCGTTATTCTTATAATTCGTACTCTAGTAGATATGTAGTACGTATTGATTGTCCGACGCTGAAAATACCTCAAACACTTCTGCTTTTCGCAGCTTAGCGTACATGCAATCTCCTATCAACATTGTGTCTATATTTTATTTGCTTTGGTTCTTAAACTGTGTATAGTCTTCTTTCGGATTCGTCGCGATTAGATCGTTTCTTAGAGCCATTTTGATGGTCTTTTCCACTCTTTGGTTGTTCTTCTTACTATCCCAGATTACCAATTTTTCGATCAGGTCACCCGCGAGTATTATTCTGTTTGTTTTCTCTTCCTTTTCAATGTTAACCTCAGTTTAGTTTATATATTCTTCGATTTCTTTCTGTTCCTGTTCGGCGAGAAGTAGCAGCTTATAGATTTTGTTCCTTCGACCATTGCATAAACGATTCCGGTCGAGGAATATATGGTGCCATATGTGAAACATTTTCGATTAACGCCGGTTATCCATATCGCAGTGTCACCTTTCTCGTCTTGCAGTCAGTATTCTTCCATCTTGTGTGCTTCCAACATTATCACCACGTCTGTCTATTGAATCATTCGCATTTGCTGCATGATATCTTGCGCGATTCGGCATCTATTCAGATCGATTTGTAGGACTTTCAATTCCATATTCGTTTCTCGTTCATTTCTATCAACGCCTTTCTGTAGGCCGGACAATTAAAGCTCCGGTAATGTGTCTGATGTACGGATTCTTTCTACCTGCCTCGCTGCAGATGATACATTTCGGTTTATTCGGGATGCAACCGATCATCGTATAGACAGGGGATCCGCATCTTCTGCAGATTCCCTTATTATCTTTGAATTCTTCGCAATTTCTGCCGATATGTCCCAGTTTATGGTATTTGAAGCATCTCTCTATTTTCGGTAGTACTTTGCAGGGACAAGGTGTTAATGCTATTCTGAGTCGTTTGACCTTCTTCAGCTCTTTACTGTATTCCTGTCCAAATTCAACTAACGCGACTCCGTTCCTCTCCACGTCTGTTTTAACAACTTGACCATTCTTTCGATTATTTTCAGTCTTCATTTTATGTACTCCTTCATTTCTTCTCTAGTCACCTAACGGGTATATGTCCCTTAGTTGGAGCATTATACTCGCACTCCTATGTGATTCTTCGAATTCTTTTTCCAGAGTTCCTTTCTTCTCCTTTATTTTGTTCTCTATACCTGTTTTCTTGTTAAATTCCAGGATTATATCTCCCGCTCTCGATTTTCTTGCGTCATCTTTTCCTATTTCTCTCGTTTCTTCTGCTTTTCCTCATCCCATTGTTTGTCCTCGAATGCTTACTGCTTCTTTAATTGTTTCATTTTTTTTCTGTACCGTTCGCAACTAGTTTGATCATGTGTTCGATCTCAGTTTTTTTTTTATATGCCTAATGTTTCCCATTAATGATTTCTAATATGTCATTAACTTCGTCGTATTCTCGCTCATAATATCTATCATTACGTCTGACGTGTGGCTGCCTATTCTTCTATTTGAAAGTGAGGACGTTATTCTCATCAGTAGCTTTTCTATTATCCTGGTCTTTCTTTTTGGTTCCCTTACTTCGGCTTCTGATGTTTCTCCTTTCGTGGCTGTACCTTAGAGGCTTTCTTTTTCTCCTTTATATATGCATTTCGTATCCATTTCTATTTTCTTATCCTTTTGTGTTATCGACTGGGGACTACGAACCGTCTGCTCAATCTTTAATCTTCTGCCTTTACCCGATGGGGCTGATTCCATATCCCGAGCCAGCCTCACCTTTCAGCAATATATGCACAGCAGCCTCACTCACTTCGGCAGTGGGGGCTCGGGGGAAGGGGGGGCTGCAGGCCCTCCACCATCCTACTGCCTGCCCTGATACGGGCGAGGGACTCCCAGGACCACTTGAACTACAACCAGCATCTATCTTATACTATAACCGATTCGTAGTTATGCGTTTTCCATTAAGCTGGCCGGAATCAGTGATATTGATTCGTTCAGTCTAAAGTATTATTTTCTTTTTAAGTTTCTCGATTTTCTTATTTTCTCTCACGATATCGTCTATTTCGTTGTACCTTGCCCGGACGGTATGGTATATAATCTGTTGTTCGATATTTGTAGGATTTCCTCTTAATAAATGCAATGCTTCCACAGATTTTCTTTTCCTTTCTCTTTAGTTACGTTGTTGTTATTTTATCCTCTCGATCCTCCACATTTCCTCTCTGCAGCATCCCGGAACCGGCGTTATACGATTACATCATGATGGCGCCCCGGTCTCACTACCCCGAGATCGAGTGTTCTCCCTTGCATCCGTTGATTTGTATATGTGACATATTGGAGAATATTTCCTCTTATCCTTTGTATTTTTCGAATTACGTTTAAATTAGATGTATATTAGATACGCGTCAAAATATGGGACTTCCGTACGATTTTTTAGTAAAGTCTTATTCCTTTCCGACTGTTCGTTTTCGTTTCACGATAGGCGCTTCTGTATTCGATGCAAACCCGCTCCGATTGAACCAGCCGATTATTATATTATATTACGTGAATAAACGTTCAATCGGAGCGGATCTCTGCCACTTCGTAACTGTGGAAGGCTTACCGAGATGGAAGTGTGCTTATGTTAGATTTAGTTAGGTTACGCTAGGTTATGTTAGGTTGGGTTATGTTTGGGAATGTTTGTAGGTTGCTCAGTTATGTTGGGTTAGATTTAAAAAAGCGTAGGTTTGATTTGTTTATGTTTACGAAAGGTAATGCTAGACTGTGTTAGGTTGGGTTAGATTTGAGTGAAGGCAGGTTAAGTCAGATTAGGTGTAACTGAGGTTAGGTTGGTTTAAATTAAGTTTGGTGCATGTTAGATTATGTTAAGCCAAGTAAGAGATGGATTACCGATAGCTGACAATGCCATCCGTCGATAGTCCTTGAATTCCCGGCTATTGGCAATATCAGCCGTCATTATATCATAATTTATCGACCACAGGCATCATCTACTGTCGTTATATCGTGAGCTACCGACCGCAGGCAACACCAGTTGTTCATAAGTCTTGAGTTACCTACTATTGGCTGCACCAGCTGTATGTGAAAGCATGCGCTATCGGTTGTTGGTAACACCAGTCGTATATAATTTATGGATTATTAAGCACAAGCAGCACCATCCGTCGTTCGATCGTGAGTAACCGACCACCAGCAACACCATCCATCGGTAACTTATAAGTTATTCTTAATGGGGGCACCCATCCGTAGGCATGTATTGACTCGTTTCGCCATCTCCTCAATCACTCCTGAAACAGAATTGCGAACAGCTAGAGCAGTTTTCAGAGAGATGATTCCATGGTCCATGGTCTGACAACAACGAACGCCACATATGGGTTCTCACAAAACCATTTGCCACACACCTCAGTGCTGAAAGGGTTAATAATGCTAGCGCTATTACTTTAACCAGGCATAGAATCCATAGATATGAAAAATTATGATCTTATGAATAATATCAATTCTAGAGGAACATTTCTAGTGTAAGTATAAAAGTTCTGTTTTAGTTGTAGAAATAAAATTCACTAATATGACACTATACTTATTTTCAGGTCCAAGATATGCTTACCATATTTAAAGAAAGGCACAGATCCTCATATAATAAATATCAGCCTACCACTAAGAATAAAAATTAAACAAATATGATTTCAAACTCGTGTCGATTATATAATATCCAAGTTTGTAGTCTTAATGTGTGCTCTTGGAAGGGCCGATGAATATGAAAATGATGGTATTGCTGTGAATGCAGACTTGTCAAAGACTGCAGTAAATTATATATATTTCTAATTTCATTTTTAAGAAAAATAATTCTCTCAATTTAAGATTGCCTTACGCACGTGTTGTTTCAGGTATACATATGGCTGCGATATAGATGTTAGTTGGTTCAGAATCACAAAATTATAGTGGGAAGCTGTAAATAATGGGTGATGCAATGTACGCATTTATTTTGCAAAGATAGTAAATCTGTTACTAATCAGTCTTTAATCGATGAGGCAATATTAAAAAACTGAAAGGATGCCTGATTTTACCCATTCTGCGTGCAATACAGGTGTGAATAATTAACAAAAGGTTTACAATAAATACATGAATGTATAATTTATATTTTAGTAAACAAATCAATTTATTTTACAGAATAAAAATATTATTGATAAGATAAATTGTTGCCTGATTCTTTCCTAGAGGAGAATTTGGAACAAATAGATTTGGATAATTATGTATGACAATTGAAAAGAACAAACAAATTATACAGATAAATCAGAGGAAAAGATCATGCAAATATTAATTGTCATCTAAACTAATTTAAACAGCCAGTTTGTTAACAAAACTGTAAGCTCAAATACTATATTGTTCATTATGTTAAAAAAAAATGTATTAGACCTCGTACATTACAGCACATCATAGATCAGTCTGATTAATTGCCCAAGCAACCATAATTCAAGAATTAATTAACATCATATTTGCAAAAATTTACAATATGTAAATTTCGTAAATTTTAATGGTGACGAAGCTGGTACACGGTTTTTGGATCTTAAAAATGGTAAAAACCTAGTCAACCACTAGGTACAACATTAACAATGGATTCTCAAAATTTTCTCGCAATGCTTTCTCATAAAAAAAATATATTTCTTATGTTCAAATTAATTAGAAATGCAAAATAATTTTACTAATAACATAATATTATATATCTTTCGGAGAATTAAAACTTGCATCGACAATGGGAAAGTTGAAAATTAGCGGTAATCTACGAAAAGCAATGAAATTAGAGAAATTAATGGTCAATTTAAAGTCGAAACTTACTTCGAAAAATGAAATACTTTCTTCTTAGAAAGAACCGACATATTAACTATGTAAGGAAAAATTATTCCTACTTATAAAAATTTTGTTACTTTTTTAAAAAGTTTAATATGATATAAAATATTTAAAATATTAAAAAAACTAAAGTAAAATATATTTTTATATATTTTTGTAATTTATTTTTTACGCTAAATGATAAACATTAAATAAATTACGTTGGAAAATATTAATTTATGGAGATTGAACTTTACTCATACATTTATAATAAAATGAACATAGTTATACATATTCAATATTTTCTTTGGAAACAATGAGCAATGATATAACGTACTTTGTTATTACAGTTCTAGCTGCTTCACAAGTTCTGAAAATGATAAAATAGACCAACGCCAGCAAAAAGTATAATGTTTCATAATTATTTTATAGTTGAAAGATTATCAAGCTTTATGCCTGGATGGATGCTTATATATATAACTGCCAAAATGAAATGAGATCGCAAAGTGATACACACCTGTGTGCTGTAATTTTGACACATTAAAATTTCTGATAAAAGCATATAAATGTTTATAATCTAATTATCAATTACAAACGGAATTCTACAGTTTATCCATGTAATAGTCTTTTCTTTTTGTACGCATCCTCCAATACATACACAGTATCTTTAGAAGTACCACCTAATAGGTTTCATAGTTTCGATTCTAGTAAATAGAGTAAAATGGCATAAGAATTTCTGCAGAATATCAAGGGGATGTGAAGCTACTATTGTACTGCATACAGCATTTTTCACTGGAATAATTATTCTTCTAATGTGTCAACTCCAGATTTATTTGAATTGTTCTGGTTTAGAAAACTAAAACTGAATGACATATCCCTTAACACAGCACGGCGGTAACCGCAAAACCTAACAGATCCAAGGTTCCTTTATCTCAGACTAAGACCTGCTTTCTTTGTGTCCAAACTTCTTTACATTGCGTTACATTCTTAAGACTGTTTGTAAGTTACAAAGAACAGAAACGCTACATGGATTATTATAATAATCCTATATAATAAAAGTGTAATATTTCAATTCATATAATCGTCAACATTTTAAATCCGTTTATGTTGCTTTGCTTGTTGTATACATTTATCAGCTGGCGCTGAACCAATTGCTACTGCCACCATCCCTTTCTAAAACTTGGAAAATCCACCAGATCTAATGAAACCTTGCTTAGATTGCAAATGTGTTTTCCACACTATTCACAGTAATAGTTTCTTGCTACTGGATAGTGTTCCCAAATCTCTACGTATGGAAGCAATAGAGTTCTAATGCTTCATTAAACGCCATATCGCATTTCATATTAACAGATCCAAGTGTGTTAATAGATTTTAATGCTATATACATCTCATTATACTTATCTGCATCTACACTTCAGTAGAATGCCATTTTTAAATTTCCATGCATGTGGACAGTGTTTTCAGATGCCAACGTGATGAAGCAATAGACTTCTAATACTTCCTTCATCACGAAAATGGAAATAGAATAAAATAAGGACTCCATTATGGTAGATGTGAATGAGTTGGATGCACTGAGCTGGGAGCTCGTATACCTGAGGTACAACTGTTCTGTTCGTGTCGGAGATCGAAACTCCTTAGAGCCAATTGCTCTGTTCGAATCGGTGAATGAGACTGAGACTGGATCGGCGCGTCCGCAACCTCCTCGGGTCGCGCGGCACACGAATCGCTGGGCCCCAGAGTGGGGATGGCGCGTGGACCGATGTGCGGGGAGACCGCTCGTGGTGGGGTCGACCGTGTTACGCAGTGAGCAACCCGTGTCGGCCGAGCGCGTTGGGCGCGCGTTCGAGCGTGAGCGCGACTTAAACTATACCGCATTTGCAAGTACATAGTTACAATGTGTGTGTGGTTTGTGTATATACATGAATGTGTCGTGTGCTTATTCTAACATCGTCGGTACGCAAATAGCGTGTACGGATACGTAACCATTGGAGATTCGAGTCCGTAGCCGTTATAGATCTCTTCGCCCTCGTAACGTGGGATGGAATCCTCCCTCTGGTGTATGTGGCGTCGCCACCTCGTTCTGTGGCACCGAGTAGGCGGGTTGGCCGCATACATTGGATCCAGATGCTGTAGGAGATGCGGATGCCGATCTGGGGACGCCGAGGACGGTGGCAGGCGTCTGGGCGTGGCAGGCGGTACGTCTGACGCCACAGTTCACATTCTCTTGCTTTTGCAGTGTAGAAGATATAAACATAAAGCATTGCATTGAACTTTACATCTTATCATGAAACATTGAAATGAAATGCGACATCGCGTCGATGGAAGTATTAGAACTAGTAGTGTAACACCTCTGCATTGACACCCAGAAATTATGGGGCGCCATCACTTTGCATGGGACTGTATAATACATATTCTTTTGAACGGTAAAAGCAGATAAGCATAAGCTACAGATAGAAGATTGCATCTTACATTTTTTGATACGTTGAAGTGAGATGCGATCGCATTGCATAGAGAATTAGAACTCCGTTGCACTGTTTCATGGGCACTGTGAATCCTCATCCCGATACATGGACCTGTAGAATTAACATTCATTTGAAAAGTAGAAGCAGATAAGCATAATGCTATGAATAGAAGATTACAGCTTACTTATTCTGAACCCTTGGAATGAGATGTGCTACCGCAATGCATGGAGCACTAGAACTCCAATTCTTTAACACGCAGGCACTATGCAGCGCCATCCCGTTTGACGAATCTGTAGAGCTCGCATTCCTTTGATTTTTAGCAGCATACAAGCTTAATGTTATTAGAGGATAGTTAGATTATCTTAATTTAAATGTTAATCAATTATTCATGTTTCAAATGTTATGTACGTGGAATATTCTGGATTGCGAGCGAGACCGAGAGTGCGGAATAGATGAGTTTTTCATATGAATATTTTAAAACGATGAAGCAGTTGTTCATTAGCATTCTTTCGAGTTATATCACCGTTGAGAAGAACTATATAATGATTTACAAAACCTTGTAGTTGTCTATAGTTAATAAGTTTTCTACAGTTTTTGGGCTCAGGAGTGGTAATTATCAAGAAGACATTCAAGAATTAAATTGGATACGTTCTAAAGTTTGGAATATTATCGAGTATTTGAAAACAGAACATTGGAGAAAGTTACTTGACGGTCTAGAACGTTCGAGAAGTTATTCATACGACCCGAGTGCAGTTTTGAGAGATATTGCGAGGATGAAAAATAAACTTTTATGTAGAGACAATTCGAGTTTATACGCGAGTGTCGAGTACAAATTTTCACCATGAAAGATTAGAGTAAAATCACAGTTACTGCGCTAAAAAAGATATTAATGGAGCATAAACTACCAACTGCTAGTTCGAAAGCTAAATTAATTTCCCGTTTGATGGATATTGACGCAGACGGAATAGATGACAAGCAGAAAGAAGTTCCTGAAGATAATGAAGGGTTGTGTGCTGATATATCATCAAACGTGCAGTCAGCAATGAATCTACAGCAATGAGAAACTGATTTTTTTTTAAGGAAAAAGAATTAGCAGAAGGTGAGCTGGCCATGCTGCGCCTTGAGTTAGACGCAACACGAAGGACAATCCATTTAATTACAGGTTTTTTCGTCCAGAGAAGAACACGATTCATGTTGATGCGCTTAGTAGAAAACCTCCTCCTACGAATTTCTTAATCGATGAATCTGATGCAAGTCTTACGGATCGTTTGCGGAAAGCACAGAAAGAAGATGAGACATTCAACCTGTCATAAACTAAAAATATTGTTTATAAGATAAAATATTACTTATAAAATAAAAATACATGCTGTTGCGTCCCTAGCATCATCTTGTGCAGTTTCTTAAGTAACATGGTGTCATCGTATTTAATATAACCCTCAATTGCATGAATTTGTAACGATGAATTGAGAAAAATACATAGAAAATAAATGTATATATTTTTATGATAAAGTAATTAACGACTTTATCGAAAAAATCGCCGTATTGAGCTAGTTTATAGAAAATAATTAAATCGAGTTCTTACATCTTCGTTTCGTGCCGGTGTATCTATTTTGGAATCAAAATAAATAAATTGCTTGGTTTAGTCATTTTTCATATTCACTTATAATTTTTATGGAATCAGTTTTCCCATTAGTAAATGTCAGCTTACGCCACTACTACGCCTGTAGCTATGGTCAGCTAATAGTGTCTTTGCCACGACCGTGTAGCCCGTGTGTTATATCGCGGTGCATTAATAGTGCCGTGATATGCGTGTTGCCACAGTACTGAGGGTATGCCGTTACGAGAACTGAGTAGGGGCATTGTCTTTGCACAGTTCTGCCACGGAATTCGTTCCATCTGTTGTCCTTGACGTGCCAATCGCTGGTTGTTTGGGATATTGTAGTGCATGAGGCAGACTTGTTTCTTATCATCATCAAGGAGATAGATTTTCACTCCCCCTTTTTGAATTTTGTTAATTACTGTTTGGAATTTTTGCCGTTTCTGTATCTCTATGTCCGCATTATGGATTCTACTTACGTATGATATTTTCTTTGATTTATTAGGCATAGATGTAAGTAATTAGACAATGCTATTAAAACGGTATTAAATATGTTGTTGCAATTATATATTTAATGTCTAAAGGTGTAGATGGAATTAGTGTCCCGTGTTATGTGATTCAATCGACATATCGAGTAAGTCTATGAAATATGAAAACCTTTTCCTATTCCACAACCCCTTTCCATGTTAAAGGAATGATTAGTTCTGCAAGACGAGAAGCCTGAATTAGTAAGATCTCTACGAACATACGTAATTTGTAAGTAATACATTTTTTCTGTTTGAAATATTTGCCTTTGCATAGAATAGAATGTATAGATATAAATTCCTGTCTTATAACCATTTCGATCCAATTCTGTTATAGCTTTTGAGCAGGAATAATATTGATTATACCTGATTTTTGCAATAGTTGTTTATTTAACAGATTTTATCGACGTAGAAGCATCATTTGAGGGATGTATCGATTTACTTTGCAGTTCTATCAGTTTCTTTTTCTGCTCGCTACTTTCTATTCTCAGTTCCATATACTTATCCTTTATCACCATCATATATGTTGCATAAGATTATAATAACTTTTTATCTTTAAATTTTGCGGATATTTCAATTAAATTTCCTTTGATTAAAAAAACGGAGATGAAAAAGGAGTGACACGTACCATTTCTTGGAAACGTTGTATCGTAATTTGCATCTGACTGTTTTGAAAGGCACGCACTTTACTTAACGTTTCCAGTGATTCGGTCAGCGGAGCAAAGAAATATTCTACTTTCGATATTGTTGGCTCTTGTAATTCTAAGGCAAGTACATTCATCTGCCGATATCGTGAACACTGTTTTTTGACTAAATTACAGAAAACCAAATATATTATAAGGAACATATTGTGACGTGGTGTCGTCACAAGACTCGCTTTACCACCCCCCCCCCCCCCCCCCTCTGCTTCGGTTAGCATAGCTCGCTGATCAGCACCCATGCGGAAGCGCGACGCGAATCATCGCGATAGCTGTATTTGTGAGAAGCGTGAGGTACACGATGGTAGAACCTTTTCCCCTTCCCTCCCCCTTTTCTCTTCTCTCTTTATCTTAAGGATTAGACTGGCGAGCTGATGGAAGAAACGATCCAGAAAACGTCCCTTCATCGGATAAGCAAACCGCGGGATCGCGGAAGGGCTGTGCGTCAAGGTAGCGGGGCGGGCTCGACGGTGGAGGAGTCGGAAAGTGAGTAAGAGAAAAAGAACCTTAAATCCGAGGGATATTATCCAAAGCCCTGCGAAGATATTACCGCTGCCATCGTCCATGGAGACGCATAGGATGGTTTTTGAGTGTGAGAAGAACTCCCCCCCCCCCTGAACACACTAAAAGAGAAGTTCAAGAGTACAGCGGACCTGCAGGTGAGCCGTGGAAAGCGCCGCAGATCAAATGATCAGAAGGACCCCCCTACCCCTTGAGACACCCGAGGGGTCGAGAAGAGAAGATCCCCGAAATCCATCGATCGATGCCCCGAACAATATCGAAGCGTACAGCCTACCCCACCAAGGTGCCCTAAGGAGGATCTGGGAGATCCGAGGACCACCAGCGGATTCATTGAGCGAGCGAGTTAGCAAGTGACGAGCCAGATTTGATAAGCGAGCGGTTTTGAGAACGAGAGAAAGTAAAGGAGAGAGGGAGAGAGAAAGAGAGAGGGAGAGAGAGAGAGAGAGAGAGAGAGAGAGAGAGAGAGAGAGAATCAGCATTTAGGAGCCTGGAAAGGAGAGCGTGAGTCCATATACGCTAAAGCGTCCCGTTTTTCCTGCCGCATTTTTGATATTATGTATTGTATTTTATATCGTATAACGGGTGGTGATCCTAGGTCGTTCGCGGCGTACCGCGTATCAGTTAGTAGTCCTTATTAGTAATTCCGCGTCGAGGCAATACAAAAAGAAGCGGTGAGTTCAGTATCCCGCGAACCGAATTTGTGCATTCGGCTAGACGTAGTTGAAAGACGGAGCATTTCGAAGTTTCGAGGGTTGTTCTGCCCCGGGTTTCCCCGGGTTGCGTAAACCATTAGTTTTTGCTACTTCCTGAGTAGCTGGCGCAGAAAAAGTCCCAGCCTCGCAGTTTCGAAATACCCCCTGATTAGGCAATTATCTTGTTCTTTTACTTTGCGTTGGCGAATCCGCGGAAAGTGTAAGTATGCGCATATTTTGTACACCTACCTAACACCGGATTAAAACTGTTCTATACCCCTTATTGCTGGTATAATTACCCCTTCTTGCGAATTGTAACGGGAACACCGTCACAATATTAAACATCGTAATATTAAATTTAACTTTGTTCATCATTACTGATATAAAATTGCACAGTACAAAGGGCCCATCCGTTGATGAAAATAGTTTTTTTGTAAGTGTAGGTATGTTGGTCATTTGATGGTTACCTTCATTTTTAAAAATGAATTAGTATGTTCATTTTTCCGTAATACGATAGAGCATTTTAAATGCATTTTCACTGTGAATAAACACTATTCGAAGAGCAGTTTAATGGTTTGCAGGATAAGTTAAACATGATAAGATTAATATTGAAAAATCGGTTCGATTACGTTTGGTTAGGCTGTTCTTTGTGTCGTCCGTTTCAAAGTAAGTTCTCAGATTCTCAGTTCTACTATTTATGGCCTCGACGTGGGTTTAACTAACAAGAATTACGGAAAATTACGTAACACGCCGCGAATCACCGGGGATCGCCGCTCGCTTCACGATATAAGATACAATATACAATATGTGATACAAGAAATGCGGCATGAAAATAGGACGCTTTAGCGAATAAGCTCTCGCCATCGCGTTGCATGGATAAGTAGAATCCACATTCTTTTGAAATGCAGAATCACATAGGCATAATGGTACGCATAGAAGAATACAGCAAACTTACTATGAAACGTTGAAATTAGTTGCGCCATCGCATTGCATGCAGCATTGGAATTCTATTGCATTGACAAGCGGACCCATTAAAGGGCAATCCTAATGCATGAAACTGTGGACTTTACATTCTAATGAAGTATAATATCAGATAAGCATAGTGCTATGCATAGAGGATACCATATTACTTACTTTCAGACGCTGAAATGAGATATGCCATTGCATTGCATGGAACACTAGAAAACAACTGCTTCAATGAGCAGACACTATAAAGCGCCATCTAGTTGCATAGAATTGTGGAATTCACATTCTTTCAAATCGTAGAAGCAGATAGGCATAACTCCATGTATAGAAGAATACAACTTACTTACCTTGGAACGCTGGAGTGAGATGAGCCATCGCATTGCATCGAGCATTAGAACTCCATTGCTTTGATACGTAGAACCTCTGAAGCCCCACCCTGTTGAATGGAACTGTAGAATTCACATACTTTTGAAGTGTAGAAGCAGATGAACATCACGTGTTGCGATGAATATTACATTTCATCATGAAACTTTGAATTCGGATTCGACATCACGATGAATAGAGTATTATAACTCTATTTCTTCGGCCCATAAACATCTAGAAACGCTATCCCATTGCAAGGACGTTTACGATTCACATTCGTTCGAGGTGCAGAAGCAAACAAGCATAATGCGATGCATAAAGGTCCACAACATACTAACTTCCTTTGAACTGTTGATATGAAATGCGATATCGCGATGCATGAAGCATGAGAAAGGCTGTACCTAAGCAAGAAAGTGTAGCACACACACTCTTTTGAAATGTCGAAGCAGACAAACAAAATGTGTTGCTTTAAATATTACATCTTAACATGCATCATTGAAATGAGACGCGATATCGCGTTGAATGAAGAATTGAAACCCTATTGCTACAACATGCAGACACCTAGGGACATTATCCCATAGCATGGAAGTGTGGGATTCACATTCTTGTGAAGGGTGCAAGCACATAAACATAATGCGTTGCATTCAATATTACACCCTATCATGAGACACAGAAATGAGATGCGACATCGCGTTTTATGAAGCAATAAAACTACTTTGCATCGATACGTAAACATCTGAAAGTGCTATTCCGTAGCATGGAAGTCTAGCATTTACATTGTCTTGATGTAATGACCAGATATACATAACGCGTTGCATTGAGTTACAGCTTATCATAAAACACAGAAATGAGATAAGATATCGCGTTCTATGAAGAATTAGAACACTAATGCTTCGATATGTAGACATCTAGATATGCTTTTCCGTAGCAAGGAAGTGTAGGCTTTACATTCTTTTCAACTGTTGACCAGATATACATAACGCGTTGCATTGATAATACATCTTATCATGAGACATAGAAGTGGGATACAATATCGCGTTCTATGATGAATTACTACATCGCTTTGATACGTGGACATACAGAAACGCTATTCGGTAGCAAGAATGTGTTGTATTTACATTCTCTCGAAGAGTAAGTGAGGTATACGTAACTCGTAGCTATCATATTACGTCTTATCATGAGACATAGAAATGAGTTGCCATATTGCGCTTTGTAGAGCACTAGAACTCTATTGCTTCGATGCATGTACATATAGAAACGCTATTCCGTCGCACGGAATTGTGGGCTTTGCTTTCTCTTAAAGTATTGACGAGATATACATAACGCGTTGCGATGAATTACATCTTATCATGTAACATAGAAATGAGATGCGATATCGCGTTTTATGAAGAATTAGAATTCTATTGCTGTGAAACGTAGACATTTACAAATACTGCCCGGCGCAAGAAAGTGTGGGATATACAATCTTTTGAAGTACTGACGAGATATACGTATCGCGATGCATTGATATTACATCCTATTACAAGACGTAAAAATGAGATGCGACTTTGCGTATAATGAAGATTTGAATCTCTATTGCTTCGATACGTAGACATCTAGAAACGCTATTCCGTAGCAAGGAAGTGTGGCATTTACATTCATTTGAAGTGTAGAAGAAGTATACTTAACACTTCGCAATGAATGTTATATCTTATCATGAAACATAGAAGTGAGATGCGATATCGCGATTTAAGAAGCGCTAGAACTCTATTGCTACGATGCGTAGACATCTGGAAATGTTATTTCCTAGCAAGGAAGTGTCGCATTTACATTCTTTTGAAGTGAATACGAGATATACATGACACTTCGCAATGAATATTATATCATATCATGAAACGTAGGAATGAGGTGCTATATCGCGTTTTGAGAAGCATTAGAACTCTATTGCTAATATACGTAGACATCTGCAAACTCTATTTCTTAGCAAAGAAATTTCGCACTTACATTCCCCTGAAGTGAATACGAGGTATACATATCATTACACAATGAATATTATACCTTATTACGAAACATAGAAGTGAAATACGACATCTCGTTTTAAGAATCATTAGTACTCTATTGCTGTGATACGTAGACATCTGCAAACAATATTTCCTAGCATGGAAGTGTCGCATTTACATTCTTGTGAAGTGAAATCGAGGTAGACATGACACTTCGCAATGAATATTATATCTTATCATGAAACATAGAAGTGAGATGCGATATCGCGTTCTAAGAAGCATTAGAAATCTATTGCTACGATACGTAGACATCTGCAAACGCTATTTCCTAGCATGGAAGTGTCGCATTTACATTCGTTTGAAGTGAATACGAGATATACATGACGCTTCGCAATGAATATTATATCTTATCATGAAACATAGGAATGATGTGCTATATCGCGTTCTGAGAAGCATTAGAACTCTATTGCTACGATACGTAGACATCTGCAAACGCTATTTCCTAGCATGGAAGTGTCTTATTTACATTCTTTTGAAGTGAATACGATTTATACATGACACTTCGCTATCGATATTAAATCTTATCATGGAACATAGAAGTGAGATGCGATATCGCGTTTTAAGAAGCATTAGAACTCTATAGCTACGATACGTAGACATCTGCAAACGCTATTTCCTAGCATGGAAGGGTCGCATTTACATTCTTTTGAAGTGAGTACGAGGTATACATAACACTCCATAAAGAATATTATATCTTATCATGAAACATAGCAGTGAGATGCGATATCGCGTTTTAAGAAGCATTAGAACTCTATTGCTACGATACGTAGACATCTGCAAACGCTATTTCCTAGCATGGAAGTGTCGCATTTACATTCGTTTGAAGTGAATGCGAGATATACATGACACTTCGCAATGAATATTATATCTTATCATGAAACATAGGAATGAGGTACTATATCGCGTTTTGAGAAGCATTAGAACTCTATTGCTACGATACGTAGACATCTGCAACCGCTATTTCCAAGCATGGAAGTGTCACAATTACATTCTTTTGAAGTGAATACGAGGTATACATGACACTTCGCAATGTATATTATATCTTATCAGGAAACATAAATGTGAGATGTGATAACGCGTTCTAAGATGCATTAGAACTCTATTGCTACGATACGTAGACATCTGCAAACGCTATTTCCTAGCATGGAAGTGTCGCATTTACATTCGTTTGAAGTGAATACGAGGTATACATGACACTTCGCAATGAATATTATATCTTATCATGAAACATAGAAGTGAGATGCGATATCGCGTTCTAAGAAGCATTAGAACTCTATTGCTACGATACGTAGACATCTGCAAACGCTATTTCCTAGCATGGAAGGGTCGCATTTACATTCTTTTGGAGTGAGAACGAGGTATACATAACACTCCATAATGAATATTATATCTTCTCATGAAACATAGCAGTGAGATGCGATATCGCGTTTTAAGAAGCATTAGAACTCTATTGCTACGATACGTAGACATCTGCAAACGCTATTTCCTAGCATGGAAGTGTCGCATTTACATTCGTTTGAAGTGAATACGCGATATACATGACACTTCGCAATGAATATTATATCTTATCATGAAACATAGGAATGAGGTGCTATATCGCGTTTTGAGAAGCATTAGAACTCTATTGCTACGATACGTAGACATCTGCAAACGCTATTTCCTAGCATGGAAGTGTCGCATTTATATTCTTTTGAAGTGAATACGAGACATACATGACACTTCGCAATGAATATTATATCTTATCATGAAACATAGGAATGAGGTGCTATATCGCGCTTTGGGAAGCATTAGAACTCTATTGCTAATATTCGTAGACATCTGCAAACTCCATTTCCTAGCATGGACGTGTCGCACTTACATTCCACTGAAGTGAATACGAGGTATACATAACATTACACAATGAATATTATATCTTATTACGAAACATAGAAATGAAATACGACATCTCGTTTTAAGAAGCATTGGAACTCTATTGCTGGGATACGTAGACATCTGCAAACGCTATTTCCTAGCATGGAAGGGTCGCATTTACATTCTTTTGAAGTGAGTACGAGGTATACATAACACTCCATAATGAATATTATATCTTATCATGAAACATAGGAATGAGGTACTATATCGCGTTTTGAGAAGCATTAGAACTCTATTGCTACGATACGTAGACATCTGCAAACGCTATTTCCTAGCATGGAAGTGTCTTATTTACATTCTTTTGAAGTGAATACGATTTATACATGACACTTCGCAATGAATATTATACCTTATCATGAAACATAGGAGAGAGATGCGATATCGCGTTTTAGGAAGCATTGGAACTCTATTGCTACGATACGTAGACATCTGGAAACGCTATTTCCTAGCATGGAAGGGTCGCATTTACATTCTTTTGAAGTGAGTACGAGGTATACATAACACTCCATAATGAATATTATATCTTATCACGAAACATAGAAGTGAGATGCGATATCGCGTTCTAAGAAGCATTAGAATTCTATTGCTACGATACGTAGACATCTGCAAACGCTATTTCCTAGCATGGAAGGGTCGCATTTACATTCTTTTGAAGTGAGTACGAGGTATACATAACACTCCATAATGAATATTATATCTTCTAATGAAACATAGCAGTGAGATGCGATATCGCGTTTTATGAAGCATTAGAAATCTATTGCTACGATACGTAGACATCTGCAAACGCTATTTCCTAGCATGGAAGTGTCGCATTTATATTCTTTTGAAGTGAATACGAGACATACATGACACTTCGCAATGAATATTATATCTTATCATGAAACATAGGAATGAGGTGCTATATCGCGCTTTGGGAAGCATTAGAACTCTATTGCTAATATTCGTAGACATCTGCAAACTCCATTTCCTAGCATGGACGTGTCGCACTTACATTCCACTGAAGTGAATACGAGGTATACATAACATTACACAATGAATATTATATATTATTACGAAACATAGAAATGAAATACGACATCTCGTTTTAAGAAGCATTGGAACTCTATTGCTGCGATACGTAGACATCTGCAAACGCTATTTCCTAGCATGGAAGGGTCGCATTTACATTCTTTTGAAGTGAGTACGAGGTATACATAACACTCCATAATGAATATTATATCTTATCATGAAACATAGCAGTGAGATGCGATATCGCGTTTTAAGAAGCATTAGAACTCTATTGCTACGATACGTAGACATCTGCAAACGCTATTTCCTAGCATGGAAGTGTCTTATTTACATTCTTTTGAAGTGAATACGATTTATACATGACACTTCGCAATCGATATTATATCTTATCATGGAACATAGAAGTGAGATGCGATATCGCGTTTTAAGAAGCATTAGAACTCTATTGCTACGATACGTAGACATCTGCAAACGCTATTTCCTAGCATGGAAGTGTCGCATTTACATTCGTTTGAAGTGAATACGAGATATACATGACACTTCGCAATGAATATTATATCTTATCATGAAACATAGGAATGAGGTGCTATATCGCGTTTTGAGAAGCATTAGAACTCTATTGCTACGATACGTAGACATCTGCAAACGCTATTTCCTAGCATGGAAGTGTCGCATTTACATTCGTTTGAAGTGAATACGAGATATACATGACACTTCGCAATGAATATTATATCTTATCATGAAACATAGGAATGAGGTGCTATATCGCGTTTTGAGAAGCATTAGAACTCTATTGCTACGATACGTAGACATCTGCAAACGCTATTTCCTAGCATGGAAGTGTCGCATTTACATTCGTTTGAAGTGAATACGAGATATACATGACACTTCGCAATGAATATTATATCTTATCATGAAACATAGGAATGAGGTGCTATATCGCGTTTTGAGAAGCATTAGAACTCTATTGCTACGATACGTAGACATCTGCAAACGCTATTTCCTAGCATGGAAGTGTCGCATTTACATTCGTTTGAAGTGAATACGAGATATACATGACACTTCGCAATGAATATTATATCTTATCATGAAACATAGGAATGAGGTACTATATCGCGTTTTGAGAAGCATTAGAACTCTATTGCTACGATACGTAGACATCTGCAAACGCTATTTCCTAGCATGGAAGGGTCGCATTTACATTCTTTTGGAGTGAGAACGAGGTATACATGACACTCCATAATGAATATTATATCTTCCCATGAAACATAGCAGTGAGATGCGATATCGCGTTTTAAGAAGCATTAGAAATCTATTGCTACGATACGTAGACATCTGCAAACAATATTTCCTAGCAAGGAAGTGTCGCATTTACATTCTTGTGAAGTGAAAACGAGGTATTCATGACACTTCGCAATGAATATTATATCTTATCACGAAACATAGAAGTGAGATGCGATATCGCGGTCTAAGAAGCATTAGAAATATATTTCTACGATACGTAGACATCTGCAAACGCTATTTCCTAGCATGGAAGGGTCGCATTTACATTCTTTTGAAGTGAGTACGAGGTATACATAACACTCCATAATGAATATTATATCTTCTCATGAAACGTAGCAGTGAGATGCGATATCGCGTTTTAGGAAGCATTAGAACTCTTTTGCTGCGATACGTAGACATCTGCAAACGCTATTTCCTAGCATGGAAGTGTCGCATTTACATTCTTTTGAAGTGAATACGAGATATACATGACACTTCGCAATGAATATTATATCATATCATGAAACGTAGGAATGAGGTGCTATATCGCGTTTTGAGAAGCATTAGAACTCTATTGCTAATATACGTAGACATCTGCAAACTCTATTTCCTAGCAAAGAAATTTCGCACTTACATTCCCCTGAAGTGAATACGAGGTATACATATCATTACACAATGAATATTATACCTTATTACGAAACAAAGAAGTGAAATACGACATCTCGTTTTAAGAATCATTAGTACTCTATTGCTGTGATACGTAGACATCTGCAAACAATATTTCCTAGCATGGAAGTGTCGCATTTACATTCTTGTGAAGTGAAATCGAGGTATACATGACACTTCGCAATGAATATTATATCTTATCATGAAACATAGAAGTGAGATGCGATATCGCGTTCTAAGAAGCATTAGAAATCTATTGCTACGATACGTAGACATCTGCAAACGCTATTTCCTAGCATGGAAGTGTCGCATTTACATTCGTTTGAAGTGAATACGAGATATACATGACGCTTCGCAATGAATATTATATCTTATCATGAAACATAGGAATGATGTGCTATATCGCGTTCTGAGAAGCATTAGAACTCTATTGCTACGATACGTAGACATCTGCAAACGCTATTTCCTAGCATGGAAGTGTCTTATTTACATTCTTTTGAAGTGAATACGATTTATACATGACACTTCGCTATCGATATTAAATCTTATCATGGAACATAGAAGTGAGATGCGATATCGCGTTTTAAGAAGCATTAGAACTCTATAGCTACGATACGTAGACATCTGCAAACGCTATTTCCTAGCATGGAAGGGTCGCATTTACATTCTTTTGAAGTGAGTACGAGGTATACATAACACTCCATAAAGAATATTATATCTTAACATGAAACATAGAAGTGAGATGCGATATCGCGTTTTAAGAAGCATTAGAACTCTATTGCTACGATACGTAGACATCTGCAAACGCTATTTCCTAGCATGGAAGTGTCGCATTTATATTCTTTTGAAGTGAATACGAGACATACATGACACTTCGCAATGAATATTATATCTTATCATGAAACATAGGAATAAGGTGCTATATCGCGCTTTGGGAAGCATTAGAACTCTATTGCTAATATTCGTAGACATGTGCAAACTCCATTTCCTAGCATGGACGTGTCGCACTTACATTCCACTGAAGTGAATACGAGGTATACATAACATTACACAATGAATATTATATCTTATTACGAAACATAGAAATGAAATACGACATCTCGTTTTGAGAAGCATTAGAACTCTATTGCTACGATACGTAGACATCTGCAAACGCTATTTCCTAGCATGGAAGTGTCTTATTTACATTCTTTTGAAGTGAATACGATTTATACATGACACTTCGCAATGAATATTATACCTTATCATGAAACATAGGAGAGAGATGCGATATCGCGTTTTAGGAAGCATTGGAACTCTATTGCTACGATACGTAGACATCTGGAAACGCTATTTCCTAGCATGGAAGGGTCGCATTTACATTCTTTTGAAGTGAGTACGAGGTATACATAACACTCCATAATGAATATTATATCTTATCATGAAACATAGGAATGAGGTACTATATCGCGTTTTGAGAAGCATTAGAACTCTATTGCTACGATACGTAGACATCTGCAAACGCTATTTCCTAGCATGGAAGTGTCGCATTTACATTCGTTTGAAGTGAATACGAGATATACATGACACTTCGCAATGAATATTATATCTTATCATGAAACATAGGAATGAGGTGCTATATCGCGTTTTGAGAAGCATTAGAACTCTATTGCTACGATACGTAGACATCTGCAAACGCTATTTCCTAGCATGGAAGTGTCGCATTTACATTCGTTTGAAGTGAATACGAGATATACATGACACTTCGCAATGAATATTATATCTTATCATGAAACATAGGAATGAGGTGCTATATCGCGTTTTGAGAAGCATTAGAACTCTATTGCTACGATACGTAGACATCTGCAAACGCTATTTCCTAGCATGGAAGTGTCGCATTTACATTCGTTTGAAGTGAATACGAGATATACATGACACTTCGCAATGAATATTATATCTTATCATGAAACATAGGAATGAGGTGCTATATCGCGTTTTGAGAAGCATTAGAACTCTATTGCTACGATACGTAGACATCTGCAAACGCTATTTCCTAGCATGGAAGTGTCGCATTTACATTCGTTTGAAGTGAATACGAGATATACATGACACTTCGCAATGAATATTATATCTTATCATGAAACATAGGAATGAGGTACTATATCGCGTTTTGAGAAGCATTAGAACTCTATTGCTACGATACGTAGACATCTGCAAACGCTATTTCCTAGCATGGAAGTGTCGCATTTACATTCTTTTGAAGTGAATACGAGGTATACATGACACTTCGCAATGTATATTATATCTTATCATGAAACATAAATGTGAGATGCGATATCGCGTTCTAAGAAGCATTAGAACTCTATTGCTACGATACGTAGACATCTGCAAACGCTATTTCCTAGCATGGAAGTGTCGCATTTACATTCGTTTGAAGTGAATACGAGGTATACATGACACTTCGCAATGAATATTATATCTTATCATGAAACATAGAAGTGAGATGCGATATCGCGTTCTAAGAAGCATTAGAACTCTATTGCTACGATACGTAGACATCTGCAAACGCTATTTCCTAGCATGGAAGGGTCGCATTTACATTCTTTTGGAGTGAGAACGAGGTATACATAACACTCCATAATGAATATTATATCTTCCCATGAAACATAGCAGTGAGATGCGATATCGCGTTTTAAGAAGCATTAGAACTCTATTGCTACGATACGTAGACATCTGCAAACGCTATTTCCTAGCATGGAAGTGTCGCATTTACATTCGTTTGAAGTGAATACGCGATATACATGACACTTCGCAATGAATATTATATCTTATCATGAAACATAGGAATGAGGTGCTATATCGCGTTTTGAGAAGCATTAGAACTCTATTGCTACGATACGTAGACATCTGCAAACGCTATTTCCTAGCATGGAAGTGTCGCATTTACATTCGTTTGAAGTGAATACGAGATATACATGACACTTCGCAATGAATATTATATCTTATCATGAAACATAGGAATGAGGTGCTATATCGCGTTTTGAGAAGCATTAGAACTCTATTGCTACGATACGTAGACATCTGCAAACGCTATTTCCTAGCATGGAAGTGTCGCATTTACATTCGTTTGAAGTGAATACGAGATATACATGACACTTCGCAATGAATATTATATCTTATCATGAAACATAGGAATGAGGTGCTATATCGCGTTTTGAGAAGCATTAGAACTCTATTGCTACGATACGTAGACATCTGCAAACGCTATTTCCTAGCATGGAAGTGTCGCATTTACATTCGTTTGAAGTGAATACGAGATATACATGACACTTCGCAATGAATATTATATCTTATCATGAAACATAGGAATGAGGTGCTATATCGCGTTTTGAGAAGCATTAGAACTCTATTGCTACGATACGTAGACATCTGCAAACGCTATTTCCTAGCATGGAAGTGTCGCATTTACATTCGTTTGAAGTGAATACGAGATATACATGACACTTCGCAATGAATATTATATCTTATCATGAAACATAGGAATGAGGTACTATATCGCGTTTTGAGAAGCATTAGAACTCTATTGCTACGATACGTAGACATCTGCAAACGCTATTTCCTAGCATGGAAGTGTCGCATTTACATTCTTTTGAAGTGAATACGAGGTATACATGACACTTCGCAATGTATATTATATCTTATCATGAAACATAAATGTGAGATGCGATATCGCGTTCTAAGAAGCATTAGAACTCTATTGCTACGATACGTAGACATCTGCAAACGCTATTTCCTAGCATGGAAGTGTCGCATTTACATTCGTTTGAAGTGAATACGAGGTATACATGACACTTCGCAATGAATATTATATCTTATCATGAAACATAGAAGTGAGATGCGATATCGCGTTCTAAGAAGCATTAGAACTCTATTGCTACGATACGTAGACATCTGCAAACGCTATTTCCTAGCATGGAAGGGTCGCATTTACATTCTTTTGGAGTGAGAACGAGGTATACATAACACTCCATAATGAATATTATATCTTCCCATGAAACATAGCAGTGAGATGCGATATCGCGTTTTAAGAAGCATTAGAACTCTATTGCTACGATACGTAGACATCTGCAAACGCTATTTCCTAGCATGGAAGTGTCGCATTTACATTCGTTTGAAGTGAATACGCGATATACATGACACTTCGCAATGAATATTATATCTTATCATGAAACATAGGAATGAGGTGCTATATCGCGTTTTGAGAAGCATTAGAACTCTATTGCTACGATACGTAGACATCTGCAAACGCTATTTCCTAGCATGGAAGTGTCGCATTTACATTCGTTTGAAGTGAATACGAGATATACATGACACTTCGCAATGAATATTATATCTTATCATGAAACATAGGAATGAGGTGCTATATCGCGTTTTGAGAAGCATTAGAACTCTATTGCTACGATACGTAGACATCTAAAAACGCTATTTCCTAGCATGGAAGTGTCGCATTTACATTCTTTTGAAGTGAATACGAGGTATACATGACACTTCGCAATGTATATTATATCTTATCATGAAACATAAATGTGAGATGCGATATCGAGTTCTAAGAAGCATTAGAACTCTGTTGCTACGATACGTAGACATCTGCAAAGGCTATTCCCTACCATGGAAGGGTCGCATTAACATTCTTTTGAAGTGAGTACGAGGTATACATATCATTCCATAATGAATATTATATCTTATCATGAAACATAGCAGTGAGATGCGATATCGCGTTTTAAGAAGCATTAGAACTCTATTGCTACGATACGTAGACATCTGCAAACGCTATTTCCTAGCATGGAACTGTCGCATTTACATTCATTTGAAGTGGATGCGAGGTATACATGACACTTCGCAATGAATATTATACCTTATCATGAAACATAGAAGAGAGATGCGATATCGCGTTTTAGGAAGCTTTGGAACTCTATTGCTGCGAATACGTAGACATCTGCAAACGCTATTTCCTAGCATGGAAGGGTCGCATTTACATTCTTTTGAAGTGAGTACGAGGTATACATAACACTCCATAATGAATATTATATCTTATCATGAAACGTAGCAGTGAGATACGACATCGCGTTTTAAGAAGCATTAGAACTCTATTGCTACGATACGTAGACATCTGCAAACTCTATTTCCTAGCGTGGAAGTGTCGCATTTACATTCTTTTGAAGTGAATACGAGATATACATGACACTTCGCAATGAATATTATATCTTATCATGAAACATAGGAATGAGGTGCTATATCGCGTTTTGAGAAGCATTAGAACTCTATTGCTACGATACGTAGACATCTGCAAACGCTATTTCCTAGCATGGAAGTGTCGCATTTACATTCGTTTGAAGTGAATACGAGATATACATGACACTTCGCAATGAATATTATATCTTATCATGAAACATAGGAATGAGGTACTATATCGCGTTTTGAGAAGCATTAGAACTCTATTGCTACGATACGTAGACATCTGCAAACGCTATTTCCTAGCATGGAAGTGTCGCATTTACATTCTTTTGAAGTGAATACGAGGTATACATGACACTTCGCAATGTATATTATATCTTATCATGAAACATAAATGTGAGATGCGATATCGCGTTCTAAGAAGCATTAGAACTCTATTGCTACGATACGTAGACATCTGCAAACGCTATTTCCTAGCATGGAAGTGTCGCATTTACATTCGTTTGAAGTGAATACGAGGTATACATGACACTTCGCAATGAATATTATATCTTATCATGAAACATAGAAGTGAGATGCGATATCGCGTTCTAAGAAGCATTAGAACTCTATTGCTACGATACGTAGACATCTGCAAACGCTATTTCCTAGCATGGAAGGGTCGCATTTACATTCTTTTGGAGTGAGAACGAGGTATACATAACACTCCATAATGAATATTATATCTTCCCATGAAACATAGCAGTGAGATGCGATATCGCGTTTTAAGAAGCATTAGAACTCTATTGCTACGATACGTAGACATCTGCAAACGCTATTTCCTAGCATGGAAGTGTCGCATTTACATTCGTTTGAAGTGAATACGCGATATACATGACACTTCGCAATGAATATTATATCTTATCATGAAACATAGGAATGAGGTGCTATATCGCGTTTTGAGAAGCATTAGAACTCTATTGCTACGATACGTAGACATCTGCAAACGCTATTTCCTAGCATGGAAGTGTCGCATTTACATTCGTTTGAAGTGAATACGAGATATACATGACACTTCGCAATGAATATTATATCTTATCATGAAACATAGGAATGAGGTGCTATATCGCGTTTTGAGAAGCATTAGAACTCTATTGCTACGATACGTAGACATCTAAAAACGCTATTTCCTAGCATGGAAGTGTCGCATTTACATTCTTTTGAAGTGAATACGAGGTATACATGACACTTCGCAATGTATATTATATCTTATCATGAAACATAAATGTGAGATGCGATATCGAGTTCTAAGAAGCATTAGAACTCTGTTGCTACGATACGTAGACATCTGCAAAGGCTATTCCCTACCATGGAAGGGTCGCATTAACATTCTTTTGAAGTGAGTACGAGGTATACATATCATTCCATAATGAATATTATATCTTATCATGAAACATAGCAGTGAGATGCGATATCGCGTTTTAAGAAGCATTAGAACTCTATTGCTACGATACGTAGACATCTGCAAACGCTATTTCCTAGCATGGAACTGTCGCATTTACATTCATTTGAAGTGGATGCGAGGTATACATGACACTTCGCAATGAATATTATACCTTATCATGAAACATAGAAGAGAGATGCGATATCGCGTTTTAGGAAGCTTTGGAACTCTATTGCTGCGAATACGTAGACATCTGCAAACGCTATTTCCTAGCATGGAAGGGTCGCATTTACATTCTTTTGAAGTGAGTACGAGGTATACATAACACTCCATAATGAATATTATATCTTATCATGAAACGTAGCAGTGAGATACGACATCGCGTTTTAAGAAGCATTAGAACTCTATTGCTACGATACGTAGACATCTGCAAACTCTATTTCCTAGCGTGGAAGTGTCGCATTTACATTCTTTTGAAGTGAATACGAGATATACATGACACTTCGCAATGAATATTATATCTTATCATGAAACATAGGAATGAGGTGCTATATCGCGTTTTGAGAAGCATTAGAACTCTATTGCTAATATACGTAGACATCTGCAAACTCTATTTCCTAGCAAGGAAATTTCGCACTTACATTCCACTGAAGTGAATACGAGGTATACATAACATTACACAATGAATATTATATCTTATTACGAAACATAGAAGTGAAATACGAAATCTCGTTTAAAGAATCATTAGTACTCTACTGCTGTGATACGTAGACATCTGCAAACAATATTTCCTAGCATGGAAGTGTCGCATTTACATTCTTGTGGAGTGAAATCGAGGTATACATGACACTTCGCAATGAATATTATATCTTATCATGAAACATAGAAGTGAGATGCGATATCGCGTTCTAAGAAGCATTAGAAATCTATTGCTACGATACGTAGACATCTGCAAACGCTATTTCCTAGCATGGAAGTGTCGCATTTACATTCGTTTGAAGTGAATACGAGATATACATGACGCTTCGCAATGAATATTATATCTTATCATGAAACATAGGAATGATGTGCTATATCGCGTTCTGAGAAGCATTAGAACTCTATTGCTACGATACGTAGACATCTGCAAACGCTATTTCCTAGCATGGAAGTGTCGCATTTACATTCGTTTGAAGTGAATACGAGGTATACATGACACTTCGCAATGAATATTATATCTTATCATGAAACATAGAAGTGAGATGCGATATCGCGTTCTAAGAAGCATTAGAACTCTATTGCTACGATACGTAGACATCTGCAAACGCTATTTCCTAGCATGGAAGGGTCGCATTTACATTCTTTTGGAGTGAGAACGAGGTATACATAACACTCCATAATGAATATTATATCTTCCCATGAAACATAGCAGTGAGATGCGATATCGCGTTTTAAGAAGCATTAGAACTCTATTGCTACGATACGTAGACATCTGCAAACGCTATTTCCTAGCATGGAAGTGTCGCATTTACATTCGTTTGAAGTGAATACGCGATATACATGACACTTCGCAATGAATATTATATCTTATCATGAAACATAGGAATGAGGTGCTATATCGCGTTTTGAGAAGCATTAGAACTCTATTGCTACGATACGTAGACATCTGCAAACGCTATTTCCTAGCATGGAAGTGTCGCATTTACATTCGTTTGAAGTGAATACGAGATATACATGACACTTCGCAATGAATATTATATCTTATCATGAAACATAGGAATGAGGTGCTATATCGCGTTTTGAGAAGCATTAGAACTCTATTGCTACGATACGTAGACATCTAAAAACGCTATTTCCTAGCATGGAAGTGTCGCATTTACATTCTTTTGAAGTGAATACGAGGTATACATGACACTTCGCAATGTATATTATATCTTATCATGAAACATAAATGTGAGATGCGATATCGAGTTCTAAGAAGCATTAGAACTCTGTTGCTACGATACGTAGACATCTGCAAAGGCTATTCCCTACCATGGAAGGGTCGCATTAACATTCTTTTGAAGTGAGTACGAGGTATACATATCATTCCATAATGAATATTATATCTTATCATGAAACATAGCAGTGAGATGCGATATCGCGTTTTAAGAAGCATTAGAACTCTATTGCTACGATACGTAGACATCTGCAAACGCTATTTCCTAGCATGGAACTGTCGCATTTACATTCATTTGAAGTGGATGCGAGGTATACATGACACTTCGCAATGAATATTATACCTTATCATGAAACATAGAAGAGAGATGCGATATCGCGTTTTAGGAAGCTTTGGAACTCTATTGCTGCGAATACGTAGACATCTGCAAACGCTATTTCCTAGCATGGAAGGGTCGCATTTACATTCTTTTGAAGTGAGTACGAGGTATACATAACACTCCATAATGAATATTATATCTTATCATGAAACGTAGCAGTGAGATACGACATCGCGTTTTAAGAAGCATTAGAACTCTATTGCTACGATACGTAGACATCTGCAAACTCTATTTCCTAGCGTGGAAGTGTCGCATTTACATTCTTTTGAAGTGAATACGAGATATACATGACACTTCGCAATGAATATTATATCTTATCATGAAACATAGGAATGAGGTGCTATATCGCGTTTTGAGAAGCATTAGAACTCTATTGCTAATATACGTAGACATCTGCAAACTCTATTTCCTAGCAAGGAAATTTCGCACTTACATTCCACTGAAGTGAATACGAGGTATACATAACATTACACAATGAATATTATATCTTATTACGAAACATAGAAGTGAAATACGAAATCTCGTTTAAAGAATCATTAGTACTCTACTGCTGTGATACGTAGACATCTGCAAACAATATTTCCTAGCATGGAAGTGTCGCATTTACATTCTTGTGGAGTGAAATCGAGGTATACATGACACTTCGCAATGAATATTATATCTTATCATGAAACATAGAAGTGAGATGCGATATCGCGTTCTAAGAAGCATTAGAAATCTATTGCTACGATACGTAGACATCTGCAAACGCTATTTCCTAGCATGGAAGTGTCGCATTTACATTCGTTTGAAGTGAATACGAGATATACATGACGCTTCGCAATGAATATTATATCTTATCATGAAACATAGGAATGATGTGCTATATCGCGTTCTGAGAAGCATTAGAACTCTATTGCTACGATACGTAGACATCTGCAAACGCTATTTCCTAGCATGGAAGTGTCTTATTTACATTCTTTTGAAGTGAATACGATTTATACATGACACTTCGCTATCGATATTAAATCTTATCATGGAACATAGAAGTGAGATGCGATATCGCGTTTTAAGAAGCATTAGAACTCTATAGCTACGATACGTAGACATCTGCAAACGCTATTTCCTAGCATGGAAGGGTCGCATTTACATTCTTTTGAAGTGAGTACGAGGTATACATAACACTCCATAAAGAATATTATATCTTAACATGAAACATAGCAGTGAGATGCGATATCGCGTTTTAAGAAGCATTAGAACTCTATTGCTACGATACGTAGACATCTGCAAACGCTATTTCCTAGCATGGAAGTGTCGCATTTATATTCTTTTGAAGTGAATACGAGACATACATGACACTTCGCAATGAATATTATATCTTATCATGAAACATAGGAATAAGGTGCTATATCGCGCTTTGGGAAGCATTAGAACTCTATTGCTAATATTCGTAGACATCTGCAAACTCCATTTCCTAGCATGGACGTGTCGCACTTACATTCCACTGAAGTGAATACGAGGTATACATAACATTACACAATGAATATTATATCTTATTACGAAACATAGAAATGAAATACGACATCTCGTTTTGAGAAGCATTAGAACTCTATTGCTACGATACGTAGACATCTGCAAACGCTATTTCCTAGCATGGAAGTGTCTTATTTACATTCTTTTGAAGTGAATACGATTTATACATGACACTTCGCAATGAATATTATACCTTATCATGAAACATAGGAGAGAGATGCGATATCGCGTTTTAGGAAGCATTGGAACTCTATTGCTACGATACGTAGACATCTGGAAACGCTATTTCCTAGCATGGAAGGGTCGCATTTACATTCTTTTGAAGTGAGTACGAGGTATACATAACACTCCATAATGAATATTATATCTTATCATGAAACATAGGAATGAGGTACTATATCGCGTTTTGAGAAGCATTAGAACTCTATTGCTACGATACGTAGACATCTGCAAACGCTATTTCCTAGCATGGAAGTGTCGCATTTACATTCGTTTGAAGTGAATACGAGATATACATGACACTTCGCAATGAATATTATATCTTATCATGAAACATAGGAATGAGGTGCTATATCGCGTTTTGAGAAGCATTAGAACTCTATTGCTACGATACGTAGACATCTGCAAACGCTATTTCCTAGCATGGAAGTGTCGCATTTACATTCGTTTGAAGTGAATACGAGATATACATGACACTTCGCAATGAATATTATATCTTATCATGAAACATAGGAATGAGGTGCTATATCGCGTTTTGAGAAGCATTAGAACTCTATTGCTACGATACGTAGACATCTGCAAACGCTATTTCCTAGCATGGAAGTGTCGCATTTACATTCGTTTGAAGTGAATACGAGATATACATGACACTTCGCAATGAATATTATATCTTATCATGAAACATAGGAATGAGGTGCTATATCGCGTTTTGAGAAGCATTAGAACTCTATTGCTACGATACGTAGACATCTGCAAACGCTATTTCCTAGCATGGAAGTGTCGCATTTACATTCGTTTGAAGTGAATACGAGATATACATGACACTTCGCAATGAATATTATATCTTATCATGAAACATAGGAATGAGGTACTATATCGCGTTTTGAGAAGCATTAGAACTCTATTGCTACGATACGTAGACATCTGCAAACGCTATTTCCTAGCATGGAAGTGTCGCATTTACATTCTTTTGAAGTGAATACGAGGTATACATGACACTTCGCAATGTATATTATATCTTATCATGAAACATAAATGTGAGATGCGATATCGCGTTCTAAGAAGCATTAGAACTCTATTGCTACGATACGTAGACATCTGCAAACGCTATTTCCTAGCATGGAAGGGTCGCATTTACATTCTTTTGGAGTGAGAACGAGGTATACATAACACTCCATAATGAATATTATATCTTCCCATGAAACATAGCAGTGAGATGCGATATCGCGTTTTAAGAAGCATTAGAACTCTATTGCTACGATACGTAGACATCTGCAAACGCTATTTCCTAGCATGGAAGTGTCGCATTTACATTCGTTTGAAGTGAATACGCGATATACATGACACTTCGCAATGAATATTATATCTTATCATGAAACATAGGAATGAGGTGCTATATCGCGTTTTGAGAAGCATTAGAACTCTATTGCTACGATACGTAGACATCTGCAAACGCTATTTCCTAGCATGGAAGTGTCGCATTTACATTCGTTTGAAGTGAATACGAGATATACATGACACTTCGCAATGAATATTATATCTTATCATGAAACATAGGAATGAGGTGCTATATCGCGTTTTGAGAAGCATTAGAACTCTATTGCTACGATACGTAGACATCTACAAACGCTATTTCCTAGCATGGAAGTGTCGCATTTACATTCTTTTGAAGTGAATACGAGGTATACATGATACTTCGCAATGTATATTATATCTTATCATGAAACATAAATGTGAGATGCGATATCGAGTTCTAAGAAGCATTAGAACTCTGTTGCTACGATACGTAGACATCTGCAAAGGCTATTCCCTACCATGGAAGGGTCGCATTTACATTCTTTTGAAGTGAGTACGAGGTATACATATCATTCCATAATGAATATTATATCTTATCATGAAACATAGCAGTGAGATGCGATATCGCGTTTTAAGAAGCATTAGAACTCTATTGCTACGATACGTAGACATCTGCAAACGCTATTTCCTAGCATGGAACTGTCGCATTTACATTCATTTGAAGTGGATGCGAGGTATACATGACACTTCGCAATGAATATTATACCTTATCATGAAACATAGAAGAGAGATGCGATATCGCGTTTTAGGAAGCTTTGGAACTCTATTGCTGCGAATACGTAGACATCTGCAAACGCTATTTCCTAGCATGGAAGGGTCGCATTTACATTCTTTTGAAGTGAGTACGAGGTATACATAACACTCCATAATGAATATTATATCTTATCATGAAACATAGCAGTGAGATACGACATCGCGTTTTAAGAAGCATTAGAACTCTATTGCTACGATACGTAGACATCTGCAAACGCTATTTCCTAGCATGGAAGTGTCGCATTTACATTCGTTTGAAGTGAATACGAGATATACATGACACTTCGCAATGAATATTATATCTTATCATGAAACATAGGAATGAGGTACTATATCGCGTTTTGAGAAGCATTAGAACTCTATTGCTACGATACGTAGACATCTGCAAACGCTATTTCCTAGCATGGAAGTGTCGCATTTACATTCGTTTGAAGTGAATACGAGATATACATGACACTTCGCAATGAATATTATATCTTATCATGAAACATAGGAATGAGGTGCTATATCGCGTTTTGAGAAGCATTAGAACTCTATTGCTACGATACGTAGACATCTGCAAACGCTATTTCCTAGCATGGAAGTGTCGCATTTACATTCGTTTGAAGTGAATACGAGATATACATGACACTTCGCAATGAATATTATATCTTATCATGAAACATAGGAATGAGGTGCTATATCGCGTTTTGAGAAGCATTAGAACTCTATTGCTACGATACGTAGACATCTGCAAACGCTATTTCCTAGCATGGAAGTGTCGCATTTACATTCGTTTGAAGTGAATACGAGATATACATGACACTTCGCAATGAATATTATATCTTATCATGAAACATAGGAATGAGGTGCTATATCGCGTTTTGAGAAGCATTAGAACTCTATTGCTACGATACGTAGACATCTGCAAACGCTATTTCCTAGCATGGAAGTGTCGCATTTACATTCGTTTGAAGTGAATACGAGATATACATGACACTTCGCAATGAATATTATATCTTATCATGAAACATAGGAATGAGGTACTATATCGCGTTTTGAGAAGCATTAGAACTCTATTGCTACGATACGTAGACATCTGCAAACGCTATTTCCTAGCATGGAAGTGTCGCATTTACATTCTCTTGAAGTGAATACGAGATATACATGACACTTCGCAATGAATATTATATCTTATCATGAAACATAGGAATGAGGTGCTATATCGCGTTTTGAGAAGCATTAGAACTCTAATGCTAATATACGTAGACATCTGCAAACTCTATTTCCTAGCAAGGAAATTTCGCACTTACATTCCACTGAAGTGAATACGAGGTATACATAACATTACACAATGAATATTATATCTTATTACGAAACATAGAAGTGAAATACGAAATCTCGTTTAAAGAATCATTAGTACTCTACTGCTGTGATACGTAGACATCTGCAAACAATATTTCCTAGCATGGAAGTGTCGCATTTACATTCTTGTGGAGTGAAATCGAGGTATACATGACACTTCGCAATGAATATTATATCTTATCATGAAACATAGAACTGAGATGCGATATCGCGTTCTAAGAAGCATTAGAACTCTATTGCTACGATACGTAGACATCTGCAAAGCCTATTTCCTAGCACGGAAGGGTCGCATTTCCATTCTTTTCAAGTGAGTACGAGGTATACATAACACTCCATAATGAATATTATACCTTATCATGAAACATAGCAGTGAGATGCGATATCGCGTTTTAAGAAGCATTAGAACTCTATTGCTACGATACGTAAACATCTGCAAACGCTATTTCCTAGCATGGAAGTGTCGCATTTACATTCGTTTGAAGTGAATACGAGATATACATGACACTTTCCAATGATTATTATATCTTATCATGAAACATAGGAATGAGGTGCTATATCGCGTTTTGAGAAGCATTAGAACTCTATTGCTACGATACGTAGACATCTGCAAACGCTATTTCCTAGCATGGAAGTGTCGCATTTACATTCTTTTGAAGTGAATACGAGGTATACATATCATTCCATAATGAATATTATATCTTATCATGAAACATAGCAGTGAGATGCGATATCGCGTTTTAAGAAGCATTAGAACTCTATTGCTACGATACGTAGACATCTGCAAACGCTATTTCCTAGCATGGAACTGTCGCATTTACATTCATTTGAAGTGGATGCGAGGTATACATGACACTTCGCAATAAATATTATACCTTATCATGAAACATAGAAGAGAGATGCGATATCGCGTTTTAGGAAGCATTGGAACTCTATTGCTGCGAATACGTAGACATCTGCAAACGCTATTTCCTAGCATGGAAGGGTCGCATTTACATTCTTTTGAAGTGAGTACGAGGTATACATAACACTCCATAATGAATATTATATCTTATCATGAAACATAGCAGTGAGATGCGATATCGCGTTTTAAGAAGCATTAGAACTCTATTGCTACGATACGTAGACATCTGCAAACTCTATTTCCTAGCGTGGAAGTGTCGCATTTACATTCTTTTGAAGTGAATACGAGATATACATGACACTTCGCAATGAATATTATATCTTATCATGAAACATAGGAATGAGGTGCTATATCGCGTTTTGAGAAGCATTAGAACTCTAATGCTAATATACGTAGACATCTGCAAACTCTATTTCCTAGCAAGGAAATTTCGCACTTACATTCCACTGAAGTGAATACGAGGTATACATAACATTACACAATGAATATTATATCTTATTACGAAACATAGAAGTGAAATACGACATCTCGTTTTAAGAATCATTAGTACTCTACTGCTGTGATACGTAGACATCTGCAAACAGTATTTCCTAGCATGGAAGTGTCGCATTTACATTCTTGTGGAGTGAAATCGAGGTATACATGACACTTCGCAATGAATATTATATCTTATCATGGAACATAGAAGTGAGATGCGATATCGCGTTCTAAGAAGCATTAGAACTCTATTGTTACGATACGTAGACGTCTGCAAAGCCTATTTCCTAGCATGGAAGGGTCGCATTTACATTCTTTTGGAGTGAGTACGAGGTATACATATCACTCCATAATGAATGTATCTTATCATGAGACATAGCAGTGAGATGCGATATCGCGTTTTAAGAAGCATTAGAACTCTATTGCTACGATACGTAAACATCTGCAAACGCTATTTCCTAGCATGGAAGTGTCGCATTTACATTCGTTTGAAGTGAATACGAGATATACATGACAGTTTCCAATGAATATTATATCTTATCATGAAGCATAGGAATGAGGTGCTATATCGCGTTTTGAGAAGCATTAGAACTCTATTGCTACGATACGTAGACATCTACAAACGCTATTTCCTAGCATGGAAGTGTCGCATTTACATTCTTTTGAAGTGAATACGAGGTATACATGACACTTCGCAATGAATATTATATCTTATCATGAAACATAAATGTGAGATGCGATATCGCGTTCTAAGAAGCATTAGAACTCTTATGCTACCATACGTAGACATCTGCAAAGGCTATTCCCTAGCATGGAAGGGTCGCATTTACATTCTTTTGAAGTGAGTACGAGGTATACATATCACTCCATAATGAATGTATCTTATCATGAGACATAGCAGTGAGATGCGATATCGCGTTTTAAGAAGCATTAGAACTCTATTGCTACGATACGTAGACATCTGCAAACGCTATTTCCTAGCATGGAGGTGTCGCATTTACATTCACTTGAAGTGAATGCGAGGTATACGTGACACTTCGCAATGAATATTATACCTTATCATGAAACATAGATGAGAGATGCGATATCGCGTTTTGGGAAGCATTGGAACTCCATTGCTGCGATACGTAGACATCTGCAAACGCTATTTCCTAGCATGGAAGTGTCGCATTTACATTCTTGTGAAGTGAAATCGAGGTATACATGACACTTCGCATTGAATATTATATCTTATCATGAAACATAGGAATGAGGTGCTATATCGCGTTTTGAGAAGCATTAGAACTCTATTGCTACGATACGTAGACATCTGCAAACGCTATTTTCTAGCATGGAAGTGTCGCATTTACATTCTTTTGAAGTGAATACGAGGTATACATGACACTTCGCAATTAATATTATATCTTATCATGAAACATAGACGTGAGATGCGATATGGCATTTTAAGAATCATTAGAACTCTATTGTTTCGACACGTAGTCATCTGGAATCTCTATTTCCTAGCACGTAAGTGTTGCATTTACATTCTTTTGAAGTGATTACGAGGTGTACATGACACTTCGCAATGAATATTATATCTTGTCATGAAACATAGAACTGAGATGCGATATCGCGTTCTAAGAAGCATTAGAACTCTATTGTTTCGACACGTAGTCATCTGGAAACTCTATTTCCTAGCACGTAAGTGTAGCATTTACATTCTTTTGAAGTGAATACGAGGTATACATGACACTTCGCAATGAATATTATATCTTGTCATGAAACGTAGAACTGAGATGCGATATCGCGTTCTAATGTATACGAGGTATACATGACACTTCGCAATGAATATTTTATCTTATCATGAACCATAGAAGTGAGATGCGTTATCGCGTTTTAAGAAGCATTAGAACTCTATTGCTACGATACGTAGACATCTGCAAACTCTACTTCCTAGCAGGGAAGTGTCGCAATTACATTCTTTTGAAGTGAATACGAGGTATACGTGACACTTCGCAATGAATATTATATCTTATCATGAAACATAGAAGTGAGATGCGATATCGCGTTTTAAGAATCATTAGAACTCTATTGTTTCGACACGTAGTCATTTAGAAACGCTATTTCCTAGCAAGGAAGTGTCGCATTTACATCCTTTTGAAGTGAATACGAGGTATACATGTCACTTCGCAATGAATATTTTATCTGATCATGAAACATAGAAATGAGATGCGACATCGCGTTTTGAGAAGCAGTAGAACCCTACTGCTTCGATACGTAGACATCTGCAAACTCTGCCTCCTAGCAGGGAAGTGTCGCAATTACATTCTTTTGAAGTGAATACGAGGTATACATGACACTTTATAATGAATATTATATCTTATCATGAAACATAGAAGTGAGATGCGATATTGCGTTTTAAGAAGCATTAGAACTCTATTGCTACGATACGTAGACATCTGCAAATGTTATTTCCTAGCAAGGAAGTGTCGCATTTACATTATTTTGAAGTGAATACGAGGTATACATAACATTCCACAATGAATATTATATCTTACTACGAAACATAGAAATGAAATACGACCTCTCATTTTATGAAGCATTAGAACTCTACTGCTACGATATGTAGACATCTGCAAACGCTATTTCCTAGCATGGAAGTGCCGCATTTACATTCTTTTGAAGATAATACGAGGTATACATAACCCTACGCAATGAATATTATATCTTATCTCGAAACATAGAAGTGAGATGCGATATCGCGATTTAAGGAGCACTAGAACCCTATTGCTACGATGCGTAGACATCTGCAAATGTTATTTCCTAGCAAGGAAGTGTCGCATTTACATTCTTTTGAAGTGAATACGAGGTATACATAACACTCCACAATGAATATTATATCTTATTACGAAACATAGAAATGAAATACGACATCTCGTTTTAAGAAGCATTAGTACTCTATTGCTGTGATACGTAGACATCTGCAAACAATATTTCCTAGCATGTGAGTGTCGCATTTACATTCTTTTGAAGTGAGTGCGAGGTATACATGACACTTCGCAATGAATATTATATCTTATCACGAAACATAGAAGTGAGATGCGATATCGCGTTTTAAGAAGCATTATAACTCTATTGTTTCGACACGTAGTCATCTGGAAACTCTATTTCCTAGCATGGAAGTGTCGCATTAACATTCTTTTGAAGTGAATACGAGACATACACGACACTTCGCAATGGATACTGTATCTTATCATGAAACATAGAAGGGAGATGCGATATCGCGTTTTAGGAAGCATTAGAAATCTATTGCTACGATGCGTAGACATCTGCAATTGTTATTTCCTAGCAAGGAAGTGTCGCATTTACATTCTTTTGAAGTGAATACGAGGTATACATAACATTCCACAATGAATATTATATCTTATTACGAAACATAGAAATGAAATACGACATCTCGTTTTAAGAAGCATTAGTACTCTATTGCTAATATACGTAGACATCTGCAAAAAATATTTCCTAGCAAGGAAATGTCGCAATTACATTCCATTGAAGTGAATACGAGGTATACATAACATTACACAATGAATATTATATCTTATTACGAAACGTAGAAATGAAATACGACATCTCGTTTTAAGAAGCATTAGTACTCTACTGCTGTGATACGTAGACATCTGCAAACAATATTTCCTAGCATGGAAGTGTCGCATTTACATTCTTGTGGAGTGAAATCGAGGTATACATGACACTTCGCAATGAATATTATATCTTATCATGGAACATAGAAGTGAGATGCGATATCGCGTTCTAAGAAGCATTAGAACCCTATTGCTACGATACGTAGACATCTGCAAACGCTACTTCCTAGCATGTGAGTGTCGCATTTACATTCTTTTGAAGTGAATACGAGGTATACATGACACTTCGCAATGAATATTATATCTTATCATGAAACATAGAAGTGAGATGCGATATCGCGTTTTAAGAAGCATTAGAACCCTATTGCTACGATACGTAGACATCTGCAAACGCTACTTCCTAGCATGGATGTGTCGCATTTACATTCTTTTGAAGTGAATACGAGGTATACATGACACTTCGCTGTGAATATTATATCTTATCATGAAACATAGAAGTGGGATGCGATATGGCATTTTAAGAATCATTAGAACTCTATTGTTTCGACACGTAGTCATCTGGAAACTCTATTTCCTAGCACGTAAGTGTTGCATTTACATTCTTTTGAAGTGATTACGAGGTGTACATGACACTTCGCAGTGAATATTATATCTTGTCATGAAACATAGAACTGAGATGCGATATCGCGTTCTAAGAAGCATTAGAACTTTATTGTTTCGACACGTAGTCATCTGGAAACTCTATTTCCTAGCACGTAAGTGTAGCATTTACATTCTTTTGAAGTGAATACGAGGTATACATGACACTTCGCAATGAATATTATATCTTGTCATGAAACATAGAACTGAGATGCGATATCGCGTTCTAATGTATACGAGGTATACATGACACTTCGCAATGAATATTATATCTTATATTGAACCATAGAAGTGAGATGCGTTATCGCGTTTTCAGAAGCATTAGAACTCTATTGCTACGATACGTAGACATCTGCAAACTCTACTTCCTAGCAGGGAAGTGTCGCAATTACATTCTTTTGAAGTGAATACCAGGTATACATGACACTTTATAATGAATATTATATCTTATCATGAAACATAGATATGAGATGCGACATCGCGTTTTGAGAAGCAGTAGAACCCTATTGCTTCGATACGTAGACATCCTGCAAATTCTACTTCCTAGAAGGGAAGTGTCGCAATTACATTCTTTTGAAGTGAATACGAGGTATACATGACACTCCATAATGAATATTATGTCTTATCATGAAACATAGAAGTGAGATGCGATATTGCGTTTTAAGAAGCATTAGAACTCTGTTGCTACGATACGTAGACATCTGCAAACGCTATTTCCTAGCACGGAAGTGTCGCATTTACATTCTTGTGATGTGAGTACGAGGTATACATGACACATCGCAATGAATATTATATGTTATCATGAAACATAGAAGTGAGATGCGATATCGCGTTTTAAGAAGCATTAGAACTCTATTGCTACGATACGTAGACATCTGCAAACAATATTTCCTAGCAAGGAAGTGCCGCATTTACATTCTTTTGAAGTGAATACGAGGTATACATAACACTCCACAATGAATATTATATCTTACCATGAAACATAGAAGTGTGAAGCCATATCGCGATATAAGATACACCAGAACTATAATGCTTCTATACGTGGACATCTGCAAACGCTACTTCCTAACAAGGAAGTGACGCTCTTACATTCATTTGACGTGTATGCAAGCTATACATGACACTTCGCAATTAATATTACATCTTATAATGAAACATCGAAGTGAGATGCGACATCGCGCCCTAGGAAGCATTAGAACTCTATTGCTTCGATACGTAGATATCTGAAATCGCTATTTCCTAGCAAGGATGTGTCGCATTTACATTCTTTTGAAGCGAATACGAGGTATACGTCACAGGCCAGAATGAATTTTATATCTTATCAAAATACATAGAAGGGAGATGCGACATCGCGATTTGGGAAGCATTAGAACTGTATTGCTACGATACTCAGACATCTGCAAACGCTACTTCCTAGCAAGGAAATGTCGCATTTACATACTTTTAAGTGAATACGAGGTATACTTGAAACTTCGCAATGAATATTATATCTTATAGTGAAGAATAGAAATCAGATGCCATGTCGCGTATTAAGAAGCATTAGAACTCTACTGCTTCGATACGTAGACATCTGCAAACGCTACTTCCTAGCAAGGAAGTGTCGCATTTACATTCACTTGAAGTATAGACGAGATATACGTAACACTGCACAATGAATATTATATCTTATCATGAAACACAGAAATGAGATGCGATATGGCGATTTAAGAAGCATTAGAAATCTATTGCTTCGATACGTAGACATCTGCAAACGCTACTTCCTAGCAAGGAAGTGTCGCATTTACATTCATTTTAAGTGTATGCGAGGTATACATGACACTTCGCAATGAATAGTGTATATTATCATGAAACATAGAAATGAGATTCGATATGACGATATAAGAAGCATTAGAATTCTATTGCTTCGATACGTAGACATCTGCAAACGCTATTTCCTAGCAAGGAATTGTCGCATGTACATTCAATTGAAGTATATGCGAGGTATACATGGCACTTCGCAATGAATATTATATCTTATCATGAAACATAGAAATTAGATGCGATATGGCGATTTAAGAAGCATTAGAACTCTATTGCTTCGATACGTAGACATCTGCAAACACTACTTCCTAGCAAGGAAGTGTCGCATTTACATTCTTTTGAAAGGAATACGAGATATACATGACACTTCGCAATGAATATTATATCTTATCAGGAAACGCAGATATGAGATACGATATGACGGTTTATGAAGCATTAGAACCCTATTGCTTCGATACGTAGACATCTGCAAACGCATTTCCAAGCAAGGTAGTGTCGCATTTACATTCTTTTGAAAGGAATACGAGGTATACATGACACTTCGCAATGAATATTATATCTTATCATGAAACATAGAAATGAGATTCGATATGACGATTTAAGAAGCATTAGAATTCTATTGCTACGATACGTACACATCTGCAAACGCTATTTCCTAGCAAGGAAGTGTCGCAAGTACATTCAATTGAAGTGTATGCGAGGTATACATGGCACTTCGCAATGAATATTATATATTATCATGAAACATAGAAATGAGATGTAATATGGCGATTTAAGAAGCTTTAGAAATCTATTGCTTCGATACATTCGTAGACATCTGCAAACGCTACTTCCTAGCAAGGAAGTGTCGCATTTACATTCTTTTGAAAGGAATACGAGGCATACATGACACTTCGCAATGAATATTAAATCTTATCATGAAACATAGAAATGAGATGCGATATGACGATTCAAGAAGCATTAGAATTCTATTGCTTCGATTCGTAGACATCTGCAAACGCTATTTCCTAGCAAGGAAGTGTCGCAATTACATTCTTTTGAGGTGAATACGAGGTATACATAACACTGCACAATGAATATTATATCTTATCATGAATCATAGAAATGAGATGCGATATCGCGTTTTGAGAAGCATTAGAACTCTATTGCTTCGATACCGAGGCATCTGCAATTGCTATTTCCTAGCAAGGAAGTGTCGCACTTTCATTCGTTTGAAGTACAGACGACATATACATAACTCTGCACAATGAATATTATATCTTATCATGAAAGATAGAAATGAGATGCGATATGGCGATTTCAGAAGCATTAGAACTCTATTTCTTCGATTCGTAGACATCCTGCAAAAGCTACTTCCTAACAAGGAAGTGTCGCATTTACATTCTTTTCAAGTGAATACGAGGTATACATAACACTGCACAATGAAAGTTATATCTTATCATGAAACATAGAAATGAGATGCGATATCGCGATTTAAGAAGCATTAGAACACTATTGCTTCGATACGTAGACATCTGCAAACGGTATTTCCTAGGAAGGAAGTGTCGCATTTACATTCATTTGAAGTGTATGCGAGGTATACATGGCACTTCGCAATGATTATTATATTTTATCATGAAACATATAAATCAGATGCGATATCGCGAATTAACAAGTTTAGAACCCTATTGCCCCGATACGTAGATATCTGCAAACGCTATTTCCTAGCAAGGAAGTGTCAAATTTACATTCATTTGAAGCGTATGCGAGGTATACATGACACTTCGCAATGAATATTATATATTAACATGAAACATATGAATCAGATGCGATATCGCGAATTAAAAAGCTTTGGAACTCTATTGCTTCGATACGTAGACATCGGCAAACGCCATTTCCTAGCAAGGAAGTGTCGCATTTACATTCATTTGAAGTGTACGCGCGGTATACATGGCACTTCGCAATGAATATTATCTATTATCATGAAACATAGAAATGAGATGCGATATCGCGAATTAACAAATTTAGAACTCCATTGCCTCGATACGTAGACGTCTGCAAACGTTATTTCCTAGCAAAGAAGTGTCGCATTTACATTCTTTTGAGGTGAATATGAGGTATACATAACACTCCACAATGAATATTGTATCTTATCATGAAACATAGAAATGAGATGCGATATGGCGATTTAAGAAGCATTAGAACTCTATTGCTACGATACGTAGACATCTGCAAACGCTATTTCCTAGCCAGGAAGTGTGGCATTTACATTATATTGAAGTGTAGACGAGGCATACGTAACACTTCGCAATGAATATTATATCTTATCAGGAAACATAGAATTGAGATGCGATATCGTTTCTAAACAAGCATCAGAACTCTGTTGCATCGATACGCAGACATCTAGAATCTCTATTACGTCGCAAGGAAGAGTGGGATTTATATTCTTTTGACGTGCAGACGAGATATACATAACGGGTTGCATTGAATATTACATGTTATCATGAGACATAGAAATGAGATGCGATATCGCGATTTATGAAGTATTAGAACACTATTGCTTCGATATGTAGTGTGACGTGGTGACGTCACAAGGCTTGCTCACCCCCCCCCCCCCCTGCTTCGGTAGACCACCCATGCAAGAAGCGCGACACGGACAATAGCGATAGCAGTAGTTGCGAGGAGCGTGAAATACGCGATGGTAGAACCTCTCCCCCCCCCCCCCCCCCCCGCCGTTCCTTCCTCTCCTCCGTTCGACGGATAAGACTGGCGTGCTGAAGAAGAGCAACCCAGAATACGCCCCTTCGGCGGATAAGAAGACCGCAGGTTCGCGGAAGGGCTGTGCGCCTAGGTAGCGTGACGGGCTCGACGGTGGAGGAGTCGGGATGCGAACCAGAAAAGACCCTGAAGCCCGAAGGATAAGATCCAGAGCCCTGCACCGATAAGACCGCTGCCATAGTCCATGGAGGTAAACAGGATGGACATTGGGTGTGGGAAGGCCCTCCACCCCTCCCCTGAGCCCATGGAGAGGAAAACTCAAGATGCGCAGTGGAATTGCAGGCGAGCCGAGGAAAGCGCTGCGCGCGACACGCGCCGCAGTTCAAATAATCCAGAGGGCCCCCCGCTGGACACACCAGAGGAGGCGATCAGGGAAGATCGCTGAAATCCACCGATCGATGCCCCGAACAATATCGAAGCGTATAGCCCTACCCCACCAAGGAGCCCTAAGGAGGATCTAAGGGGATCCGAAGATCCCCAGCAAACCTATATAATGAGCTAACCAGCATGAAGACGGCCTACTCTACTACTATTCTTCTTCTCGGCGACTTAGCGACTTACTTAGCGAGCAACCGAGAAAGTGATTACACGGAGCGATTCGGTGGAGAGAGAGAGAGAGAGAGAGAGAGAGAGAGAGAGAGAGAGAGAGAGAGAGAGAGAGAGAGAGAGAGACAGAGAGAGAGAGAGAGAGGTAGACGGACTGAACGAGATCCATACTTGTTGGATGCGAGAACGTGAGTCCTTATACGCTAAAGCGTCCTATTTGTTCCCTGCCGCATTTGTGATATCACGTATTGTGATTTGTATTGTATAACGGCTGGTGAGCCTCGGTCATTCGCGGCGTGTCGTATACCCTTTTGTAATACCGCGTCGAGGCAATCTAGAAAGAAGCCGTGATTTCAGTATCCCGCGACCGTAATTTGTGCACTCGGCTAGAAGTAGTCGAGAGATAGAGTATTTCGAAATTTTGAGGGTTATATTGCACCGGGTTTCCCCGGGTTGCGTGGTTCACTAGTTATGGCTACTTCTTGAGTAGCTGGCGCCAAAAGAGTCCCAGCCTCGCAGTTACGAAATACTCGCTGGAAAGGCAATTCTTGGTGCGGCATTTGGCGTTGGGGAATTCGTCGACAATCATACCACGCGGATATTTTGTACCCCGATATTCTGTACCTCGGATTAAACTTCTGTATAACCCCGTTATTATTGGTTCTATATACCCTCTTCTTGCGGATTGTAACGGGAAAACCCGTCACAACGTATAGAAGCATTAGAGTTCTATTGCTTCTTAAAACGCGATATCGCATTTCATTTCTATGTTTCATGATAAGATATAGTATTCATTGCGAAGTGTAATGAATGCCTGGTCTACACTTCAAAGGAATGTAAATTCCACACTTCCATGCTAGGAAATAGCGATTCCAGTTCTCTACGTATCGAAGAAATATAGTCCTAATGTTTCTTAAAACGCGATATCGCTTCACATTTCTATGTTTCATGATAAGATATAAAATTCATTGCGAAGTGTCATGTATACCTCGTATTCCTTTCAAAAGAATGAAAATGCGACACTTCCTTGCTAGGAAGTAGCGTTTGCAGATGTCTACGTATCGAAGAAATAGAGACCTAATGCTTCTTAAATCGCCATATCGCATCCCATTTCTATGTTTCATGATAAGATATAATATCCATTGTGCAGTGTTATGTATACCTCGGATTCACTTCAAAAGAATGTAAATGCGACACTTCGTTGCTAGGAATTAGCGTTTGCTGATGTCTACGTATCGTGGCATTAGAGTTCAAATGCTTCTCAAAATGCGATATCGCTTCTCATTTCTATGTTTCATGATAATATACACTATTCATTGCGAAGTGTCATGTATACCTCGCATACACCTAAAATTAATGTGAATGCGACACTTCCTTGCAAGGAAATAGCGTTTGCAGATGTCTACGTATCGAAGCAATAGTGTTCTAATGCTTCTTAAATCGCGATATCGCATCTCATTTCTATGTTTCATGATAAGATATAATATTCATTGTTCAGCGTTATGTATATCTCATCTATACTTCAAATGAATCTAAATGCGATACTTCCTTGCTAGGAAATACCGTTTGCAGATGCATGCGTATCGTGGCATTAGTGCTCTAATGCTTCTCAAAACGCGACATCGTTTCTCATTTCTATGTTTCATGATAGTATATAATATTCATTGCGTAGTGTCATGTATACCTCGCATACACTTCAAATGAATGTAATTGCGACACTTCCTTGCTAGGAAATAGCGTTTGCAGATGTCTACGTATCGAAGCAATAGGATTCTAATGCTTCATAAATCGCCATATCGCATCTCATTTCTATGTTTCATGATAAGATGTAATATTCATTTCGAAGTGTCAGGTATACCTCGTATTACTTTCAAAAGAATGTAAATGAGACACTTCCTTGCTAGGAAATAGCGTTTGCAGATGTCTACGTATCGAAGCAATAGAATTCTAATGCTTCATAAATCGCCATATCGCATCTCATCTCTATGTTTCATGATAAGATATAATATTCATTGCGAAGTATCATGTATACCTCGTATTCCTTTCAAAAGAATGTAAATGCGACACTTGCTTGCTAGGAAATAGCGTTTGCAGATGTCTACGTATCGAAGCAATAGAATTCTAATGCTTCATAAATCGCCATATCGCATCTCATCTCTATGTTCCATGATAAGATATAATATTCATTGCGAAGTATCATGTATACCTCGTATTCCTTTCAAAAGAATGTAAATGCGACACTTGCTTGCTAGGAAATAGCGTTTGCAGATGTCTACGTATCGAAGCAATAGAATTCTAATGCTTCATAAATCGCCATATCGCATCTCATTTCTATGTTTCATGATAAGATGTAATATTCATTGCGAAGTGTCATGTATACCTCGTATTCCTTTCAAAAGAATTTAAATGCGACACTTCCTTGCTAGGAAATAGCGTTTGCAGATGTCTACGTATCGAAGCAATAGAGCTCTAATGCTTCTTAAATCGCCATATCGCATCCCATTTCTATGTTTCATGATAAGATATAATATCCATTGTGCAGTGTTATGTATACCTCGTATTCACTTCAAAAGAATGTAAATGCGACACTTCGTTGCTAGGAAATAGCGTTTGCAGATGTCTACGTATCGTGGCATTAGAGTTCTAATGCTTCTCAAAATGCGATATCGCTTCTCATTTCTATGTTTCATGATAATATACACTATTCATTGCGAAGTGTCATGTATACCTCGCATACACCTAAAATGAATGTGAATGCGACACTTCCTTGCAAGGAAATAGCGTTTGCAGATGTCTACGTATCGAAGCAATAGTGTTCTAATGCTTCTTAAATCGCGATATCGCATCTCATTTCTATGTTTCATGACAAGATATAATATTCATTGTGCAGCGTTATGTATACCTCGTATTCACTTCAAAAGAATATAAATGCGACACTTCGTTGCTAGGAAATAGCGTTTTGCAGATGTCTACGTATCGTGGCGTTAGAGGTTCTAATGCTTCTCAAAATGCGATATCGCTTCTCATTTCTATGTTTCATGATATGATATAAATATTCATTGTGCAGCGTTTATGTTATACCTCGTGTTCACCTCCAAAGAATGTAAATGAGACACTTCCTTGCTAGGAAATAGCGTTTGCAGATGTCTACGTATCGAAGCAATAGAGCTCTAATGCTTCTTAAATCGCCATATCGCATCCCATTTCTATGTTTCATGATAAGATATAATATCCATTGTGCAGTGTTATGTATACCTCGTATTCACTTCAAAAGAATGTAAATGCGACACTTCGTTGCTAGGAAATAGCGTTTGCAGATGTCTACGTATCGTGGCATTAGAGTTCTAATGCTTCTCAAAATGCGATATCGCTTCTCATTTCTATGTTTCATGATAATATACACTATTCATTGCGAAGTGTCATGTATACCTCGCATACACCTAAAATGAATGTGAATGCGACACTTCCTTGCAAGGAAATAGCGTTTGCAGATGTCTACGTATCGAAGCAATAGTGTTCTAATGCTTCTTAAATCGCGATATCGCATCTCATTTCTATGTTTCATGATAAGATATAATATTCATTGCGTAGTGTCATGTATACCTCGCATACACTTCAAATGAATGTAAATGCGACACTTCCTTGCTAGGAAATAGCGTTTGCGGATGTCTACGTATCGAAGCAATAGAGTTCTAATGCTTCTTAAATCGCCATATCGCATCTCATTTCTATGTTTCATGATAAGATATAATATTCCTTGCGAAGTGTCATGTATACATCGTATTCACTTCAAATGAATGTAAATGCGACACTTCCTTGCTAGGAAGTAGCGTTTCCAGATGCCTACGTATCGAAACAATATAGTTCTAGTTCTTCTTAAAACGAGATGTCGCATCTCATTTCTCTGTTTCATGATAAGATATAATATTTATTGCGAAGTGTCATGTATACCTCGTTTTAACATCAAAAGAATGTAAATACGACACTTCCATGCAAGGAAAAAACTTTTGCAGATGTCTACGTATTGTAGAAATAGAGTTCTAATGCTTCTTAAATCGGGATACCGCGTCTCATTTCTATGTTTCATGATAGGTTACAATATTCATTGTGGAGTGTTATGTATACCTCGCATTCACTTCAAAAGAATGTAAATGCGACACTTCCTTGCCAGGAAATAGCGTTCGCAGATGTCTACGTATCGTAGCAATAGAGTTCTAATGCTTCTTAAAACGCGATATCGCTTCTCATTTCTATGTTTCATGATATGATATAATCATCATTGCGAAGTGTTATGTATACCTCGTCTGCACTTCAAGAGAATGTAAATGCCGCAGTTCCGTGCTAGGAAATATTGATTCCCGATGTCTACGTATCGAATCAATAGAGATTTAATGCTTCTTAAAACGCGATATCGCATCTCAATTCTATGTTTCATGATAACATGTAATATTCACTGCGAAGTGTTATGTACACCTCGTCTACACATCAAAAGGAGGTATATGCCACACTTCTCTGCTAGGAAATGCGTTTACAGACGTCTACGTATCGAAGCAATAGAGTTCTAATACCTCTTAAAACGCGATACCCCAACTCATTTTAGTGTTTCATGATATGATATAGTATACATTGCGAAGTGTTATGCATACCTAGTCTACACTTCAAAAGGATGTAAATGTCACACTTCCTTGCTAGGAAAAGCGTTTCCAGATGTCTACGTGTCGAAGCAATAGAGTTCTAATGAATCTTGAAACGCATTATCGCATCTCATTTCTATGTATCATGATAAGATATAATATTCATTGCGAAGTGTCATGTATTCTCGTCTACAGGTCAAAAAAATGTAAATGCAACACTTCCTTGCTAGGGAATAGCGTTTCCAGATGTCTACGTATCGAAGCAGTAGAGTTCTAATGGGAGTGGGGTAGAGGTCCTTTTCACACCCGAGAACCATCCTGTTTGTCTCCATGGACTATGGCTGCGGTCTTATCGTTGCAGAGCTCTCGATCCTATCCTTCGGGCTTCAAGGTCTCTTCTTGCTCACGTCCCGACTCCTCCACCGTCGAGCCCGTCACGCTACCTCGGCGCACAGCCCTTCCGCGTACCTGCGGTCTTATTATCCGCCGAAGAGGCGTCTTATGGGTCGCTTCTTCCATCAGCTCGCCAGTCTAATCCGTAGAACGGAGAGAGAGAAACGAACGGGGGGGGGGGGGGGGGGGGGGTTCTACCATCGTGTATTTCACGCTCCTCGCAAATACAGCTATCGCGATGGTCCGTGTCGCGCTTCTCGCATGGGTGGTGATCTGCGAGCTAGTCTAACCGAAGCAGGGGGGGGGGGGGGGGGGGTGAGCGAGCCTTGTGACTTCGCCACGTCACAGTACATACAAATTTGCAATTAAGTAGCTATGTGTTCAAAGACAATTCCGAATAATGCACTAAAAATCATCCCAGATAACAAACGGCAAGATGGTAGCGACACCATGCCGGCACTATATTGCCACTTCTGAGGAGTGTCAACTGATTCGTAGTCATCTGTGACCGGATTCGTTGACTAAAATGCCAGAACGTGTTACCAGCACGTTCTAGACAAGCGAATCGCGCAGAACCAGCACCATGGTGACACGCGTATCATCGCTCCATTCATGAATCTCCTCAGCAATGACGCAGGATCACATTTGGCAATGGGGAACCTGTGCTTCCATACAAATTAGAACCGTTAGATGTCAGTAGATGTTCAGCATATGAGTATTGATAGACATTTTGATGGTCGTTTTCCTATATTTATAGTTATTGAGCGAGTCGTATATATTTCTTTCAATCCATCATAGACTAAAAATATTATTTATAAGAAAAATATTACTTATAAAATAAAAACTCATGCTGTTGCGTCCCTAACTTCGCCTTGTGTAATTTTTGAAATAACATGCTGTCATCGTATTTAATGTAACCTTCAATTGCATGAATTTGTAACAATAAATTAAAGAAAATATATATAAAATAAGTGTATATATTTTTATTACAAAGTAATTATTGACTTTATGGAAAAAATCGCCCTATCGAGCTAGTTTATAGAAAATAATAAAATCGAGTTCTTATATCTTTGTTTTGTGCCGGTGTATCTATATTGGAATCATAATAAATAAATTGCACAGTTTAGTCATTTTTCATATTTGCTTATAATTTTTATGGAAACAGCTTCCTCATTAGTAAATGTCAGCCTACGCCACAACCACGCGTGTAGCTATGGTGAGCTGATAGTGTCATTGTCACGGCCGTGTAGCCCGTGTGCTATATCTCGGTGCTTTAATAGTGCCGTGATACGAATGCCGCCCCAGTACTAACAGTATGCCATTTCGAAAGCTGAGTAGGAGCACTTTGTTAGCACAGTTCTGTCACGGAATTCGTTCCATCCGTTGTCATTGGCGTGCCAATCGCTGGCTGTTTGGGATATTGTAGTGCATGAGGCAGACTTGTTCCTTATCATCGTCAAGGAGATGGATTTTCACTCCCCCCTTTTTGAATTTTTTAAATTATTGTTTGGAATTTTTGCCGTTTCTGTATCTCTATGACCGCATTGTGGATTCAACTTATGTACGATCTTTTTGGTCTTCATCTTTTGTTACATGTAATATTATATATGTGATGCACGTTTGTTATGTAATGCTCCGATTTGTAAGCCTCAGATACTTTTATTCTTTGGTAAAGCAACTTACTCGATTAATATATATTTATTAGACATGGATACAAACAATTAGAAAAATGTTATTAAAACGCTATTAAATATGTTGTTGCAATTATATATTTAAGGTCTGAAGATGTAGATGCAATTAATGTCCGATATTTTACGTGATCCAATCGACGTATCAAGTGAGGCTATGAAATATACAAATCTTTTACTATCCTTCGACCCCTTTACATGCTACATGAATGATAAGTTCTGGAAGACAAGAAGCCTGAATTAATGAGATATCTAGGAACATAAGTAATTTGTAAGTAACACATCTTTTCTCTTTGAAATATTTGCCTTTGCATAGAATAGAACGTATAGATATAATTGCCTGTCTTGTACCCATTTCGGTCCAATTCTATTATAGCCTTTGGGCAGAACTAATATTGATTATACTTGATTTTTGCACTAGTTCTTTAATTAACAGATTTTATTAACCTAGAATCATCATTTGACGGATGTATCAATCTACTTTGTAGCTCCATCAGTTTCTTTTTCTGCTCGCTACTTTCCATTTTCAGTTCCGTATACTTACCCTTTATCACCATCATATATGTTGCGTAAAATTACAATAACTTTTTGTCCTCAAATTTTGCGGATATTTCAATTAAATTTCCTTTGATTAAATAAACGGAAATTAAAGAACAGTGGCACGTACCATTTCTTGGAAACGTAGTATCGTAATTTGCATCTGACTGTTTTGAAAGGCACGCACTTTACTTAACGTTTGCAATGATTCGGTTAGCGAAGTAAAGAAATATTGTACTTTCGAAATTGTTGGCTCTTGTAATTCTAAGGCAAATATATTCATCTGTCGACATCGTGAACATTGTTTTTTGGCAAAATTTCAGAAAAACAAATATGTTATAAGTAAAATAATAAACATCATAATATTAAATTTAACTCTGTTCATCGTTGCCTTGTTGGACACATCCATAACAATATACAGGGTGGGGCAGTAATAATTAGCACCTCAGATATCCACGAAACTATAACTTTCATAGAAGTTTTTGCTAATATAAAATTGCATAGTACAAAGGGGCCATCCGTTGATGAAAATAGTTTTTTTGTAAGTGGAGTTATGTTGGACATATGAAGGTTACCTTCATTTTTTAAAATGAATTGGTATGTCCATTCTTCCGTAATACGATAGAGCATTTTAAAGCAAGTTTAACGATCTGTAACATGAAGGCATTGAAGGTTACAAAAAGTAAAGAAAGGCGATAATACTCACGGTTTTGATAGTAATTTGATAAAGTGAATAAACACTTTTCGAAGGGCATTTCAATAGTTTGCAGCATAAGTTAAACATGATAAGATTAGTATTGAAAAATCGGTTCGAATACGTTTGGTTAGGCTGTTCTTTGTGTCGTTCATTTTATAAGTACTGAGCTGCAGATTCCTGAGGACAGCTCACAAAATTGTTGAACTATGGAAGATTATCATTGTGAATTTGAATCAAAAGGTAATTAAATTCCATTAGATTGTAAACAGATCTCAATGTTTCATTTTAGATAGTAAGATTAAATACTCTTTACAAAACTACAAGAATGGATACATACCTTTCTGTTATTATTACTTCATAAAGAATTATAATTGCAATTATATAGTTCATTACGATAAAAAATATTTCTCAGAAAATTCTAAATATTAAATAAAAGAATGAAGTAAAACATTTTTAATAATTACGAATATGAAAAATACTTGAACATTCCAATAGAAAGATGTCTAAACAGGAGCTAGAAAAGTCAAACATTCAATTGCAAGCAGTTGGGCAGTATTTCAATTTTTAAGAAAATTGATGAAAGTCAACCATTTTGAAGTGGTCAGAATCTTTGTCGTTTGAGCAATAAGTGAATAACAAATAACTGCATAAATTCCAGGCTTAAAAACTTATGGATTAAATCCTATGCAGACTCGTTTATGAGCGAGTTACAAAATCCACACTAAGTAATCATTTTAAAACTTAAACGATTACATCTCGCGAACTTTCAAAGATATCAGAAGCGTGAAAAGTATGTGGTTTATCAAAAACTCTTCTAAAAGAACGGACGAAGCCAATAGAAATCTTTGTTGAAGTAAGCAAGTTCTAAAGTTCTAAGCAACGCGATGGCCCTTATCTGCCTATGTTTTATAGCAAGTAAGTTCTGAATTTCTATGAAATCCGATGGAATTTCTCACTACTAACGTTTCAAAGTAAGTGCCCAAATCCTCAGTTCTACGTTTAAAACTATGTGTGTTCTATATATCTATGTAAAGTGATGGTTCCTATTAGTTGTGACGGAAACCTATATATAGTAAGTCAGGGAAGCTCGAAGGGGTTAATTATCTAAATGCCTTTAAGGTGTAAAACGTACTTTAATCTAAAGCGATCTATCGTTCCAAGGTATCCGCTCACGTACAACTTTTCTTGTGCGCCAGCTGCTCAGAAAGTAGCAAAGGGATAGACTACACGACCCCGGGAACCCTGGGGCGGAACAACCCTTGAAACTTCGAAATGGTCCTCCTCTCGACTACGCCTTGCCAAGTACACACACTCAGGTCGCGAGATACTGAAGTCACGGCATGTTTATTTATGGTCTCGACGTGGGTTTAACTAAGAAATTACTGGGTATCATAACTCGCTTCACGATATAAGATACAATATACAATATGCGACACAAGAAATGGGACGCTTAAGCGAATAAGCTCTCACGTTCTCTACTTCAGGTTCCTTGAATTCGGTGGTGGTCCTCGGGTCTCCTGCGTCCTCCTCGGGGCTCCTTGGTGGAGTGGGCTGTAGGCTTCGGTATTGTTCGAGTCCATCGATCAGTGGATTTCGGCGATTTCCCCCTCTCGCCGCCTTGGGTGTCCCTGAGGGGATCCTCCTGATCATTTAAATTGCGTAGCGCCTCGCGCTCCCATGGCCCACCTGCAGGGCCGCTGGACTTTTGACTTCTCTTTAGGGGGTTAAGGATGGTTGAGGACCTTCTCACATCCCAGAGCATTATAAAGCACAAAAGCAGATAAGCATAATGCGATGCATAGAGCTTTACAACCTTCTAACTTACTTTGAACTGTTTATATGAAATGCAATATTGAGGTGCATGAAGCATGACAAATTAAATGCTTCGGCACCTGGACATCTAGAAACGCTATCCCCGGGCAAGAAAGTATAGGGTTCACACTCAATTCATATGCAGAAGCACATAAACATAACGCGATGCTATGAATATTACATCTTATCATGAAATATAGAAGTAAGATGCGCAGCCGCGTTTTACGAAGCATTAGAACTCCATTGCTTCTAAACCTTCAGATATAGAAACGATATTCCGTAGCAAGGAAGTGATCCATTTACATTCATTTGAAGTGTAGAGGAGATATACATAACGCGTTGCATTGAAATTACATCTTATCATGTGACTTAGAATTGATATGCGATATCGCGTTTTATAAAGAGTTAGAAATCTATTGCTTCGATGCGTAGACATCTAGAAACGCAATTTCCTAGCTAAGAAGTGTGGCACTTGCATTCTTTTGAAGTGTAGACGAGGTATACATAGCACATCGCAATGAATATTATATCTTATCATGAAACATACATGAGATGCGATATCGCGTTCTAGGAAGCATTAGAACTCCATTGCTTCGATACGTAGACATCAGGAAACGCTATTTCCCAGCAAGGAAGTGTTGCATTTACATTCACTTGAAGTGTAGACGTGGTAAACATAACACTTCGCATTGAATATTACATCTTATCATGTGACAGAATTGAGATGCGATATCGCGTCTAAGGAAGCATTAGAACTCCGTTGCTTCGATACGTAGAAATCTGGTAATGCTATTTCCTAGCAAGGACGTGTGACAATTACATTCTTTTGAAGTGTAGACGAGTTGAACGTAACATTTCGTAACTAATATTATATCCTATCATGAAACATAGAAGTGAGATGCGATATCGCGTTTTAAGAAACATTAGAAATCTATTACTTCGATACGTAAACATCTGGAAATGCACTTCCTGGCAAGGACGTGTGGCATTTACATTCTTTTGAAGTGCAGACGAGATATTCTTAACACTTCGCACTGAATATTACACCTTATCATGAGACATAGAACTGAGATGCGATATCGCAGTTTAAGAAGCTTTAGAACTCTATTCCTTCGATACGCCGACAACTGGAAACGCCATTTCCTTGCAAGGAAGTGTGGAATTTACATTCTTTTGAAGTGTAGACCAGGCATTCATTACACTTCGCAATGAATATTATATCTTATCATCAAACATAGAAATAAGATGCTATATCGCGTTTTAGGAAGCATTAGAACTCTATTGCTACGATACGTAGACATCTGCAAACGCTATTTCCTAGCAAGGAAGTGTCGCATTTACATTCTTTTGAAGTGAATACGAGGTATACATGACACATTGCAATGGATATTATATCTTATCGTGAAACATAGAAGTGAGATGCGATATCGCGTTTTGAGAAGCATTAGAACTCTATTGCTAATGTACGTAGACATCTGCAAACTCTATTTCCTAGCAAGGAAGTGTCGCATTTACATTGCATTGAAGTGAAAACGAGGTATACATGACACTTCGCAATGAATATTTTATCTCATCATGAAACATAGAAATGTGATGCGACATCTCGTTTTAAGAAGCATTAGAACTCTATTGTTTCGATACGTAGTCATCTGGAAACGCTATTTCCTAGCAAGGAAGTGTCGCATTTAAATTCTTTTGATGTGAATACGTGGAATGCATGACACTTCGCAACGAATCTTATATCTTATCATGAGGCATCGAAATGAGACGCGATATCGCGTTTTAAGGAGCATTAGAACTCTATTGCTAATATAAGTAGACATCTGCAAACTCTATTTCCTAGCAAGGAAGTGTCGCATTTACATTCTTTTGAGGTGAATACGAGGTAGCACGTCCGGTGAAACTATTTTCCGTTGCTCCGGAGGCTTTACGACACGAGCCTATTTTTTGGTAATTCGGTTCGCGGGAACGCGTTAAGACCGGGTCCGACAATTTCGGCTGACGTGACCCTAGCGAAAACACTCGCGATAATAAGGGAATGACCCTACCTTTCGATGACTTCTCTCTCGATTTGTACGTAGAAACGGCGTGGAGTATCTTTCGCTGGGATCGTAGCGGATTTCGTTCTGTTGGCTGCTACGGAAATCTTGATCAGTTGCCAGCGAAGAGGAGGACGGCGGTCGGAATTCGGCGATGATGCTGAATGTGGCAGAATCGGCGTGATGCGACGTGGTGTCTGGATCGGAAGCGTCGACGGTCGCTTCGGAAAGCGGCGTCTGGGCTGGTGCGAAGGCAGGTCGCTGGTATACGAGGACTCTCGGAACGCCCTCCAAATATTCACGCACAAGTGATCGTATGAAATTCTTCCTACTCGCACGTCGCGTTCTTCGCAAACCGGAAGCACGATTCATTCACCAGATTTTTCTGTAGTTTCGACTAAGATCTGAAGGATAAGCGGCGGTCTCAACCTCACAAAGCCGATTTCTATACTCCTTCAATTTGATGAAGATCAACCCCAGTTGTATGGAAGAACCCGTGGAAGAATTCGTAGTTAAATGTAATGTTAAAAGTAGAACTAGTATTATAAACACTTGATAAAATTAATGGACGTGGAAATAGTAGAATTGCTAAAAGAACTTGTACTTGGATATAGTAAAAGTAAAAATAAAATATATTCTAGGTTTAAAGTATACAAGAACTGGAATTATTCTAAGTCTAAGACTAAGTTAAAATGGAAATAGAAATACGATGCCTGAACCCCACATTGAGGTGGCTAACGATCTAGAACTAGAGGTTTCGAATCCTCGGTAGGAGATCTCGAGTCAGAGTGTGTGCTCTAGAGACGCGTCTCTGACCTTCTCGGTTCGCGGGGCGCTACGGTCGCGGACGCTCGTGGTAGGGAGATAGCGGTCCCATGAGTGGGGGACTCGCGTCTCGAGGCGGAGAGCGCGCGGTCCAGCGAGTGGGGACCCGCGGCGCGTGGTGGGGCTAGCGGCGCATGCCGCAGCCGGACGCATCTTACTTAGTGTAATTTAGATCTAGGAATTCTTATATATGCGTCATGATATGGTATGTATGTCCTAGCTTAGAAGTAATATATAGGTTCTAGCAGATCCTGTTCCTGGAATTGGAAAAGACCCCATTCAGGTGATGGGCTGCGGCTACGTCTTCCTGCAGGACGGAATCCTCGGTGCGAGGGAGATAGGGCTGCCCGTCCTTGGTGCGGGCGAGACAGGTATACTCGGTGGTACGAGTGAGACACTGGTGCCCGGTACGAGCGAGACAGGTATACTCAGCGGTGCGAGTGAGGCAGCGGAACTCGGTGTGAGTGAGCGCGTGCAGGTATGCGCGCGCGAACACTTCCAGTTGCTGCTTCTGCAGGCGAGTTTGGCTGGTTGCATGCGGCCAGGGGTTGACGCTGGGGGGGTGCGAGGAGGTTGATGGGTGGCAGGCGGTACGCCTGACGTCATAAAATGCGACACTTACTTTCTAGGAAATTACGTCCCCAGATATCTCTGTGTCGAAGCTATAGATTTCTAATTCTCCTTAAAACGCGACATCGCACCTCATCTCTATGTCTTATGATAAGGTATAATATTCATTGCGAGGTGTTATGTATTCCTCGGCTACACTTCAAATGAATGTAAATGCGACACTTCCTTTCTAGGAAATAGCGTCTCCAGATATCTACGTATCGTAGCAATAGAGTTCTAATGCTTCTTATAACGCGATATCGTATCTCATTTCTATGTTTCATGAAAAGATATAATATTCAATGCGAATTGCCGTGTATACCACGTATTCACATCAAAAGAATGTAAATGCGACACTTCCGTGCTAGGAAATAGCGTCTCCAGATATCTACGAATCGTAGCAATAGAGTTCCAATGCTTCTTAAAACTCGGTATCGCATCTGATTCCTATATTTCATGATAAGATATAATATCCATTGCGAAGTGTAAATTATTCCTCGTAGTCACTTCAAATGAATGTAAAGGCGACACTTCCTTGCTAGGAAATAGCGTTTGCACATGTCTACGTACCGTAGCAATAGAGTCCTAATGCTTCTTAAAACGCGATGTCGCATCTCATTTCTATGTTTCATGATAAGATATAATATTCACTGCGAAGTGTCATGTATACCTCGTATTCACTTCAAAAGTATGTAATTGCGACACTTCCTTGCTAGGAAAAAGCGTTTCCAGACGTCTACATATTCGAAACAATAGAGTTCTAATACTTCTTAACACGAGACATCGCATCTCATTTCTATGTGTCATGAAAAGATACAATATTCATTGCGAAGTGTCATGTATACCTCGTTTTCACTTCAATGGAATGTAAATGCGACACTTCCTTGCTAGGAAATAGAGTTTGCAGATGTCTACGTATATTAGCAATAGAGTTCTAATGCTTCTCAAAACGCGATATCGCATCTCGTTCCTATGTTTCATGATAAGATATAATAATCATTGCGAAGTGTCATGTATACCTCGTATTCACTTCAAAAGGATGTAAGTGCGACACTTCCATGCTAGGAAATAGCGTTTCCAGATGTCTACGTATCTTAGCAATAGAGATCTAATGCTTCTTAAAGCGCGATATCGCTTCTCACTTCTATGTTTCATGATAAGATATAATATCCATTGCGAAGTGTCATGCATTCCTCGTATACACTTCAAAAGAATGTAAATGCGACACTTGCATGCTAGGAAATAGCGTTTGCGGATGTCTACGTATCGTAGCAATAGAGTTCCAATGCTTCTCAAAACGCGATATCGCATCTCACTTCTATGTTTCATGATAAGATATAAAATTCGTTGCAAAGTGTCATGTATACCTCGTATTCACTTCAAAAGAATGTAAATGCTACACTTCCATGCTAGGAAATAGCGTTTGCAGATGTCTACGTATCGTAGCAATAGAGTTCTAATGCTACTTAAAACGAGATGTCGCATTTCATTTTTATGTTTCGTGATAAGATATAATATTCATTGTGGAGTGTTATGTATACCCCGTATTCACTTCAAATGAATGTAAATGCGACACTTCCTTGCTAGGAAATAGCGTTTCCAGATGACTACGTATGGAAACAAGAGAGTTCTAATCCTTCTTAAAACGAGATGTCGCATCTCATTTCCATGTTTCATGAGAAGATATAATATTACTTGCGAAATGTCATGTAAACCTCGTATTCACTTCAAAAGGATGTAAATGCTACACTTCCTTGCTAGGAAATAGCGTTTCCAGATGACTACTTGTCGAAACAATAGAGTTCTAATGATTCTTAAAACGCGATATCGCATGTCACTTCTATGTCTCATGATAAGATATAATGTTCATTGCGAAGTGTCATGTATATCTCGTATTCACTTTTAATGAATGTAAATGCGAAACTTCCATGCTAGGAAATAGCGTTTGCAGATGTCTACGTATCGTAGCAATAGAGTTCTAATGCTTCTTAAACGAGAATTCGTATTTCATTTCTATGTTTCGTAATAAGATATAATATTCATTGTGGAATGTTATGTATACCTCGTATTCACTTCAAAAGAATGTAAATGCGACACTTCCTAGCTAGGATATAGCGTTGGCAGATGTCTACGTATCGTAGCAATAGAGTTCTAATGCTACTTAAAACGAGATGTTGCATTTCATTTCTATGTTTCGTGATAAGATATAATATTCATTGTGGAGTGTTATGTATACCCCGTGCTCGCTTCAAATGAATGTAAATGCGACACTTCCCTGCTAGGAAATAACATGTGCAGATGTCTACGCATCGTAGCAATAGAGTTCTAGTGCTTCTTAAATTGCGATATCGCATCTCACTTCTGCGTTTCGTGATACATGTAATATTCATTGTGGAGTGTTATGTATACCTCGTATTCACTTCAAAAGAATGTAAATGCGACACTTCCTAGCTAGGATATAGCGTTTGCAGATGTCTACGTATCGTAGCAATAGTGTTCTAATGCTTCTTAAAACGAGATGTCGCATCTCACTTCTATGTTTCATAATAAGATATAGTATTCATTGCGAAGTGTCATGTATACCTCGTATTCACTTCAAAAGTATGTAATTGCGACACTTCCTTGCTAGGAAAAAGCGTGTCCAGACGTCTACATATTCGAAACAATAGAGTTCTAATACTTCTTAACACGAGACATCGCATCTCATTTCTATGTGTCATGAAAAGATACAATATTCATGCGAAGTGTCATGTATACCTCGTTTTCACTTCAATGGAATGTAAATGCGACACTTCCTTGCTAGGAAATAGCGTTTCCAGTTGTCTACGTATCGTAGCAATAGAGTTCTAATGCTGCTTAAAACGCGATATCGCATCTCATTTCTGGGTTTCAAGATAAGCTATAATATTCATTGGGAAGTGTTATGTATATCTCGACTACACATCTAAACATTGCAAAGGCCACGCTTCCTTGCTAGGAAATAGCGTTTCTTGATGTGTACGTATCGAAGCAATGGAGTTCTAATGCTTCCTAGAACGCGATATCGCATCTCATGTATGTTTCATGATAAGATATAATATTCATTGCGATGTGTTATGTATACCTCGTCTACACTTCAAAGAATGCAAATGCCACACTTCTTGGCTAGGAAATTGCGTTTCTAGATGTCTACGCATCGAAGCAATAGATTTCTAACTCTTTATAAAACGCGATATCGAATATCAATTCTAAGTCACATGATAAGATGTAATTTCAATGCAACGCGTTATGTATATCTCCTCTACACTTCAAATGAATGTAAATGGATCACTTCCTTGCTGCGGAATATCGTTTCTATATCTGAAGGTTTAGAAGCAATAGAGTTCTAATGCTTCGTAAACGCGGCTGCGCGTCTTACTTCTATATTTCATGATAAGATGTAATATTCATAGCATCGCGTTATGTTTATCTGCTTCTGCATATGAATTGAGTGTGAACCCTACACTTTCTTGCCCGGGGATAGCGTTTCTAGATGTCCAGGTGCCGAAGCATTTAATTTGTCATGCTTCATGCACCTCAATATTGCATTTCATATAAACAGTTCAAAGTAAGTTAGAAGGTTGTAAAGCTCTATGCATCGCATTATGCTTATCTGCTTTTGTGCATTATAATGCTCTGGGATGTGAGAAGGTCCTCAACCATCCTTAACCCCCTAAAGAGAAGTCAAATGTCCAGCGGCCCTGCAGGTGGGCCATGGGAGCGCGGCGCGCGAGGCGCTACGCAATTTAAATGATCAGGAGGATCCCCTCAGGGACACCCAAGGGGGCGAGAAGAGGAAATCGCCGAAATCCACTGATCGATGGACTCGAACAATACCGAAGCCTACAGCCCACTCCACCAAGGAGCCCCGAGGAGGATGCAGGAGACCCGAGGACCACCAGCGAATTCAAGGAACCTGAAGAAGAGAACGTGAGAGCTTATTCGCTAAAGCGTCCCATTTCTTGTGTCGCATATTGTATATTGTATCTTATATCGTGAAGCGAGTTATGATACCCGGTAATTTGCGGCGTATTGCGTAGTTTCCCGTAGCCCTTCTTAGTTAAACCCACGTCGAGACCATAAATAAACATGCCGCGACTTCAGTATCTCGCGACCTGAGTGTGTGTACTTGGCTAGGCGTAGTCGAGAGGAGGACCATTTCCAAGTTTCAAGGGTTGCTCCGCCCCAGGGTTCCCGGGGTCGTGTAGTCTATCCCTTTGCTACTTTCTGAGCAGCTGGCGCCCAAGAAAAGTTGTACGTGAGCGGATACCTTGGAACGATAGATCGCTTTAGATTAAAGTACGTTTTACACCTTAAAGCATTTAGATAATTAACCCCTTCGAGCTTCCCTGACTTACTATATATAGGTTTCCGTCACAACTAATAGGAACCATCACTTTACATAGATATATAGAACACACGTAGTTTTAAACGTAGAATTGAGAATTTGAGAACTTACTTTGAAACGTTAGTAGTGAGGAATTCCATCGGATTTCATAGAAATTCAGAACTTACTTGCTATGAAACATAGGCAGATAAGGGCCATCGCGTTGCTTAGAACTTTAGAACTTGCTTACTTCAACAAAGATTTCTATTGGCTTCGTCCGTTCTTTTAGAAGAGTTTTTGATAAACCACATACTTTTCACGCTTCTGATATCTTTGAAAGTTCGCGAGATGTAATCGTTTAAGTTTTAAAATGATTACTTAGTGTGGATTTTGTAACTCGCTCATAAACGAGTCTGCATAGGATTTAATCCATAAGTTTTTAATCCTGGAATTTATGCAGTTATTTGTTATTCACTTATTGCTCAAACGACAAAGATTCTGACCACTTCAAAATGGTTGACTTTCATCAATTTTCTTAAAAATTGAAATACTGCCCAACTGCTTGCATTAAAGACTGTAATTAAAGCTTTCGAAACATTTTACCTCTTATAGATGAATTCTGGAATTGAAATTGAATGTTTGACTTTTCTAACTCCTGTTTAGACATCTTTCTATTGGAATGTTCAAGTATTTTTCATATTCGTAATTATTAAAAATGTTTTACTTGATTCTTTAATTAAATATTTAGAATTTTCTGAGAAATATTTTTTATCGTAATGAACTATATAATTGCAATTATAATTCTTTATGAAATAATAATAACAGAAAGGTATGTATCCATTCGTGTAGTTTTGTAAAGAGTATTTAATCTTACTATCTAAAATGAAATATTGAGATCTGTTTACAATCTAATGGAATTTAATTACCTTTTGATTCAAATTCACAATGATAATCTTCCATAGTTCAACAATTTTGTGAGCTGTCCTCAGGAATCCGCAGCTCAGTACTTATAAAATGAACGACACAAAGAACAGCCTAACCAAACGTATTCGAACCGATTTTTCAATACTAATCTTATCATGTTTAACTTATGCTGCAAACTATTGAAATGCCCTTCGAAAAGTGTTTATTCACAGTGAAGTAAACGGTAAGTATTACGCCTTCCACCACTGTTTACAATACGTATGTTTCATTTACTATCAAAACCGTGAGTATTATCGCCTTTCTTTACTTTTTGTAACCTTCAATGCCTTCATGTTACAGATCGTTAAACTTGCTTTAAAATGCTCTATCGTATTACGGAAGAATGGACATACCAATTCATTTTAAAAAGTGAAGGTAACCTTCATATGTCCAACATAACTCCACTTACAAAAAAAACTATTTTCATCAACGGATGGGCCCTTTGTACTATGCAATTTTATATTAGCAAAAACTTCTATGAAACTTATAGTTTCGTGGATATCTGAGGTGCTAATTATTACTGCCCCACCCTGTATATTGTTATGGATGTGTCCAACAAGGCAACGATGAACAGAGTTAAATTTAATATTATGATGTTTATTATTTTACTTATAACATATTTGTTTTTCTGAAATTTTGCCAAAAAACAATGTTCACGATGTCGACAGATGAATATATTTGCCTTAGAATTACAAGAGCCAACAATTTCGAAAGTACAATATTTCTTTACTTCGCTAACCGAATCATTGCAAACGTTAAGTAAAGTGCGTGCCTTTCAAAACAGTCAGATGCAAATTACGATACTACGTTTCCAAGAAATGGTACGTGCCACTGTTTTTTAATTTCCGTTTATTTAATCAAAGGAAATTTAGTTGAAATATCCTCAAAATTTGAGGACAAAAAGTTATTGTAATTTTACGCAACATATATTATGATGTTAAAGGATAAGTATACGGAACTGAAAATGGAAAGTAGCGAGCAGAAAAAGAAACTGATGGAACTACAATGTAGATTGATACATCCGTCAAATGATGATTCTAGGTTAATAAAATCTGTTAATTAAGGAACTATTGCAAAAATCAAGTATAATCAATATTACTTCTGCTCAAAGGCTATAATAGAATTGGACCGAAATGGGTACAAAACAGGCAATTATATCTATACGTTCTATTCTATGCAAAGGCAAATATTTCAAAGAGAAAAGATGTGTTACTTACAAATTACTTATGTTCCTAGATATATCACTAATTCAGGCTTCTTGTCTTGCAGGACTTATCATTCATGTAACATGTAAAGGGGTCGAAGAATAGTAAAAGATTTTTACATTTCATAGCCTCACTTGATACGTCGATTGGATCACGTAAAATATCGGACATTAATTGCATCTACATCTTCAGACCTTAAATATATAATTGCAACAACATATTTAATAGCGTTTTAATAACATTTTTCTAATTGTTTATATCTATGTCTAATAAATATATATTAATCGAATAAGCTGCTTTACCAAAGAATAAAAGTATCTGAGGCTTACAAATCGGAGCATTACATAACAAACGTGCATCACATATATAATATTACATGTAATAAAAGATGAAGACCAAAAAGATCGTACATAAGTTGAATCCACAATGCGGTCATAAAGATACAGAAACGGCAAAAATTCCAAACAATAATTTAAAAAATTCAAAAAGGGGGGAGTGAAAATCCATCTCCTTGACGATGATAAGGAACAAGTCTGCCTCATGCACTACAATATCCCAAACAGCCAGCGATTGGCACGCCAATGACAACGGATGGAACGAATTCTGTGACAGAACTGTGCTAACAAAGTGCTCCTACTCAGCTTTCGAAATGGCATACTGTTAGTACTGGGGCGGCATTCGTATCACGGCACTATAAAAGCACCGAGATATAGCACACGGGCTACACGGCCGTGACAATGACACTATCAGCTCACCATAACTACACGCGTGGTTGTGGCGTAGGCTGACATTTACTAATGGGGAAGCTGTTTCCATAAAAATTATAAGCAAATATGAAAAATGACTAAACTGTGCAATTTATTTATTTTGATTCCAAAATAGATACACCGGAATAAAACAAAGATATAAGAACTCGATTTTATTATTTTCTATAAACTAGCTCGATAGGGCGATTTTTTCCATAAAGTCGATAATTACTTTGTCATAAAAATATACACACTTATTTTATATATATTTTCTTCAATTTATTGTTGCAAATTCATGCAATTGAGGGTTACATTAAATACGATGACAGCATGTTATTTCAAAAATTACACAAGGCGAAGTTAGGGACGCAACAGCATGAATTTTATTTTATAAGTAATATTTTTTTTATAAATAATATTTTTGTCTATGATGGATTGAAAGAAATATATACGACTCGCTCAATAACTATAAATATAGGAAAACGACCATCAAAATGTCTATCAATACTCATATGCTGAACATCTACTGACATCTAACGGTTCTAATTTGTATGAAAGCATATGTTCCCCATTGCCAAATGTGATCCTGCGTCATTGCTGAGGAGATTCATGAATGGAGCGATGATACGCGTGTCACCATGGTGCTGGTGCTGCGCGATTCGCTTGTCTAGAACGTGCTGGTAACACGTTCTGGCATTTTAGTCAACGAATCCGGTCACAGATGTCTACGAATCATTTGACACTCCTCGGAAGTGGCAATATAGTGCCGGCATGGTGTCGATACCATCTTGCCGTTTGTTATCTGGGATGCTTTTTAGTGCATTATTCGGAATTGAATTTGAACAGATAGCTACTTAATCGCAAATTTGTATGTACTGTGACGTGGTGAAGTCACAAGGCTCGCTCACCCCCCCCCCCCTGCTTCGGTTAGACTAGCTCGCAGATCACCACCCATGCGAGAAGCGCGACACGGACCATCGCGATAGCTGTATTTGCGAGGAGCGTGAAATACACGATGGTAGAACATTCCCCCCCCCCCCCCCCCCCCCGTTCGTTTCTTTCTCTCCGTTCTACGGATTAGACTGGCGAGCTGAGGGAAGAAGCGACCCATAAGACGTCTCTTCGGCGGATAATAAGACCGCAGGTTCGCGGAAGGGCTGTGCGCCTAGGTAGCGTGACGGGCTCGACGGTGGAGGAGTCGGGAAGTGAGCAAGAAGGGACCCTGAAGCCCGAAACTGGATATGATCCAGAGCTCTGCAACGATAAGACCGCTGCCATAGTCCATGGAGACAAATAGGATGGTTCTCGGGTGTGAGAAGGACCTCTACCCCTCCCCTGAGCCCATGGAGAGGAAAACTCAAGATGCGCAGCGGAATTGCAGGTGAGCCGTGGAAAGCGCGGCGCGCGACACGCGCCGTAGTTCAAATAATCCAGAGGACCCCCTCTAGACACACCAGAGGGGGCGATCAGGGAAGATCGCCGAAATCCACCGATCGATGCCCCGAACAATACCGAAGCGCATGGCCCTACCCCATCAAGGAGCCCTAAGGAGGATCTAAGGGGATCCGAAGACCCCCAGCAAACCTATATAATGAGCTAGCCAGCACGAAGACAGCCTCTTATTCTTCTGAACGACTTAGCGACTACTTAGCGAGCAACCGAGCAAGCGATTATACGGAGCGATTCGGAGGAGAGAGAGAGAGAGAGAGAGAGAGAGAGAGAGAGAGAGAGAGAGAGAGAGAGAGAGAGAGAGAGGTAGACGGACTGAACGAGATCCATACTTGTTGGAAACGAGAACGTGAGTCCTTATACGCTAAAGCGTCCCATTTGTTTCCTGCCGCAATTGTGATATCGCGTATTGTAATTTGTATTGTATAACGGGTGGTGATCCCCGGTCATTCGCGGCGTGTCGTATACCCTTTTGTAATACCGCGTCGAGGCAATCTAGAAAGAAGCCGTGAGTTCAGTATCCCGCGACCCTAATTTGCGCACTCGGCTAGAAGCAGTCGAGCGAAAGAGTATTTCGAAATTTCGAGCGTTATCTTGCACCGGGTTTCCCCGGGTTGCGTGGTTTATTAGTTTTTGCTACTTCTTGAGTAGCTGACGCCCAAAAAGTCCCAGCCTCGCAGCTTCGAAATACTTGCTGGATAGGAAATTTATTGCTCTGTTCTTCGCGTTGCCGAAGCACGCGGATATTCTGTACCCCGATATAACCCCGGACTAAACTTCTGGATACCCCGTTATTATTGGTTCTATATACCCTTTTCTTGCGGATTGTAACGGGAAAAACCGTCACAGTACATAATTATACATGACTGCATAAAAAGGATGTCATATACTTTTATAATCGATGCCATATAAGAATATAAAACGATGAAATATCCACTCCCATCAGGAGTAAAAACAATGTTTGGTACGCAAAGTTCATTGCAAAATATGATCAAGCAGTTAATATATCAAATCACTGCACACAATAAATCACTGAATGTATATTGATATGAATAGTAAGAAAAACATATTTACCTGTTAGATGTTTATAAATTCAAATTTAAAAGTCCAAGTCACATTTAATATATTATTGTTTAACAAGGTGATTTAATGTTGTTTCAAATAGGCGTGCAGAACTAGCTCGTACTTCTGTCAATGTAATTTCAATCGAAAAATACAAAGGATAAGAGGAAATATTCTCCAATATATAACATATATAAATCAACGGATGCAAGAGAGAACACTCGATCTCGGTGTAACGAGACCGGGGCGTCATCCTGCAGTAATCGTATAACGCCTGTTCCGAGATGGTGTAGAGAGTGAATGTGGAGGGTGAAAAGCATAAAATAACAACAATGTAACTAAAGAGAAAGAGAAAGAGAATATGTTGCAGCATTGCATTTATTAAGAGGAAATCCTAGAAATATAAAACAACAGATTATATACTATACTGTAAGGGTAAGGTACAACGAAATAGACGATATCGTGAGAGAAACTAAAATAATCGAGAAACTTAAAAAGAAAATAATAATTTAGATTGAGCAAATCAATATCACTGATCCCGGCAGGCTTAATGGAAAACGCATAACGATGAATCGGTTAGAGAATAAGATAGATGTTGGTCGCGGTTTGAGTGGCCCTGGGAATCCTTTGCCCGCATCAGGGCAGGCAGTAGGATGGTGGAGAACCTGCCCTCCTGTTGCTTGGATCTATAGAATTCACATTCTATTGTAGAGTAGAAGCAGATAATTATAATGCTTTTCACAGAAGATTACAGCTTACTTAATTCGAAACGTTGAAATGAGATGAGTCATGGCATTGTATAATGCATTAGTACTCTATTGTCTCGACATGTAGACACTACGAAGGGCAATCCTGTTGCATGGAGCTGTAGAATTTACATTCTTATGAAGTTTTAAAGCAGATAAGCATAGAGCTGTGCATAAGAGATTACCAGCGCATTGCATGGAGAATTCTAGCTCGATTGCTTTAACAGACAGACACTACGGAGCGCCATGCCGTTGCATGGAATTATATAGTTCACATTCTATTGAAGACCTCCAACAGTTCAGCACAATGTTATGGACATATGATTACAGACTCTTTGCATTGAAACGTTGAAATGAGATGCGACATCGCGCTGCATGAAGTATTAGAAATGTCTTGCTTGGACACGTAGAGATCTGGAAACGATATTCTGTTGCAAGTAAGTATAGGATTCACATCCTTCTAAGGTCTAGATGCAGACAAATCTAACATATTGCATAGAACATTGCAATTTACCATGAATCATTGAAATGACTTGCGACATCGTGTTGAATGAAGCAATAGAATTCTATTGCTCCGATAAGTAAACAAATGGAAACGCTATTTCCGAGCAAGGAAGTGTGGCATTTACATCCTATTGGAGTGTAGACAAGGTATACATAACATTGCACAATGAATACTATATCTTATCATGAAACATAGATATGAGATGCGATATCCCGTTCTAAGAAGCATGAGAACTCAATTGCTTCGAAACGTAGCCATCTGCAAATGCTATTTCTTAGCAAGGAAGTGTTGCATTTACATTCTTTTGATGTGTAGACGAGAATACATGACACTTCGCAATGAATATTATTACTTATCACGAAACATAGGAATGAGATGCGATATCGCGATTTAAGCAGCATTAGAACTCTATTGCTACGATACGTAGACATCTGCAAACGCTACTTCCTAGCAAGGAATAGTCGCATTTACATTCTTTTGAATTGAATACGAGGTATACATGACACTTCACAATGAAAATTATATCTTATCATGAAACATAGAAATGAGGTGCAATATCGCGTTTTAAGAAGCATTAGAACTCTATTGCTACGATACGTAGACAACTGCAAACGCTATTTCCAAGCAAGGAATACTCGCATTTACATTCTTTTGAAGTGAATACGAGGTATACATGACACTTCGCAATGAATATTATATCATATCATGAACCACAGAAATGAGGTGCAATATCGCGTTTTCAGAAGCGTTAGAACTCTATTGCTACGATACGTAGACATCTGCAAACGCTATTTCCTAGCAAGGAAGTGTCGCATTTACATTCACTTGAAGTGAATACGAGGTATACGTGACACTTCGCAATGAATATTATATCTTATCACGAAACATAGAAATGAGATTCGATATCGCGATTTAAGAATCATTACAACTCTATTGCTACGATACATAGACATCTGCAAACGCTACTTCCTAGGATGGAAACGTCGCATTTACTTTCTTTTGAAGTGAATGCGAGGTACACATGACACCTCGCAATGAATTTTATATCCTATCATGAAACATGGAAATGAGATGCGATATCGCGTTAAAAGAAGCATTAGAACTCTAATGCTACCATACGTAGACATCGGCAGACGCTATTTCCTAGCAAGAATGTGTCGTATTTACATTCTTTGAAGCGAATACGTGTTATACATAACACTCCACAACGAATATTATATCTTAACAAGAAACATAGAAATGAGGATAGATTTCGCGTTTTAAGAAGCATTAGAATTCTATTTCTTCGATACGCAGACATATGCCATCGCTATTTCCTAGCAAGGAAGCGTCGCATTTACATTTGTTTGAAGTGTATGAGAGGTATACATGACAGTTCGCAATGAATGTTATATCTTATCATGAAACAGAAATGAGATGCAATATCGCGTTTTAAGAATCATTGGAACTCAATTGTTTCGACACGTAGTCATCTGGAAACGCTAGTTCCTAGCAAGGAAGTGTCCCATTTACATCCTTTTGAAGTGAATACGAGGTATACATGACACTTCGCAATGAATATTATATCTTATCATGAAACATAGAAATGAGATGCGACATCTCGTTTCAAGAAGCATTACAACTCTATTCCTACGATACGTAGACATCTGCAAACGCTATTTCCTAGCATGGAAGTATCGCATTTACATTCCGTTGAAGTGAATACGAGGTATACATGACACTTCGCAATGAGTATTATATCTTATCATGAAACATAGAAGTGAGATGCGATATTGCGTTTTAAGAAGTATTAGAACCCTATTGCTACGTTACGTAGATATCTGCAAACGCTATTTCCCAGCATTGAAGTGTCGCATTTACATTCTTGTGTAGTAAAATCGAGGTATACATGACACTTCGCAATAAATATTATATCTTATCATGAAACATAAACGTGAGATGCGATAGCGCGTTTTAACAGGCATTAGAACTCTATTGCTACGATACGTAGATATCTGCAAAGGCTATTTCCTAGCATGGAAGTGTCACATTTACATTCTTTTGAAGTGAATACGAGATATACATGACACTTCGCAATGAATATTATATCCTATCGTGAACCATAGGAATGAGGTGCTATATCGCGTTTTGAGAAGCTTTAGAACTCTATTGCTTATATACGTAGACATCTGCAAACTCTATTTCCTAGGAAGGAAATGTCGCATTTACATTCCATTGAACTGAAAACGAGGTATACATAACACTTCGCAATGAATATTATATCTTATCATGAAACATAGAAATGTGATGCGACATCTCGTATTAAGAAGCAATAGAACTCTATTGCTACGATACGTAGACATCTGCAATCGTTATATCCTAGCTAGCAAGTGTCGCATTTACATTCTTTTGAAGTGAATACGAGGTATACATAACATTCCACAATGAATATTACATCTTATTACGAAACCTAGAAATGAATACGACTTCTCGTTTTAAGAAGCATTAGAACTCTATTGCTACGATACGTAGACATCTGAATACGCTATTTCCTAGCAAGGAAATGT